>NC_136265.1:7905709-8288209 GCF_964187855.1 Myxine glutinosa
GGCGAAAACCGCCACCGCGGGGAAACCCGTCGACTCCACCGGCCTGGCGGAGCCAGCCGCGCTCCTCCAGCTCCACCACCTGGTGCTGGTTCCACGCCAAGTTCGGCCACGAAGCTCGGCGGTGTCATCCGCCGTGCTCCTTCAACGGGTCGGGAAACGCCCGGGCCGGCGCTCAATAGTGGCGATGAGCGCCGGCCGTTCGAGCAGCCTGCTGTTCATAACGGACACCTTCTCCGGGCGCCGTTACCTGTGCGACACGGGAGCGCAGGTGAGTGTCATTCCCGCCGGCACGTCAGACAAGCACGCCGCGGGTGGGGGCCCCGCACTGCTTGCCGCGAACGGGACGCCCATCCGTACGTACGGAAAACGCTGCCTCTCTCTGCGGTTTGGAGGGCAGGTTTTCCGATGGACGTTCGTCACCGCCGACGTGCCCATGGCACTGCTTGGCGCAGACTTCCTGTGCGCTAATGGGCTCCTGGTCGACGTCAAGCGCAGACGGCTTGTCCAGGCCGAGACGTTCAGCTCGCTCGCTTGTGCGTTGCCCAGCTCAACGAGCGGCTTGCCAAGCGGCTTGCCGAACGATTCGGTTCCGGCCACGTTGGTCTGTACGCTTCCGGCAGCGGACGCATTCACCCGCCTCCTCGCCGGCTTCCCGGCCCTCACGCGGCCCACCTTCTCGGCGGGGGCTGTCAAGCACGGGGTGGCCCATCACATCCCCACCGTCGGGCCACCGGTCTACGCCCGGGCACGCCGCCTCGAGCCGACGAAGCTGGCGGTGGCAAAAGCGGAGTTCGCTACCCTGGAGCGACTCGGCATCGTTCGGCGCTCAGAGAGCGCTTGGGCGTCGCCGCTGCACATCGTGCCGAAGCCCGGCGGGGTTTGGCGACCGTGCGGGGACTATCGCCGTCTCAATGACGCCACGACTCCCGACCGCTACCCCGTCCCCCACATTCAGGACTTTTCCGCCCGTTTGGCGGGCAGGTCCTTCTTCTCGAAGGTGGACCTCATACGCGGCTACCATCAGGTCCCCGTCAGGCCGGAGGACGTCCCGAAGACGGCGGTCATCACGCCATTCGGACTCTTCGAGTTCCTGCGCATGCCCTTCGGTCTGAAGAATGCGGCTCAGGCGTTCCAGCGACTGATGGACAGCGTCCTGCGCGACTTGGATTTTGTCTATGTCTACCTGGACGATATCCTCGTCGCCAGCGCGTCCCGCGAAGAGCACCTACGCCACCTCCGCACGCTCTTCGAACGCCTGGGCCAGCATGGCCTGATTGTGAACCCCGCAAAGTGCCGGTTCGGCGCCGCCACAATCGATTTTCTGGGGCACCGTGTCACCAGGCACGGAGCCGTCCCCCTGCCGGCCAAGGTGGAGGCGGTGAAGGGGTTTCCGCGCCCCCGCACGATCAGAGGGCTGCAGGAGTTCCTGGGCATGGTGAACTTTTACCATCGGTTCCTGCCCCGTATCGCCCAGCTCCTGCGCCCCCTGCACGAAGCTCTCCGAGGTAAGCCGGGCAAAGGCGACGTTACCTGGACCGAGCAGATGGACACGGCGTTCGCGGGCGCGAAGCTCGCCTTGGCTAACGCCACCATGCTCGCGCACCCGGCGCCCGATGCACCGATCGCCCTCACCACCGATGCCTCGGACTACGCGGTGGGCGCGGTGCACGAGCAATGGGTGCGTGGAGCTTGGCAACCGCTGGCGTTCTTTAGCCGGCAGCTTCGCCCGCCCGAACGCCGTTACAGTACCTTCGACCGCGAGTTGCTCGGACTTCACTTGGCGGTCAGGCACTTCCGCCATCTGCTCGAGGGCCGGGCGTTCACTCCCTTCGTCGACCACAAGCCGCTGATCTTCGCGATGGGCAAGGTCACCGAGCCGTGGTCGGCCCGGCAGCAGCGTCACCTCTCGGCCGTGTCCGAGTACACGACGGACATCCAGCACGTCGCGGGGAAGGACAACCCGGTGGCGGATTGCCTTTCCTGGGCCGTCGCCCACGAAGTCCACCTCGGCATCGACTATGCCCAGATGGCAGCGGACCAGGCCGCTGACCCCGACGTCCAGGCCTTGCGGACCGCCGTCACGGGCCTCCGCGTCACCGAGGTGCCGTTCGACGGCGCGGGCGCGGCCCTCTTGTGCGACGTCTCCCTCGGGCGTCCTCGCCTCATTGTGCCCGCGGGCTGGCAGCGCCAGGTGTTTGACGCCATCCACGGCCTGTCCCACCCGGGCGCGAGGGCCTCCCAAAGGTTGATCGCCGACAAGTTCGTCTGGCATGGCCTCCGGAAGGCCGTCCGCGGCTGGGCCAGGACGTGCCTCGCGTGCCAGCGCGCCAAGGTGCACCGGCACACCCAGGCCCCGTTGGCCCCGTTCACGGTGCCGGAACGCCGGTTTGACCACGTCCACGTGGACCTGGTGGGACCTCTGCCCCCCTCGCGGGGTTTCACCTACGTCCTCACCATGGTGGACCGCACCACCTGGTGGCCGGAGGCCGTGCCCTTGGCGTCGACAACGGCGGCCGATGTCGCGCAGGCTTTCATCGCCACCTGGGTCGCCCGGTTCGGCGCCCCCTCAGACATCTCATCCGACCGCGGCCCCCAGTTCACCTCGGAGCTCTGGGGGGCGGTTGCGCAGGGGCTCGGGGTCCGGCTGCACCGAACCACGGCCTACCACCCCCAGGCTAACGGCCTGTGTGAGCGATTTCACCGCTCATTGAAGGCCGCGCTCCGGGCCACCCTCCGCGACGGCGGCTGGGTCGACAGGCTCCCCTGGGTCCTGCTGGGCCTCCGGACGGCGCCCAAGGAGGACCTGCGCGCATCCGCGGCGGAGTTGGTCTTCGGGCAACCGCTGCGGGTGCCGGGCGAGTTCCTCCCCGACTCCACGGCACCATGGTCCGCGGCACAGCAGCGCTCCGCTCTGCAAGAGACCGCCCAGAGGTTCGCCCCGGTGCCAACGGCATGCCACGGGCACCCACCGACGCACGTCGCCCCGGAGCTTCGCACGGCGGAGTACGTCTTCGTCCGCCACGATGCCCATCGGACACCACTGCGGCCCCCGTACGACGGGCCTTTCCGCGTGCTGGAGACCGGGGCGAAGCACTTCACCCTGGACATCGGCGGTACTCCTGACCGCGTTTCGGTAGACCGCCTCAAGCCGGCCCACCTCGATGTGGACCATCCACCGCCAGTGGCCCGACCCCCACGTCGGGGCCGCCCTCCTGCGGGCGGACCCCCGGCACCGCCCAGCCCCGCCGCCACGCCGCCCCCCGGTCCTGCACCCATCCCAGGGGCAGCCAGGGGCATCCCACCTGGCATCCCTGCACCCCGGACGCCGCCGATCGCCAGGGGGCGCTTCGGCCGGGTCATTCGTCTGCCCCGCAAACTGGCCCTCCAGGTGCGTGGGAATTCTGGGGGGGCGCGTGTGGCGGACACAAAAGCCCACTGGCGTGGTGACATCATTCCACGCACCAAGTGGGCGGTGGCCACGCCCGAGGGGTAGGCGTGGCCTCATGATATACACCGGGCGACCAGCCCGGAGGAGGGCAGTGTTACAGTGTAGTCTTACAATAAAGACGTTTATATGTTACCGCTTGTCCGCTTCCTCCTTGCTCACAAGCAGCGCGCGTAACGCCGCGCTTTATTACTGTGACATCAGTGTCATCACCTGCTGGTGTATGCAATGGTTTCGAGCACTCGTGCATGGTATTATCTGTACAGTGGTGTGTCACGATGTATTGGTCCATTTCTAGGATCTAGGAACTAATTGACTTCAATTGAACGATACATTTTGAACACTGTACACCATGAATCGGAACACAAACCTGCAGGTTAGCAGTACCTTGCCTCTGAATTTGGCAAATTGTATGGAATATCGTCCCGCTCGGACATGTCCACAGAGGAGTAAGTAATTGTCTGCCTGTCTCGCAGACATACAAAATTGAAAATCATTTCAAACGGGGAACCCACTGTTTTTAGGGATGTCACAAAGGACATATACAACAGGCACGAAGAACTAATGGCACGTGCTAAATCAGGAGGTGTAAAAGACGCTGCATCAATGGCGGTTCACTTCCAAAAAAAGGTTTTTCCTACCACCTTTAAAATCTTTATTTTATTTCAATTTAATTATACACTTGAACACTGTAGAACACAAATTGCTTACACTTCCAGAAACCAAAAGTTGGTGGTAGGCCTTGTACTTCGGAAAAATCTTACGCCATCTCGACGAATCAAATTTGCCACGCGCTTTGAGGGCGGAGAAAGAGCGAGATTCAGACAAAATGGCGGCGTCTGGCGATGCAACGACAGGGAAGTGCTTGTTTAAGTGCTTGCTTTTCTCAAGGATCGTACCAAAATTGTCTGGTTCTCCGAGAAGAGTTGGCTGGTTACCATCGTTACCCTCGAGTTGGGTAGCTTCGTCTAGTTACCATCACGCTCGTTTCATTCAAAGCTAATATAGATTTGAATGTGTACAGCTACTTGTGTACCTCCATCATTAGCGAGACCAGGAAATACTCAACAAACTACTACATCGCATGATCACTGTGTGGCCATTGGCAACTCAAGGGTATGATGTTTGTTTCTTCCCCTTCACTGCCAAACTCTGGAACTCTTTACCTTCCCATGTATCTCCAAACACCTGTGGCCTTCCCTTTTTCAAAAAGCAGATTTTTACTTCCTCAAAAACACTTAGACTATTCTCTTTTTCTTCACTTTTCTATATACGCAGCTCTTTTATGTAAAGTCTGGCCTTGATGAGGACTATATAGTCTGTGACTGGACCTTTCACCATAAAAAAAAAAGAACTAAAACGGCACTCGGTAGAGCGCATACCTCCACCAGACTGAACAGTTTATGTTTTGAATCCACTGATAGGCCGGATCTGGATTCGGAACCTGAACCAAAATCTCATTGGCTTGTTCTGGTCACCCAACCAACTCATCCACCAAGTTTTGTCATAACATCATAACATGACATCACATCACCCTTTGCTATCCCTGCCCACAATACATCCCAGGGTGTATCATGAAACGGCCTTCTGCATCACAATAAAATGTTTTCCTTATACCAAACTCTAGTTTCCACTGACCTGTTCGATTGTGTATTCCTTCTGTGCCACCTCTGCTACGGCAGCGATGGCCGCGGTATGTTGGTCCAGTCCTCGCTCAAGACATTGAGCCAAGCTTTCCTCTGTGACGTGTGACTGCACGTCCATTTGCAGGCTCTCAGAGAGCAAGGCCCAGTGACGTGCGTGCATCCCAGGATTGCGCAAAGCATGCAGCAACGGCAACAAAGGTCGGAACCCCTCAATCTGCGTGCGCACTGTCCGTGCCACTGACTCACATGCTGTGGCAATGCAGCCGAGGAGGAAGAACCACCGAGAGGTCAGAACGAGGATTCCATCTTAGGTCTGTTTGTGGTCTCTATAATAATTTTCTAGTCGGCTTATGGTATAATACATACCTTAGGCAAGAAATACAATACTTACCACACTTGTGCAAGAAAACTTTACCATGACCACAATATCCCTCTAATGTCCCTCATCATTTTGTTTTCTAAAACCTCCAAACATGAAACTCTCACCAGGAGCATCCTTCAAGGCCCGTGCACACTTGACCACAATCTTGAGCATGTCACTTATAATATTTTCCACTTGTTCGGGTTCTATAGTCTGCAGAGGATCTTCAAGCCATGACCTGTGGCAAGTTTGCCAGTCTGAGGCTTGGCACCAGATGTCATGTAATGGGACAAAGTCTCGAGCCAGCTGTCCTGCACACTCAAACTGCCCACAGAAAGATGAGAGGTTATGGGCCGGATTATTGAACAATTCATTGGAAACTCCAAAGAACAACACCCCATCCCACCCACAAGCATAAAGCAGCTGCATCTCTCTGATGATCTGACAAATGTAACATGGCGATATTTGTAAATCTCACAGTTTCACCGTCACTCCCGCAACATCGTCAAATGAACCCACATATCTATTTCCAGGGTCAGCCACTGGAAGAGGTTCGGTCTCTTGACATTTTAGACCTGGTCATCAGTCATGACCTCTGGGCTGACCATATAGTAAAGCTGACCTACAAAGCCAGCAGCAGACTCGGCATCCTCCATCGATCCAAGCCCTTGCTTAAAAAATCAGAACTACACAGTCCAGAAGGCCTATCCCCTCCCCCTCATCCCTTTTCAGCTTCTTTTCAGAAAATATGTTTTAGTGAATATGAGGGATTAGGGAGCAGGCCCATTACCCCCCTTCCAGCGGAGATTAGGCCATGGGGAGCGCAACTTAAGGTTAGGGCATGATCACGATGCCGCATGGCCAGTTTGGTCTGGATTCGGTCGTTGGTTTCTGAGAAGAAGATTTTTGAATAAAATAGCGACATTTGGGGCAAAACGCCCCTTTCATTCCCATTATAGGGGGCACATCCAGATGGGGAGCCATGAGACATTGCTGTCCTGATGCATAGTACCAAATTTGGTCATTATTGGTTGGGTACTTTGTGAAGAGATGTTTTAGTCAAATGTTAACGGACGTACATACAGACGGACGGTCGGACACCGGGAACTCACTCTATGAGGTTATTTCAGAGAAATAACCTAATAAACAAGACCGAAAGTCTAATAGCGGCCTAGCCGGGCTTGTTTGATACTTTAGTTGAAGAGGACAGTATGACCTGGGTGGGGATACCAGTTAGCAAATAATGTAAGTTTTAAATTTGTTTAAGTATTGTAACTCTCTAAGCTGTCTGTCACCATGAAGTAAAAAGATTGCATTGAGACACTGGTTAATTAACCAACCATACACCGCTTCAATCTAGTAACTTTGCAGTCACGACAAAGGGATTGCAGTGTTACAATTATATTTACTATATTATTATTATTAACGTTATTATTATTATTACAAAAACAATACTACTATATCAAGAAACCTGGGCTAATTTGTCAGAAGCGACCTGAAGTTGAGGCATGAAGGCACGAAGCCGAAGGCCTATACGTATTGTGTCGTTGGAAGACCCGTAACGTCTATGCTTCTGATATTTGATGATCATTTTAACAATCGGTTTGTTTGTGTTTCACACTGAATGAAAAACGTAAAGGTTGAGCATGCCGATTGTGATATATGACAGGTTCGATGATACGTTCGACCTGAACGGCATAGAAAACAAAATGGCGGTGTGTGGAGTCAGCCGGTGTGTGGAGTTAGCCGTCGTACGCTGTCATGACATCACAGATGTAATCACATCACATCACCCCTGCCATGTGACCAGAACCTCAGCTCTGATTGGTGTTTGTTTGTGAGGGACATTCATACATACAGAGATAAATACACACATACATACATGGGAGCCGGTGTGTTGTGTATGTTGTATACAACGTTGTAACTTGTTGTATGTTGTACGTTGTTGTTGTACGTTGTTGTACGTTGTTGTAAACTCCATGTTGTGTTGTGTTGTATACATACATGCATATATGGATACATACATACATACACACATACATATATATATATATATATATATATATATATATATATATATATATACGTACGGACATACAATGTTCTAGACGGCTACGGGCAACGCCGTAAAAAAGTCTTTTGGCAAAGCAATCAAAATGATTTCATTTGAAAACACTAAATTGCTGGAAAATGTAAATTTAAACGAAACAAATGACGATCTATTAAAGAATGTTCATTCATCTATGAGTATTTAAAAGTGATGTCATAAAATAGTTCAAATGCCATCCAAGATCTATAAACCCCTGTTAATGATAAAAGTCCATCCAAGATCTATAAAACCCCTGTTAATGATAAAAGTCCATCCAAGATCTATAAAACCCCTGTTAATGATAAAAGTCTATCCAAGATCTATAAAACCCCTGTTAATGACAAAAGTCTATCCAAGATCTATAAAACCTCTGTTAATGATAAAAGTCCATCCAAGATCTATAAAACCCCTGTTAATGATAAAAGTCCATCCAAGATCTATAAAACCCCTGTTAATGATAAAAGTCCATCCAAGATCTAAAAACCCCTGTTAATGATAAAAGTCCATCCTAGATCTATAAAACCCCTGTTAATGATAAAAGTCCATCCAAGATCTATAAAACCCCTGTTAATGATAAAAATCCATCCAAGATCTATAAAACCCCTGTTAATGATAAAAATCCATCCAAGATCTATAAAACCCCTGTTAATGATAAAAATCCATCCAAGATCTATAAAACCCCTGTTAATGATAAAAATCCATCCAAGATCTATAAAACCCCTGTTAATGATAAAAGTCTATCCAAGATCTATAAAACCCCTGTTAATGATAGAAATCCATCCAAGATCTATAAAACCCCTGTTAATGATAGAAATCCATCCAAGATCTATAAAACCCCTGTTAATGATAAAAATCCATCCAAGATCTATAAAACCCCTGTTAATGATAAAAATCCATCCAAGATCTATAAAACCCCTGTTAATGAGAAAAGTCCATCCAAGATCTATAAAACCCCTGTTAATGAGAAAAGTCCATCCAAGATCTATAAAACCCCTGTTAATGAGAAAAGTCCATCCAAGATCTATAAAACCCTTGTTAATGATAAAAGTCCATCCAAGATCTATAAAAACCCTTGTTAATGATAAAAGTCCATCCAAGATCTAGAAAACCCCTGTTAATGATAAAAGTCCATCCAAGATCTATAAAACCCTGTTAATGATAAAAGTCCATCCAAGATCTATAAAACCCCTGTTAATGATAAAAGTCCATCCAAGATCTTTAAAACCCCTGTTAATGATAAAAGTCCATCCAAGATCTTTAAAACCCCTGTTAATGATAAAAGTCCATCCAAGATCTATAAAACCCCTGTTAATGATAAAAGTCCATCCAAGATCAATGAAACCCCTGTTAATGATAAAAGTCCATCCAAGATCTATAAAACCCCTGTTAATGATAAACGTCCATCCAAGATGTTAATGATAAACGTCTTCAGTTGTCATACCCTTCCTCCCGTCCATGGTACACGGAATCTTGTGGTGAGGCTGTTGCCCAGAAACAACTTGCCTTCGTCTCCTGGAAAGCAAATCCAACGGAAGGAAATCTCATTTCCTTTCACAAAACCCGAAACAAGTGTGTGTCCACCCTCAGGAGAGCCAGGAAACAATATCTCTCCGTTCTCAAGACCGAACTCTCTTATCTGTCTCCCTCTTCCAAATCCTGGTGGCGTCTGGTCAAATCCGTTTCTGGTGTTTGTTCCCCCTCCATCCCCTCCCTTACCTCAAACGGCTACACAGCTGACTCCGCACGTGAAAAAGCTGAATGCCTCAACTCTGTGTTTGCCTCTAAATCTTGTGTCCCAAACCCATCCCTCTCTGTACCCACCATACCCAGTCGTACCCTGCTGCTCCTGGACTCTGTGTCCTTTCCTCCTGACAAGGTGGAAAAGTTTCTGTCAACCCTCGACTCTGATTCTGCAACTGGACCCGACGGCATCAGCCCACGGGTCCTAAAATCCTGCTCTGCCGCTCTATCTCACCCTCTCTCTGTTCTCTTCACCCTCTCTTTTGCTCAAGGTCAACTGCCATCTGCTTGGAAATCAGCCAACATCACCGCTTTGCACAAAAAAGGTGCAAAAACAGATCCTAGCAACTACAGACCAATCAGCCTTCTCCCAATTATCAGCAAAGTCATGGAATCCATCATTGCTTCGGATATGAAATCTTTCCTCTTCTCCAATGGCTTGATCTCTGATCATCAATTTGGTTTCAGACCAGGTCACTCTACTCTGGACATGCTGCTTCTGCTGTCTCAACAATGGATGGAGGTCCTCAATGCCAAACAGGAAATTAGAGCTGTCTCCCTCGACATATCACGTGCCTTCGACACGGTCTGGCACCCCGCTCTGCTCACCAAACTCTCCTCCTTTGGTATCCATGGAAATCTCCACGCATGGCTGGCGGACTTCCTCTCTAGTCGTCATCAATGTGTGGCCCTGAATGGGTTTCTCTCATCTCCTCTTCCTGTTCAGGCTGGAGTTCCCCAAGGCAGTGTTCTGGGCCCCGTGCTTTTTCTGGTCTTCATCAATGATCTCTCTGACTCTCTTGAAAATCCTCTCTATCTCTTTGCTGATTACTCCACTCTCTGCCGCTCCATTCCTCTTCCCTCAGATCGGCAGTCTGCAGCCTCCTCACTCTCTGAAGACTTGGACAAAATCACAGACTGGTCAAACAAGTGGAACATGTCTTTCAATCCTGACAAATCTCACACTCTTACTATGTCTCTCCGAAAAGATCGACTGGACAACCCTCCCATCTACTTTCTCAACAATCCTCTCCAAGAAGTTCTGTCGCTCAAGCTTTTGGGTCTCACTATCTGCCATGATCTTTCTTGGGAAAACCACATTTCCAAGCTGGCCTCCAAAGCCAGTCGCCGACTGGGCATCCTCCGTCGTGCGAAGTCCTTCCTCGGCACACCCGAGCTCCTCACCACATACAAGGCTTTCATCCGCAGCTCAATGGAATACTGTTCTCCCCTATGGGCCGGTGCTCCTGCCTCACACCAAGCTCGGCTTCACGCTGTTGAAACCAAAGCTTTCAGAATTATTGGAATCTCCCGCGATGAAGCTATCTCTGAGGGCCTTTCACTCACTCACCGCAGCCAGGTAGGTGGTCTTTCTGTCTTCTACCGACTCCTCTCCGGCCTTGCACCCCCAGCTCTCTCTGTGCTCTGTCCCCCAAATATTCCTACAGGTCGCACAAGATCTGCCAGCAACCCTCTGATGGTTAAACTGCCGAAATCTCGGCTCTCTGCTCACCTTCACTCTTTCATTCCTCTTTTCTCCCGCCTCTGGAACAAACTCCCTCACTCCCTTCAATCCCACTCCTCCCTCCAGGTCTTTAAAACAGCTGTTCACCACCATCTCTTATCTTCCCCCATCCAAAACCTTGATCTTTTCTACCCCCGCTAATTCACCCCAGATCCACCTTGTTTGAAATTCCAACTTCTTTCCTGGAAGTCCTGGCAATGTCCATATGTTTTATACCTCTCCCACCGCCCCCTTCCCATGCCCCCCCCCCCCCAAAGCCCTCGCCCTCTCTCAGATCTCTCGATGTCTCCTTGTCTCTCGGTCCCTGCTCTCAAATGTTGTGTTTGTGTCCTTCCCCCTCTCTCCCCATCTTGTCTACCGCTCCCGATGTTATATGTTTTATGTGTCGGTTTGTCTTTCTGTGTGATTAATGTTCGCTCTTTCACGAGCCTCGATCTTGTATACAAAAAAAAAAAAAAAAAAAGATCTATAAAACCCCTGTTCATGATAAAAGTCCATCTAAGATCTATAAAACCCCTGTTAATGATAAAAGTCCATCCAAGATCTATATAAACCCCTGTTCATGATAAAAGTCCATCCAAGATCTATAAAACCCCTGTTCATGATAAAAGTCCATCTAAGATCTATAAAACCCCTGTTAATGATAAAAATCCATCCAAGATCTATAAAACCCCTGTTAATGATAAAAATCCATCCGAGATCTATAAAACCCCTGTTAATGATAAAAATCCATCCAAGATCTATAAAACTCCTGTTAATGATAAAAAATCCATCCAAGATCTATAAAACCCCTGTTAATGATAAAAATCCATCCGAGATCTATAAAACCCCTGTTAATGATAAAAATCCATCCAAGATCTATAAAACTCCTGTTAATGATAAAAAATCCATCCAAGATCTATAAAACCCCTGTTAATGATAAAAATCCATCCAAGATCTTTTAAACTCCTGTTAATGATAAAAAATCCATCCAAGATCTATAAAACCCCTGTTAATGATAAAAATCCATCCAAGATCTATAAAACCCCTGTTTATGATAAAAGTCCATCCAAGATCTATAAAACCCCTGTTAATGATAAAAATCCATCCAAGATCTATAAAACCCCTGTTAATGATAAAAAAATCCATCCAAGATCTATAAAACCCCTGTTAATGATAAAAATCCATCCAAGATCTATAAAACCCCTGTTAATGATAAAAGTCCATCCAAGATCTATAAAACCCCTGTTAATGATAAAAATCCATCCAAGATCTATAAAACCCCTGTTAATGATAAAAATCCATCCAAGATCTATAAAACCCCTGTTAATGATAAAAGTCCATCCAAGATCGATAAAACCCCTGTTAATGATAAAAGTCCATCCAAGATCTATAAAACCCCTGTTAATGATAAAAGTCCATCCAAGATCTAGAAAACCCCTGTTAATGATAAAAATCCATCCAATATCTATAAAACCCTTGTTAATGATAAAAATCCATTCAAGATCTATAAAACCCCTGTTAATGATAAAAATCCATCCAATATCTATAAAACCCCTGTTAATGATAAAAGTCCATCCAAGATCTATAAAACCCCTGTTAATGATAAAAGTCCATCCAAGATCTATATAAACCCCTGTTCATGATAAAAGTCCATCCAAGATCTATAAAACCCCTGTTAATGATAAAAGTCCATCCAAGATCTATATAAACCCCTGTTCATGATAAAAGTCCATCCAAGATCTATAAAACCCCTGTTAATGATAAAAGTCCATCCAAAATCTATAAAACCCCTGTTAATGATAAAAGTCCATCCAAAATCTATAAAACCCCTGTTAATGATAAAAATCCATCCAAGATCTATAAAACCCCTGTTAATGATAAAAAATCCATCCAAGATCTATAAAACCCCTGTTAATGATAAAAATCCATCCAAGATCTATAAAACCCCTGTTAATGATAAAAGTCCATCCAAGATCTATAAAACCCCTGTTAATGATAAACGTCCATCCAAGATCTATAAAACCCCTGTTAATGATAAAAGTCCATCCAAGATCTATAAAACCCCTGTTAATGATAAAAGTCCATCCAAGATCTATAAAACCCCTGTTAATGATAAAAGTCCATCCAAGATCTATAAAACCCCTGTTAATGATAAAAGTCCATCCAAGATCTATAAAACCCCTGTTAATGATAAAAGTCCATCCAAGATCTATAAAACCCCTGTTAATGATAAAAGTCCATCCAAGATCTATAAAACCCCTGTTAATGATAAAAATCCATCCAATATCTATAAAACCCTTGTTAATGATAAAAATCCATCCAAGATCTATAAAACCCCTGTTAATGATAAAAATCCATCCAATATCTATAAAACCCCTGTTAATGATAAAAGTCCATCCAAGATCTATAAAACCCCTGTTAATGATAAAAGTCCATCCAAGATCTATATAAACCCCTGTTCATGATAAAAGTCCATCCAAGATCTATAAAACCCCTGTTAATGATAAAAGTCCATCCAAGATCTATATAAACCCCTGTTCATGATAAAAGTCCATCCAAGATCTATAAAACCCCTGTTAATGATAAAAGTCCATCCAAAATCTATAAAACCCCTGTTAATGATAAAAGTCCATCCAAGATCTATAAAACCCCTGTTAATGATAAAAATCCATCCAATATCTATAAAACACTTGTTAATGATAAAAATCCATCCAAGATCTATAAAACCCCTGTTAATGATAAAAATCCATCCAATATCTATAAAACCCCTGTTAATGATAAAAGTCCATCCAAGATCTATAAAACCCCTGTTAATGATAAAAGTCCATCCAAGATCTATATAAACCCCTGTTCATGATAAAAGTCCATCCAAGATCTATAAAACCCCTGTTAATGATAAAAATCCATCCAAGATCTATATAAACCCCTGTTCATGATAAAAGTCCATCCAAGATCTATAAAACCCCTGTTAATGATAAAAGTCCATCCAAGATCTATATAAACCCCTGTTCATGATAAAAGTCCATCCAAGATCTATAAAACCCCTGTTAATGATAAAAATCCATCCAAGATCTATAAAACCCCTGTTAATGATAAAAGTCCATCCAAGATCTATAAAACCCGTGTTAATGATAAAAATCCATCCAAGATCTATAAAACCCCTGTTAATGATAAAAAATCCATCCAAGATCTATAAAACCCCTGTTAATGATAAAAATCCATCCAAGATCTATAAAAACCCCTGTTAATGATAAAAATCCATCCAAAGATCTATAAAACCCCTGTTAATGATAAAAATCCATCCAAGATCTATAAAAACCCCTGTTAATGATAAAAGTCCATCCAAAGATCTATAAAACCCCTGTTAATGATAAAAATCCATCCAAGATCTATAAAACCCCTGTTAATGATAAAAATCCATCCAAAGATCTATAAAACCCCTGTTAATGATAAAAATCCATCCAAGATCTATAAAACCCCTGTTAATGATAAAAGTCCATCCAAGATCTATAAAACCCCTGTTAATGATAAAAATCCATCCAATATCTATAAAACCCTTGTTAATGATAAAAATCCATCCAAGATCTATAAAACCCCTGTTAATGATAAAAATCCATCCAATATCTATAAAACCCCTGTTAATGATAAAAGTCCATCCAAGATCTATAAAACCCCTGTTAATGATAAAAGTCCATCCAAGATCTATATAAACCCCTGTTCATGATAAAAGTCCATCCAAGATCTATAAAACCCCTGTTAATGATAAAAGTCCATCCAAGATCTATATAAACCCCTGTTCATGATAAAAGTCCATCCAAGATCTATAAAACCCCTGTTAATGATAAAAGTCCATCCAAAATCTATAAAACCCCTGTTAATGATAAAAGTCCATCCAAGATCTATAAAACCCCTGTTAATGATAAAAATCCATCCAATATCTATAAAACCCTTGTTAATGATAAAAATCCATCCAAGATCTATAAAACCCCTGTTAATGATAAAAATCCATCCAATATCTATAAAACCCCTGTTAATGATAAAAGTCCATCCAAGATCTATAAAACCCCTGTTAATGATAAAAGTCCATCCAAGATCTATATAAACCCCTGTTCATGATAAAAGTCCATCCAAGATCTATAAAACCCCTGTTAATGATAAAAATCCATCCAAGATCTATATAAACCCCTGTTCATGATAAAAGTCCATCCAAGATCTATAAAACCCCTGTTAATGATAAAAGTCCATCCAAGATCTATAAAACCCCTGTTAATGATAAAAATCCATCCAAGATCTATAAAACCCCTGTTAATGATAAAAGTCCATCCAAAATCTATAAAACCCGTGTTAATGATAAAAATCCATCCAAGATCTATAAAACCCCTGTTAATGATAAAAAATCCATCCAAGATCTATAAAACCCCTGTTAATGATAAAAATCCATCCAAGATCTATAAAAACCCCTGTTAATGATAAAAATCCATCCAAAGATCTATAAAACCCCTGTTAATGATAAAAATCCATCCAAGATCTATAAAAACCCCTGTTAATGATAAAAATCCATCCAAAGATTGTGTTCGTTCCTTCTGTGTGCAGCCTGTGGCTTATGGTTCGCATCATTGCCGGAAGCACGCCTGTGCTGCTGATGCAGTGCCCCCTGTAGGTTATGGCAGGAATTTTGAATTTGTTCAGGATGCTGGCGATAGCTTGTCTACTCTTCGCGAAGGACACTGTGGATGTTAACATCCACTAACTAATGTCAGCAGACGGGACGCCCGTTTAACGTCCATCCAAGTTACAGCACACGCATTCATGAATCACCCGGCCTGTGAAACACTAGGATAGCAGCTTATAGATGCGTCGGGAATCAAACCCAGGCTAGACAGCTTGGAGGTGCGTGTGTGTACCTCTAGGGCCTGGGCCGTCCTGCCAGCATAGATTGTGTTTGTGGATGATGACGTCATTGGTGTCAGAAACTGCAATAATGGTTACCTAAGCTGGAACTGCATGGATGCATTACGAGTGTAAAAGAGATTTGTATAACAAACATGTGAAAAAATATAACAAACCTCCAAGCAATTTTAGTTTCCTTCTTATTGATAATGGAGGCACCAATGACGTCATATTTGTGAAATTGTTTCACTGTTGGGGAAATTGATAGACATCATTTACCTTTGTCCAATTCAGGAATGTAAAATCCATTTAACCACAACGTAACATTCACTCTTGTATCCATTGAGCTATGGATCCCTTTAAGGTGCTAAGAGGGCGACGTTATCTGCATATCTGGTTCACATCTAATCCATGAGCTCCGTACATCAGTGGGAGGTAGACCCAGAACCTTCTGCCTGGATGCATACAACTGCGCCTTTTCCTGAGCTTCCTTCAACTGATTTGCCACCAGTCTTGCCTCGTCAGCCAACTTGGGCGCATTCTCGAGATCACCATGCATTGACAATCTGGCCACTCTGATCTAAACAACAAAATGCACGCGAAGAGACATTGAAATATATGTGGTAAAGCCTAAATGAATACTTCAGTTGATCCTGTAGATCTTGTGATAACCTCCTTGCCTGAAGAGTCTCCAACCGATCGAGGAAGTCAGCTTTATCTTTAAGTTGGATGTTGCGGAATTTTTTTTCATCATCATTCAGATCCTCCAACACGCTCTCTATGTGTTCGTTAATCAGCTGTGGCCAAGCGACAGCAGTCCATCTGTCCCACGCAGTGCAGGGGTGAGGGAGATGGAGGATGAATGACAGGGGTGAGGGAGATGGAGGATGAATGACAGGGGTGAGGGAGATGGAGGATGAATGACAGGGGTGAGGGAGATGGAGGATGAATGATAGGGTGAGGGAGATGGAGGGTGAATGACAGGGGAGAGGGAGAGTTTGGGTGGAGGAATTATTTGGCCAAAGTCTTCAGGTTAGAGAGAATGTGAAGATTGTTCACTTTCAAAATTAATGATATTAAAAGTTTTGCAAAAGTGCTGATAGGTGTTCATCAACAAAAGAGAGGTTCAGACACCATACCTGCAAATAAGCACAAGGATGTAGCAAACATTCACTCACATCGAGTCGAAAATGTCCTGAGACAGGTTGATGTTGAAGTCCTCAAAGAGTTCATGGTCGCATTGTAGCTTTTTGATCTTATCCTTGTGGGGTGGAGAGCAAGAGGTGAGGGGACAAGGATATTATATAAGCCAAGGATCTCTTTGCCCTTCGTTCTGTATATATCAGCAGGAAGCTTCGTCCCAGGATCTGCTTCTCACCTAACACAGCCAGGTGGGTGAACCCTCAATTTTCTCGCATTGTTTTTTTACGACCTGTCATCCCTCCATCCTCCTCCAGCTCACCCAGGTTGCACATATTCCTCCAGAATTCCACACCTGGTTACTCTCCCCAATTTTTAAGCTGAATGGTCAGCTCCATTCCTTCATCCTTCGATTCTCTCATCTGTGAAACCAACTCCCTGTATCCATTGTATTGTGCCATTCCCTCTAGTCCTTCAGGAGAACTGCCCATGGTCACCTCATGCGGGTCCCATAACCAGTCCTGCTCTCTTCTACTCTTGCTGATGCCCTTGCCCCATCTCCCACCCCTTACCTTCCTGCCGTCCACCCAGTCGTGTGATGTCATCGTCTCCCTGTTCCCCTTTAATCTTCTCAGTCTGTCAACCTTCTGCCATCTATCATTTAGCTCCTCCATGAGCTCAGATTTATGTATGTAGCACAATCCAAATTAAAATGCGTATTAAAGATCGACATGATGAAGTTATGTATGAACCGAGGGGCAGACGGATCATTGTAACAGTCGAGTATTACACCTGGATGGAAGCGATAAGTTCAGGTTTGGTGCTCAACCACTCCCTGTGCTCCATGAGCTCTTCGACACAACCAGGCTTGATGCTCGCCCGTTGGGTGATCATTAGGCTCTCCTGAATAACCTGCCAGAAACATCCGTGCAAGGAAGTTAGGGTTAAAGGCCGGAGATACATCCTGCTTTGAAATTGTGCCTCAAATCACAGGTGGCACTTATCACCTCATTCGCCTGCTGTTTGAGGTTTTCAGTATATAGCTCAAGAGACGCTGAGATGAGGACTTGGTACTTGCTCCAAAGAGTTTGACGTGCACCTTCTGTAGTTACCAGAAAGGGCCCAATCACTATGTCTGACGGTATGCAGACATACACATTGCCACACTGTCTGAGATTATCCTGCAAGTCTTCACAGACGTCACAGGATGGACGGTCTAAAGCTAATGTTTGCCTGAGAGGGAGAGAGAGAGAGAGAGAGATCTTTCAATAAGTTACCATCAACAATGGCCCCTAAGGGTAAGTATGTAACCTCAGCATTTTAAGCATCGGTCTTGGACACATGCATTTCTGCAAGAGAAAAATACGTTTACAATGCGGAGCTTTCAAAGCAGCAAGAATAATAAGACTTCCAAATACAAGGAAACATTAAAATAATGAAAACAAGAAAGAGCTATCACAGATTGCAAACCCTCGCCAGGATGTATTTTTTTTTAGTGGTTTTTAAGGCTTTTGTGTTAAAACAAATATGGCGGCCGAAGCACGTGACCGATGACGTCATTATTTGTTTTCGAAACTAATTTATTCCTAGATTATGCTCAAGAAATTTCATCTTCATCGGATGAAGTTTTGTACTTGTCGAATTATGACGTCATAATGGAGGCACCTATGACATCATCATTAACATGTTTTATTCCCCATGGAGAGTTCTTTACAATGAGCCATGTCTCAATTTTTTCTATTCAGCACTTTTGGAGATATGGAGGTGCAAAGTTTTTCGGTTTTTCCAAGATGGCGGCCGAACCACGTGACCTATGACGTCATAATTATCATTAGAATATTCAACAGGTGGAGGTGCACCTATGGTGAAAATGTCCTGTCATTCGGACCAACTGTTGCAGAGAACATCATATTTATTCTGTGCGGACAAACGGACAGACAAACGGACTCAAATGTCCTCTCCTCATGCGAGGGTAACAATGTACAAAGACAAGAGTGGAAGCTCTTACTATTGACTGATTAATAGGCAGCACTCACCTTGCAAACTGTTTAACATCCAAGTTGAGTAGAGGCATGAAGGTTTGGTAATGAGCGGCGTACGCTCGCATGGGAATGATCGCCTGCCGGAGGGATTTTCTCAAAGTGGACCTGAGTTCCTCCACCTCCTGCTCATGAAGACCCACAGACTCCAGCAGAGGAGTCCCAGTGATGAAAAGGTTCTTCATGATGAACTGTGAATATGGACGTCATTATTCAGCAGCTTTCCACTTTTGATACTTCTATGAACCTTTATAACTGGCACGGGTACCTGTGGGTGGTGGCATGATCGTTGCCCAGCTGTCTAAAGTTCAAACCAGTAAACTATTTGGCTAATGCCATGGTCAATGCTCATTGGATGTAATCCTCATCATCTGATGCTCAGTCTGCTCACCTTCTCCACATGTGGTGTTTTGTGAGAAGCAAGGATGGCATTGTCAAAAATGGAATGCACAGTTGTCTCAAAGTTCTCCATCGGAGTACCGTATCGCACTCCCGTTGGCTCCAGCACCAGGTCCACAATGAAGATCGGACAAGCCTTGGGTCTGTGGGAAGGGAACATTGGACAAAACCCAAGTTGTGCACGTTAACGTTCCGAGTAACGTTTCATGTATCTAAACTACACTAAACAACTCATCGTCATACAAGGCAGCCTGTTACATACTTATAAGGACTATTGATGAAGTCCGAGTTCCAGGTAAGGTCGTCGGGACAGTCCATGGTCTCCAGGCAAGCATCAGAGACACATTGTACAAACGTTAATAGCGAGTCCAGAACAAGAGACGTGATGGCAGACTGCATGGCAAAACGAATGACTTCCATCAGCTTATACAACTTGGACATTTTGTAGATCTGCAGGGTGTGGGTTGGGAGTACATGGCAGATAAAAAAAAAGTTATTCTTATTCAAAATATCTATATAATAATACCGTAAGGACTCGACTTTGTTATCCCTTTTACGCTGCACACAGTGACCCGATGCCCACGGCACTAATGCATTTACGATCTACGAACCGCGCTCTTTGTTTATCAGGTACAGCCAGACTCGAAAAATCTGAATTAGTCGACTTTGGGGCCAAAAAGCATACGATTAACGGCCGATACGACGCCATCTTACGACGCCATCGTATTGGCGTCTGCTGGGCGAAGGCGATGCGAGCCGTCCGCTGATTGGACAGTCGAGTGGTGTGAACATGGCTGGTGTGAACCAAATGGTCTTTTTATTCCCTTGAACATTTTAAATTAGGATATATAAGGAAACGTCTTTATCGTCATTTTAATAAAGTTAAATGGAGTGACGTTGCGATATACTCGGGGTGCGTTGCATAAATCCTCGTAACTCAGAGAGGTGTAGCAGGTGGCGAGACGTAACACTCCCAGAATGGCGCTATGCCGATTCCTATTACGAATCCATTCATTTTTCAAAAGTATATCGTAGCGTTGTCATTTAAGTAGATTGCAATAAATACGTTGTTCATATACGCACTCTTCATTCTCATCTTTCTTCCTAACTCTTACTCGGACAAGCAAATCCCCTATGCCATCCATAATGGTACACTCTATCCATACACCACATCCTCCCTTCCGTGGATGTTCCACGGGTTTCGGCTAGTTATAGTATGATTAATACAAAACATTTTGGACAACAATCATTATTTTTCATCATCGACTTTGTAACCCTCAGGGCACATGTTATAAATTTGCTACAACATCATATACTGTATAAAAAAAACAAAAAAAAAAACAAAAAAAAACATCATATACGTACTGTATAAAATATTATATCTATCTTCTTCTTCCATCTATCTTCTATCTTCTACCTTCTATTATTATATATATATATACGTATATATATATAAAAGAAAGTTTTGTTTGTTACTTGCAAAATCGAAGATTTTTCAAATATATTAGGCGGTTGCGTTTGTGGTTCCGTCTGTTTGTTTGTTTGTCTGTTTGTCACCGGCCTACAGGTCACAATTCTAAACCGATCGTCACGAAACTTCACCAAGTTGTATAGGTCATCCCAATTGAGAAGCCTATTGATTTTGAGGTCAAAGGTCAAAGGTAATCTGGAGGTCAAATTTCTAAAATCGCCATTTTAAATCCGATTGACTTGAAAATTGAATAGCATTTGTATATTGAGTCACTAAATTGAGAAATTAACTATTTTTGAGGTCAAACGGTCAAAGGTCAACTCAAGGTCAAATTTAAAAAATCATCAATTTTCATCTAAAAATCCATCGATTTTCAACCGATTGACTTGAAAATTGAACAGCATTTGCATATAGAGTCAATCAATTTGGAAACATACTATTTTTGAGGTCAAAGGTCAACTCAAGGTCAAACTTCCAAAATCATCAATTTTCATTTGAAAAATCGTCACTTTTCTTCCTATTGACCCGAGCTTTGATCAAGATTGTCAATTTTAATCTTGATGAAATTGACAATTTGCTGTATCAATGGAATTTTTTTTTCTTCGGGGTGGGGGGCGGATTTTGCAAGTATCGTGCTCCGCATGACGACTTCTTGTTTGTTTGTTTGTTTGTTGATCTGCACGCGCTAATCTTCTGAACGGTGAAAGATAGGAGGAAACCTCTGAAGCAAAAAATGCCGGGACGGGCCCCGGGAAGGTTATAGGCTAGGTGGCGAGGCCGGTCGAGGACGCCTCGGCTGGGGTGGACCCATTTCGCAATAAATCTTCTTCTTCTTTCAAAATTCTCTTGAAGTACAACTTATGCACTTAATAGGAAGATCTGACTGATTGCAACACATGCTTTCAAAATTCTCTCTCGCGGGGCCCGACAGAAGAAAGAACAAGGAATCGTTGAGCACTAACTGATACTGGGCTCGCATCAGACCTATGTACAGAAGATTAAATTCATTCAAAAAGAACAAGGCAACGCCGGGTGCATTCAGCTAGTATTATATAAAATATATATTGTATAAAATATTATATATTATATGAAATATATATTATATAAAATATATATTGTATAAAATATTATATATTATATAAAATATTATATATTATATAAAATATATATTGTATAAAATATTATATATTGTATAAAATATTATATATTGTATCAGCCCCCACGAGAGTTGGCAGTTGAAGAGTGCGTTGAGTGGAGTTCGGGGAGAGGTGAGCTTGTGCATTGAGCTATTGGAGAGGTGCGTATTGATGAGTTACGAGTTCGGAGAAAGCCGCGCATGACAGACATCCATAACTGCTTAATACAAAAAAATGTCCTTGATGAACCTGTTCGACAGTTTCCATGTCCCTGGAAGTTAGCAAACAGCACAGCAATACACAATCATGGTGCATAAACGTATCCTCTTAACACGGGTCTATTAGCTTGCTTCCAATGATAAGCAAGGTCATGGAATCCTGTCATGTCAGTTGACATCAAATTCTTCCTTTTCTCCAACGGACTCATCTCAGATCATTAGCTCGGGTTCAGGCCCGGGTCATTTTACCCTGGACACGCTGCTTCGACTCTCCCACCAACAGATGTAAGCCCTCATCCTCAGACATGAGACCAGGGCCAGCCATCTGGACATATCTCGAGTGTTGCATATAGTCTGGCAACCCACCTTGATCTCCAAACTCTCTGCTATGGCATCCAAGGCTTTGGCTGCCATAGCAGAGCACCTCTTCATAGCAGATGTTCATAGCACCTCCTCTTCCCTCTATGCATACCTTGATCGAATCAGGAGCCGGTCCAATACTTGGAATATGTCTTTCAACTCTTACAAATTCCCCACACATCCTATCTCTCCGAAAGGACTGTCTGACAAACCCTCCCATCTACTTCCTTTATAAACCACTTGAAGAGGATAAGTCACTCAAACTTTTGGGTCTCACTATCAATTAGGATATTTATTTGGCACACCGTATTTCCAAGATGGCCTCCAAAGCCAGCCACCGACTGGGCATCCTTCATCGTACAAGGTCTTTCCTTAGTCAGTTTGAACTTTTGAGCACCTATAGGGCCTTCATGCAAAGCTGTCACCCCATACTTTACACCTTGCCATTCTTGATGCCATGGAAAGCGAGGCCTTCAAAATCATTGGGATCTCCCTCGATGAGCCTGAGTGTCATGGGCTGTTACTGTCACATCACAGACACATTGGTAGCCTCTCTATACTTTGCTGTCTCTTTTTAACTTCTGCCACCAAAGGTGGGTGGGCGCCATGTTTTCACTCATGTCTGTTTGTCTGTTTGTCTGTCTGTTTGTCTGTCTGTGAACAGGATATCTCAAAAAGTTGTGGACGGATTTGGTGGAGAGGTTGGGTATGTGACAAGGACGAAAAGATTGGATTTTGGTGAAGATCTGGATCTGGATGCTCGAATTTTTAAAGTGATTCTTCACCATTGAGAAATAGAGCCAAAAACGATATATAGCAGGATATCTCATAAAGTTGCGGACAGATTTGGACGAAATTTGGTAGAGAGGTTGGGAGTGTGACAAGGAAGCATTGATTCAATTTTGGTGAAGATTCGAAGATTATCCAGATATGATAATTTTTTATTGTTTAAGTGATTCTTCATCATTGAGTGATAGGGCCAAAAACAATATTGTTGCGGTTTTGGGAAACCACGAAAAGGTAATGGCAACCACCATACACGTCCCTTAGAATAGTTATTTCATAGCAGACCATTATCGTAGCCCCTTTCCCTTATATGGGTTAGTATGTCTTTATGCGTTGGGGAAGGGAAACACAGGACCTCCACTCATAAGGGATAATAAACCAGGCAGATGCACAAAGATTGCATCCACAGATTGGTTTAAAGTCTTGAAGGACAGAAGACCAAAGACCATTGGGATATCCACCCATCAGGGCCCGAGGAACTTCAGGAGAGCTTGAAGGGCGGAGTGACAGGCTCCACCAATCGGGATCCCACCCCCTTGCCAAGACCTTGTAAAAAAGGCCTGGCACACGTGTTTGTGTTTTCGTTTTTTCTTTCTTTCTTTCTTTCTTTCTCTTTCTCTTTCTCTTTCTCTTTCTCTTTCTCTTTCTCTCTCTCTCTCTCTCTCTCTCTCTCTCTCTCTCTCTCTCTCTCTCTCTCTCTCTGCCGGGTTCACTCAGCACGTGCCTGCATGATTATTCTCTCCCTCTTTGCCATTTTCACTGAACACTTGTGCATCCGCTCTAGGCCGGACCCTCTCACAGGCCTCTGCACATGATTCACTCTCTTGGCCCTGGACTTTGTCACCTCGCACGTGCCTGCATTATTCTCGCTCTTGCCTTTTGGACTCTGTCAGCAGTACACTTGTGTTCCTTTCTTGGCCGGACCCTCTCACAGGCCTCAGCACGTGCCTGCATTACACTTCGCCTAGGATTCCATTGGCTGTACACGTGTTATTGGACTCCCTCTTGGCGCACGTGTGCACGACACTCACTTTATGCACAAGGCCACGACGTACTCTTTACCCTGCACGAGATCACGGCTGTTACGGATTCGTCACTTCCGTTGTTGTGGTTCTCATCCACTGTAAACATTTTTGGTTCCATGTACTATTATTGTTATCGTTTAAGTGAAATAGAGATTACTGTTTTCAAAAGGTAAAAAAAGTTAGTGTTTTAAAAGAAACCGGAAACCGGATCGGGACCCAGATGAAGAAGAAGAGGAAGAAGAGGAGGAAGAGGCGGAGCGAGTAAGGTAGGAGAAGGAGCCAAGCTACTTGGAGGTCTGGAGCAAACGCTGGTGAATGGGGGTCACTAGCGAACTTTGGGGTTTCCTGGGAAAGGGATTCCTGCGACAGAGTTGTTATCGCTGTGACAGATAAACCTGCATGACAGGTTTTGCGGTTGATTCCGAAGAGAATCATTGAAGTGCCGTTACGTCTCGAGAACGGACCGTTGGCCATTTTGCCTCGCGCTGGATTTTCGCATCGCTCCAGGTTTTTCACCTCGCTTCAACCATTTTCACAACCATCCAGACGTAACCTGGTGTGTGTGTGTAACGTGGATTTTGAGTGTGAATTTGCGGTTCGCCGATTGGGAGCCGTTGAACGTCCATACCCGAAGGTGTGATTTCCCAGCCGCCTCTTGAGGACACTTTTGCCTATCTTTGGCAGTGTGACTGTCAACCGAGCGGGATTCTGGTCTCGATACAACATCGTTCTGATGATCACTGGAGCGTGGATCGACTTTGGTTTGAAGCTGGGATAGAGACATTGGGAATGTTATTTTCACTCACTTGGAGCACAGTGAGTTATATTGTACGAAACTGATGGTACCATCATAGGAATGATATATTGGTTGTACAATTGATTAATATTGTTATTGTACTGTTATTCTTGTGTGACCTTAATACAATACTTGTTTGTTGGTAACAATTGGTGTGGTTTCACCATTGATCTTTGACATACAGAATAACACATCTTTCTGCCGTGACTCCTCTTGGGGCTCGGAGGTGACCGGGGTTTGGGGAGGAGCACATAACACGGCGCACTCACTCTGCACAGTTCCCTGGCACTCGCTCCGCACGGTTCCCTGGCACTCGCTCTGCACGGTTCTCTGGCACTCGCCCTGCACAGTTCTCTGGCACTCGCTCTGCACGGTTCCTGACACACTCGCCCTGCATGCTTCCCGACGCACTCACTCTGCACGGTTCCCTGGCACTTGCTCTGCATGCTTCCCGACGCACTGGCTCTGCACGCTTCCCGACGCACTCGCTCTGCACGGCTCCTGAGGCACTCGCCCTGCACGGTTCTCTGGCACTCGCCCTGCACGGTTCTCTGGCACTCGCCCTGCATGGTTCCTGATGCACTCGCTCTGCACGCTTCCCGACGCACTCGCCCTGCACGGTTCTCTGGCACTCGCCCTGCACGGTTCTCTGGCACTCGCCCTGCATGGTTCTCTGGCACTCGCTCTGCATGGCTCCTGACGCACTCGCTCTGCATGCTTCCCGATGCACTCGCTCTGCACGGTTCCCTGGCACTCGCCCTGCACGGTTCTCTGGCACTCGCCCTGCACGGTTCTCTGGCACTCGCCCTGCACGGTTCTCTGGCACTCGCCCTGCACGGTTCTCTGGCACTCGCTCTGCACGGTTCCTGACGCACTCGCTCTGCACGCTTCCCGACGCACTCGCTCTGCATGGTTACCTGGCACTAGCTCTGCACAGTTCCCTGGCACTCGCTCTTCACAGTTCCCAACACTTCTCACTTGCTCGTGTTGGGTACTGCCGTTTGCCAGCCAGGTGTTCGTTGGTGAGGTCAAGACAAAAGGCGTCGCGAGGAAAAGGATCGGATAACCTTGTAACCATTTTGCAACAGGTTCCCAATGTTCGTTTTTCCCCTCCCTCTTTCCTGTGAATGTGTGCTGGCGCCTTGTGTTTATTCGTAGTGATCGTAATAAGGCGTAGATCCGTAGAATAAGCTAAGTTTATGCTTCTTGTCCCTTTTTCTTTCCTATCGATAAGTTTCACTGTAAATATTTGTAAATAAATCAAATCATTAAACTTTCCTTATCTCTGTCCGTGAATGTCTTTTCTTCCCATGGTCCGCCATTGCTCGCACCCAAAATAGCGATCAGCCGTAACAAAATTAGCATTAGCCCGGCAGGTACCAATGGTTGCTCGGCCATCTAAAAGTGGTACACTGCCGGAGGGAACGTACGGTACGTTCCCCGATTGAAATAGTCACGTGGTACAGGTAAGCGGAGCTAGACGATTGGACCCTGCTATTGCGCGGCGGACCAATTGGCGTTAGTAGTTGCTGGTTCGCAACTTGCCGAAGTACGAAGTTATTCGTGCGCGGGCAGCGGCAGGTCTAGTAAGTTCGGGAGGGAACAGAGGCTAACCCCTCGTCGTGGACCCGAATCCCGGGCCGTAACAATATGATATTTCAAAAGGTTATGGACAGATTATGACAAACCAAGGTGGATGAATTGGTTAGGTAACAAGAGCAAGCCGATTCGATTTTGGTTCAGGTCCGAATCCAGGTCCGGCCTATCAGTGGGATACAAAATGTCAACTGTTGAGCCTGGCAGTGGTATATGCTCTACTTGGTGCAGTTCTAGTTTGTCTTGCATGCTCTTCCCTCTCCTGGCACTGTTCCGCCAATATTTCTGCAGGGTGCACATAGTCTGCCAATAACCTTCCTCTTGTCTTGGTAAACTCCCAAAATCCAGGCTCACGGCTCACCTCCACTCATTTATTCCTTTTTTCTCTCACATGTAGAACCAACTTCCCCAGTCTGTTCAGTCCCATTTTTCCCTCCAGGTATTCAACGCAGCAGTTCACTGTTACATCAGGTCACATCCCCCATCCATACTCATGATCTCTTCTACCACAAATTACCCCATTCCCAAACACTCTCATTTTCCAGGTTATTGTGGTATTTTTACCCCTTTCCCTCACCTATTTTCATTTGTTACTTGTTAGTTGGTTTGTTTCTTTTCTGTTTCATCTCGACCTTCCCCTTCCTCTTGTCAAGTTTCATTCTGCTTCTTCGCCCCAATGTGTCCCTTTCCCTCTTTCCTTTACGTCACTCCCATACTCACTTCTACTCTGCTGTTGGTGCTTCCCCTTTTCCATTGTGTTCCCTTCCAATCTGTTCTATCTCCTCCACGAGCCTTGATCATGTATACAGAAATAAAAAAATAAGAAGAGATTATGATTGAAATCGGTCGAGTCGTCGATGCAACCAACCATGGTGGTCATGGCCTTCTTTATGGCAATTCTTCCCAATGCCATTAACATGTAATCCTGCCTTCAGCCCGGTGTGGATTAAAGTGGAAAGTGTAGCTCCCAAGGTCAGCCGTTTCCTTTAAAAACAAATGAATAAACGTTCAACACATTTGTTCAGAGAAATATGGAGCGTGTGCATCGAACCTCGATGCTGTTCTGCCGAATGTCCATCCAGCCTCGCTCTGCCTTGACCAATGCGGAGCATAACCCAGAAACCACAGAATTGAACCAAGCATCATTTAGAAACAGCTCCGTCTGGAACACAACACGAAAAAAAAACAATCGAAAGAGAAACTTCCAAACTGGCCTTGCTGGCATTGCCAGGCACTGTTGATTCACTTATTTTGAACATAAACTTGGCCAGGAGACATAATAGGTGTACAATGGTGGCCTTTAGGAATGCCAAAAGCCTGTAGAGTCTAGGTCACCTGGCTGGCATGCTGTCCCTGAATCCGAGCAAACTCAGTGAGCCAGAGAGGGCGTCCCAGGCAAAGAAGGAAGAGGGATTGTGAGGTTGCCCGGCAGCATTCTGCCCTCACTTGATCGAGTGCTGTCAACGCCTTCAGATTAGTGAGTAAGCTTGCTGCACGGATCGCTTCTCGTCTCTCCATAAACGGAAACCATGGAACCGCCATTGTGCCTGCAAGCTCATAAGGAACCCTTCGCTTAATGTTAGCCACAGGTGATAATAGTGGTCTACTTGCTTTGACAAAATAATATTAAATACTTGCAAAGGTACCCAGCATTGCCGGGAAACACAGATTCGCTTCGTGATGGGAATATTAAGAGAGGGTGGAGAGAGAAGGGGGGGGGGGGGGGCAGAGAGGGAAAGGAGGGGGAGTGCAGGGGGAGAGAGAGAAGGGGGGGGCAGAGAGGGAAAGGAGAGGGAGTGGAGAGAGAGAGAGAGAGAGAGAGAGAGAGAGAGAGAGAGAGAGAGAGAGAGAGAGAGAGAGAGAAAGAGAAAGAGAAAGAGAAAGAGAAAGAGAAAGAGAAAGAGAAAAAGAGAGAGAGAAAGAAAGAGAGAGAGAGAGAAAAAGAAATAAGGGCCAGAAGGGCCAGAAGGGACAGGGCGAGAGGGGGTAGGGAGAGACAGGATGGGGAGAGAGGAGGGGAGGGGATGGAGTAGGGGAAAGGGGGGATAAGTGGAAGGGGAGGGAGGAGATGGGAAGAGCGGGAAGAGGTAGGGAGGGAGAGATGGGGGATGGGGAGGGAAAAGGGTGGGGGAGGAAGAGAGGGAGGGAGGAGGAGAGTAGGGGGAAGTGCAGTAGGGAGGGGAGGGGATTTGACTGATTTTCATAGAATTTTATTTTACTGAGTCTTAATCTACTTTAGCGACAGCCATAAATTAAAACAGAAATCAAATCGGATTTAAAATGAGGGTGTGAGGCAATTGGCTAGAGACTACATTTTCACCAAAAGCAGTTCTACACAAAGTCATTAAATGCAATTTCTACATTAGCGATGTATACAGTGATTTGTAGGTATGAAGATCAGACGTTCACTGATATGAGTGAGCAAAGTGAAAAAATAAATTTAAAGCACTTAATCGTGCAGAAACCTTTGCGGCCTGTTCCAAAGTAAGGCGTTTTGAACAGGCTGAAAAAGCTGAAGACCCCTGCGAGGGATATCGGGCTGACCAAGGATAAAGCCTGTTTTTAGTTTAATTAAATAAGCTGGTTAATGATCCTCGAAAAATGGGTGTTTAAACACACCCAAACACCCAGTTTTCATTAATGAACTCACTTGGAGTTCGATAAGTACGTGTGAAAAGTTTGGGACCGCTAGGTTTCATGGTTTTGGAATTATGGAGGAGACACACACACACACACACACACACACACACACACACACACACACACACACACACACACACACACACACACACACACACACTCTGACAGACTGGCTGACTGATGGACAAACATTGGCTTTTATTACTATCGAATCGATATATAATTTACATAGATATAACCACTACAACTGCTTAACTGACATGGTGACGAGAAAGCCTGTGCATTAATATCAACATGAAATGGGTAATCCAACCTAGGTGAGTCTTCGAAAAATGCAGGTCTGCCCATTACATAATGCAGCACTTTGTGATTCAGATGAAACTTTGTGAACAGGTTATGTATGCGACAAGGACAAATTGATTCGATTTTGGTTAAGATCCAGATCCGGATAAGTGAATTTTTCAAATTCTTCACCATTGAGAGATCGGGCCAAAATGATATATAGCAGGATGTCTCAAAAAGCTAGGGACGAGTTAGGACAAATCTAGATGATCGAGTTCGGGCAGTGACATGAACAAGCGGATTCGATTTTGGTTCAGGTCCGAATCCAAATCCGGCCTATCAGGGGGATACAAAATGTAAATTGTTCAGCCTGGCGGGGGTATGCTCTTTAACGAGTGCCGTTCTAGTTTTGAATGTAACAAGGTTTTAAAGTGTTACAAGAATAATGTTATTCAATAACGTTTTAATGACTGAGTGTAACGAGTGAGTCGTTGCACTATCCTATACGACCTTAAACGAGGAAATGAGGCCTTTTGGCCCACCATTGCCATGTTGCACTCCTGAGTTATTTTTTGCTAAAGGTATAAACAACAATCTTGATGGTTTACTAAAGTCTAAATAACCAGGTGAGTCAATTTGTATGTATAAACACACGTGTGTGTGTGTGTGTGTGTGTGTTTTTTTTTTTTAATTATGACGTTACCAATTTAGGTTTCTTCACCAAGTTAGGAGTTTAATTCATATTTTTCATTGATTTGATTTTTGGTCACAAGTAAAAGATTGTGTGATCTGCTGTTGTGATGAGCCCAAATAAGGGCGAAACCATGTTCGCCGGCTTCGCTTTCCTTTACTTGTGACTTTTTAAATATTGGTCTTTAAAAGACCTGAGCGGAAGCCATCTGGAATCGGAGGTGAAATTGTGGTGTGGTTGAACATAACGTTTAGTGCCATGTCACTTTCTGGTTGGAAGGGCCGTCCGTTTCTGGTTTATTAATCATGCCCGACCACAACTCCACCTACGAGCTGATGCGCAGCAAGGCAGAGATAACGCGTTTGTGTGGCAGATGACACTTGTTTGCTAACCGGTCGTGCAGAATTTGCTGTTATGGGACTTCACCTGTGCCTTGCTACCTCATCAAGTTGGAATTCGACATATATCGAAGAAATGGCTCCTCCGAGTTAATAATCCTTAGTTATTTCCTTGAAGTGAATTTGTAGTACAAGCGTAAAGTAATGCATTGTGATTTTCGATAAGCATAGTTTTTTTGTCTAGTTAGATGATGTTTACCCACCTCTATGTCTGCATCTAAAATGATCATCCAGTTTGACCATTTTTACCGTACTGCCCTCTGTAATCAGTCTTTTATAACTTTTTTTTAAAGCTCACACTGTGCGGAAGCCACTCCCCCACCAAGCCAGCGCCGCGTCTCCACCTCCTCAAGGCACACGGACCGGGAGCCAATCTGCCAGCTGTCGACAGGCAGGCTCATACGACAGGCTCATATTCACCAACTCTGCCGGGTTTGCTGGAACACTATTGTCTGGTCCTGCCATTTTATCTCTCTATTGTGGTGTGTTTTGATAGGCCCAGATAAGAAATAGTTATTTAAGGATCTCCCTTTCATTCGTTGGTTTGTGGGCACTGGGCACGTATGTGCAGTTGTGGGTAAGGGATTTTTATTCATACACCATTTATTGTTATTGCTTCCTTATTTTTCCTTCCCCCCTTGCCATTTGCTTTCTTAAATACACCTGACCTTGGGGGTGAATCATGGTTGTCGTAGCTCTCCTAGGGGTGAGTAAGGGAAAACCCATTGAGGGATAATCGGCAGTGGTTCGTCACACCGCACACCCGGATCTAGTTGCACATCACGCTCGCTCGGCCTAATTTGCATACGATGTATGATGCCTAATTGATGTAACGCTGGTTCGCTTCGGACTTCCAATCCAAAAGATATCGTGACATTAAGCACGTGATCCGGTGGGGAAGATCCCGAACCAGTCGACCGTTATGGTCGCATAAGAGCAACTCGCCGGATTCAAACCACGCAATTGAGATGACCGGGCAACCATAACAATATATATTTTTAAATTTCAGCATTTACGTACTGTGACCTGTATAATTTGTACCCCATCATGATCACTGTCTCTCTTATTTTAATATACACGTGTCAATTGCCGCATAAACACAACGAAACATGAACGATTGTGGCAACACAGAGAGACCAAGGGTTAACTGCAAAGGCAGTTTTTAAAGTTAAACTAATGCACACTAAATGCTCCGACTTGTGTGTGCGTCACTCATTGTGTGAATAACACATGATGCCCTGCCTCTGCCTCCGGACGGATCTTTGCAGTATCCATGACTAGGCTTGAACAGCTCGGAGCCATGTCAGTCAGTACCATGCAGAAACATACATACATACATACATACATACATACATACATACATACATACATACATACATACATACACACGAGGTTAAGGTGGTGTGAGTTTATTAGTGGATGAAACGGATGAAGTTGGTGCGAGTTTATTTTTCTTGCAGCTTCATAGTCAGTAGTTTGGTTTCCATGATGAACATGGTTTCCATGAAGCTGAAAGCTGCTTGGAAGTAAATATTTCAATTTACAAATATGCAACATTTGGTGTACATTTTTGAGAGTGACAGAGGCATGTCAGTCAAATATTTGCGTTATCCTCCTCACCCTTTCTCATGACTGATGTCCTGCATTCCTCATGGGGGGGCAGCCACACTGATGGAAAGCTTTCAGGACAATGAGCAATCACATTGTCAAACTCAAGCTTGTCCATGGCACGTCTGAAATCTTTCTCCACCTGACTCTCGAGCTCTGCCAGATATGTTTGCTGTCTGCAATAAACAAAGTAATTCATCTTCAATATTACGAACAAAGTTATGAAACGAGTCCCATATTACTCTCACGACCAAAAATATCAGCATTACTTTGCTTCCCACACCATTAGCACACCATTGTTAACCTTCAGTTAACAACTTCTCCTTCTACCTGTCACAGTGATACCTCCAACGTCTGGTAGTCCTCTTTTATTTTGAACTTGAGATGCTCAAAATAACTTGATAATACAAATAATAAGTAAGAAAATGATAACAAGGTAATTGAAAAACCAAGCTATGAAAACCCCAACCCAAACTCTAACCCTAACCCTAACCCAAACTCTAAATCTAACCGCAAAGTTCCTAACCATCATAACATATTTAACCCTAACCACCATAACATATCTAACCCTAACCACGATAATAAAGCGCGGCGTTACGCGCGCTGCTTGCGAGCAAGGAGGAAGCGGACAAGCGGTAACTTATAAGCGTCTTTATTTCAGGAGCTCACTGTAACACTAGCGCGCTCCGGGCTGCGCGCCCCGTGTATATCCTCAGGCCACGCCTACCCCTCGGGCGTGGCCGCCGCCCACTTGGTGCGCGGAATGATGTCACCACGCCAGTGGGCTTTCGTGTCCGCCACAATAACATATTGTTGCGGATATGGGATTTGCATCCATCCATATCCGCTTGTAAATATTCCCCTATTTCCTCAATACTTCCCAACTATCCCCAATCCCCCATTCCCTAGTCCCATTTTCTGTAAACAACACTCTGTAGACCCGACCTCCCCCTATTTCCCCCATTAAATGTCGTGCCCAGGTTCACCGCATCTCATGTAAGACAACTATAGGACATCTTGCTAGTTATTCTTAGTCTATGTCAGTTAAGGACTCGTTTCCATTAATTCTGACCCTTCGTTGCACCAGAATGTGATTGTATGGCACCGTTAGGAAGTTTAGGACCTCCCGATACCTCCCCGCAGCTCTTCCTCACGGTTCAGCAACAACAACAACAACAACAGCAACGGCAGCGGCGGGCACGGGAAGTGCGCGTCCTCACTCCGGCTTGGTTGGTAGGGGGTGTTGGGAGGGCACCAGGCCTTCCCAACGAGCCGCCATCGAACATGTGCTCGACGGGGTTACCAAATAGGGGCTCCCTGTCAGCTCCTCGTCAAGGGCGGAGCCCGGTAACCCCCGCACCCAATGGAAGCGGCGGACCGGCCCCAGTGGGGCGGAGCCAACCAGCCGAGGGCGTGTCACTCCCCGCTGAGCATGCGCAGGGAGAGGGAGGTGACGTCAGATGCGCGCTGAGCTTGAAGCAAGAAAGACGTCCCTTCCGAGCGCTGTGAGGCCTCCCCGCATCTTCTGGACTGGACCGTGCTTTATCCTGTCCCCGAGCCAAGGTGCACCTTGTGCTATCGACCTACCTGTCCCTTCCTGCCATCAATCCCTGTGTAAGTCCGCCTTGTTCCGTTTGTCTGTGGTCTGTCTGGGCTAAGATAAGACGGTAATTAAGTGCCCATCTCTTCTGTGTCTTTACCTCACTGCCTTGTAATCTACCCCTTTTCTCCACCACTGTAATTATACCCTCCTCCGGAGGTCTTGAGAACTGTACCCCTTGCGTCGTTTCCTCTTTCCCAGTCGTCGTGTCCTTTCTATCATTGATTTGGCATAGCGCGATTTGGTCAACGTCTGGGTGGAATCGGGGTCTAGTCGGGGAATAACTGTTCGGTCGCGGCAATACCACCGCTCGGTAAATAACATCTAATCCGCGGACTGTAACAATTGGTGTCTGGGTGGGAGATACGGACCCGAAGCGCGCTTTACGCGCTCAAAATTACAAGTCACCGAAATTTGATTTTGTTTGACAAAAAACCCGAATTTTGAAAGTCGCGCTATGGGAGATCAAGACGGCTGGGTTCCGGTAGAGGAGAGTGAGGCAGGGTCGATCCAGGACCAAATTGAGGGACATGAGGAGAGCGAAGCAGTGAGGGCGGCAGGTTCGCAAAATGGCGTCCTCGCGCACGAGGTTACGGGCGCGCAAAATGGCGCCTCGCACATGGCTACGGCGACCGCGCCCGCGACCGTAGCAGCGCCGCTGGTGGATTCGAACCTTTTTTTCCTGCAAATGAGGGCCCTTATGGGACAAATGGGAGACCAAATTGGAGGTTTGAAAAACAGTATAGAGGCTCAGAGTGAGCAAATGGGGGTAATGAGGGCTGATAGTGAGCGATTGGGGAGCGAAATGGGGGGCAAAATGGGAGAAATGGGGGAACGGCTAGAAGCTAAATTAGAGGGGTTAGACAATGGGATAGAAGGGGTGAAACATGGGTTAACGGGGGTAGAAAACAGAATGGCCGCTCAAGAGAATCAAATGGAAGGGATGAAAAAGGGGTTAGAGGGGTTAGAAAACAGTATGGAAGGCAAATTGAGGGACATGAGGGACCAAGCGGAAAGGGAAGTTAAAAGGATGGGGCAGCAGATAGAGGGGGTCAGAACGGGGGTAGAAACTAAATTGGATGCTCACAGCGAGGAAATGGAGCAGATGAGGGTGGCATCTGGGCAGGAGATGCAAGTGATGGGAGAGGAGATCAGAAGAGGTGTGAGTGAGGAGGTCGGAGGAGTGCGCGAGGAGGTGAGGCACTGTGAGGAGCGCATGGAGAAGGAGGTGAGAAAGGGGACTGTAAAATTGCAAGGTGGTATAGAGGAGTTGTCGCTGGGAGTGGAACAGCTGACGGAGGGACAAAAAGAACTAACGGAGCAGGTTCAAAGGAACACTGCGGTATTAGGAGGGTTAAAAGCGACACAAAACGACCTAAAAAATGACTTGATAGCGACACAGAGGCAATGTCAGATGGTACGTGAGGGACTGACAACGAGGTTGGACGAGGTGACAGAGGTAATGGAGACGAAGGACCGGCAGGTGAGGACGCACATAGAAACGGTCAAGGTGGCCTTAGAGGACGAGCTTGAGGAGACGCACCGGGAAATAAAAGAGGTGAAGCAGAAATTAGAAGAAGTGGAAGAAGGGGTAAGCGAAATTAAGAAGCGACGGAGAGGGGATAAGAAAGAGATCAAAGAGGAAGTAAAAGAATTGGTCCAAAGTCTGTGTTCGGATCGTGATGATGTGCTCATTAACCGGATGAGGGATTCGCAGGTGATGGAGGAGAAGCGAAGAGAAAGAGGACCCGGTGTAAGTGGTGACCAATATGGTCGTGCGTATGATGTGCCAGGTGATTTAATAAGCTTGGGGGTCGAGATGGACCCGGGTGTTCGTGAGAGGCCGTTGGTGAAGTGTGCGACAGGTCTGGTGTGCGAAAAAGGAGGTGTGCGAGAAAGTCCGACTCTGGGGTGCATGGGGAAAGAGTGCGCTGTCAAAAGTAAGGAAGAGTGTACACCTGTGGTGAGTGTTACAGAGGGTGTAACGGGAGAGTGTGCGCGAGAAAGGTGTGTAACGGACGGGTGCATGAGGAAAGAGTGCGCTGTCGAGAGTAAGGGTGAGTGCGCTGTCAAGAGTGGAGGTGAGAGTAGTAAGAGTGACACGGAGCGTGAGTTGGTTGTGACAGGTGAGAAAGGAAGCACACCTGGAATGGTAGAGCGTGTGTGGGAATGCACGCTGGAATTGGTAGTGAGGCACGTGGTTGGGTGTGCGAGTGAGAGCACACCTGTGATCGTCACAGAGGAGGTGACCGAGGAGGGGGCGCGAAGAGGTGTGTTGGTGAGGTGTGCGAGCGACGAATGTGTGCCAAGGTGTTCGGTGGTCAGGTGTGTGACCAAGTCTGTGAGTGGAATGAGTGTACCTGGGTGTGTAAGAGAAGGTGCAATGACCAAGAGCAGGGAAACGGCTGGATGTATGAGCAAGAAAGGGGTAGCGTATGCGTGTAAGCATGCAGGTGAGGCATCGACGGTAACCGGGTTAGCGGTTAGAGCGACTTATAGCCGAATCGGGCCCTCGGTGCGTGCCGGGCTTCGCGTGCCGCGAGAACCAGCGGGGATCCGAGCCACGGCGGGTTCGAAAGGACCGCCGTACGCGATCCACGCTGGACCTCGCTTTGAACGGCCGCGTCCGTGCTCCACTAGGCGGAGCGGGCAGCCCGATAGGAAGGGTCGTCATGGCGACCACTTTTTGTTGAGGCATTCCGGCAGGTCGAGATCGGGCCATGGGATGGCTCCGTGCCGAGATGGTGCGTGGGACCTCCGCCCGGGTAAACCTCCTTCCCTGCACCGAATGCGGGACGTATCCAGCCGCTGGCACCAAACAACCCGCATTCATGGCTTGGCTGTACGAAGCCGAGCTTTAGAAGTGAATTGGCGCACCGAGAGGCATTAGTAAGTAGACTGTAATGACGAGGATAGTGTTTTGGCCCCGAAATTAGAAAAACAAAATTTGATGATTGGCAAAGGATTGGCAGTAATGATTGGCAGATGATGGGTAGTGATTGGCAAATTTTTGATTTGTTGAAATTTGATGTGCAAAATTGGTAGTGGGAGATGCCCGATGTGGTGGGATGGCAACTCTGTCATCCCTCACAAACTGGGGGCAAATGCGCTATAGATTATGGGGTGTATGGCAGTGAAAACTAGCCCGGGTGGGTTAGGTTATATTGATAGGGACTAGAGGTGACTATGGGTGACAAGAGTTAAGTAAGAGACTTGGTACCTGTAGTGGGGACGTAGTAGCTTAGGGTTTGATAATGACGTGGGAGCGCTGAGTGTAAGGGAAGACGGAGGAGCGCAAGTTTTAGAAGGGAGTAGACAGAGCAGATGTTGCAGTGTGAATGGAAGTGCTGGTGAGCAGCTTCAAATGAGGCATCGGTGAGGCAATGCTCCGAGGTGAGTAGTGAGTGTTGTGGATCAGCGCGAATGCGCTTGGGGGAGAGAAGGGTGCAGGCGGCACCAAGTATGAGAGCACAGGTGTGCAAGTACAGGTGTGTGAAATATATGGAGCAGAGAATGAGTGGTGTGGAGAGAGTTGGAGTAAGTGGTACGGAGTGGTGTGCATGGTGCGAAGGTGTGGATGGGGGAAGAGTGGACCCCCTTTTCACGAGTACCCGGGGAGGGTAGTTTAAAGAATAGTTAGAAGGTATAGGTAAATTGTGGTTGGATATTGGCATTTGTGGTGCGGTTGCAGAATGGTATTGTGGATGGGTGCATTGGTGTGGTGAAATTGGCTGGTCGTGTGGCCTGTTAGTATGAGTGTGAATGGTTGGGCACTCCGCCACTGTTAGATGTCGGCCAGGTGAGGCCGCAGGTGGGCTCTGGGAGCCGTTAGTATCAGTGGGTGCCTGAGGATCCCGGGTGTGGATCGGGCAGCCCGTGCCAGAGAGGGCACTGAGGGGGTGAGAGTGCGAGAGGGCCTTCCCCAGTTAGTTAGGTTAGGGTGAGGAGCAGGTGAGCTCGGTAGGCAACAACAGTGGTGGAGGTGTGCAGGTGGGCGGACCAGCTGGGAGCGTCACACGACCCAGCCACCGAAATTGTGCGGGGGCACCGAGTGTTGAATCGGGGAGTGAGACCCAAATTGATGGTGTGCACCACAGATGGTCAATGGGATTTTGGTTCTTCGAACCACATAGAGTAATGAGGGCCAATGGTTTGGCAGGAGAAAGACCCCGGGTAATGTAAAGTTGTTAAAGTCATTTAGGAAATAGTTAGGATTGATGAACCTGTCGCACCATACGCAGCCACTTACCTGAGGTGATGATGATGACTCCACACCTGTGTTTTCTTTGTTTGTGTTGCAGGAAATGAGAATTGCTGTTTGGATTTGTGAGACGCATCACGACGTGGATAAGACATTGGGGTGATTCCATCTCTCCCTCCTTAGGAGGGACTGATGAGAGTTGGAAATGGCAAATTTGATTGGTTAGGAGGGAGAGAAGACGAATTTGGTTTATGGGAGGAACGGGGAAGACAGTAGGGACGTTTGTTGATGTGTAAAGTAGATGTTTATGGGTAGTGTTGTGTTTTGTGGATACAGTAAGGGGTAAGGGAGGGGCAATGTAGGTTACCTGGTATGGGGGGGGGGGGGGGCGTACGGTAGGAACGTACCTGTCTCACCTGGTTCCCATGTGCCCCCAGTGTGCATTACCTTGTATTGCATGCACTTTTGCGCCCTTACCACCTTACTCACTTGTCTTCTTTTGTCTCCCACCTCCGAGGATCTGGCTTTGGGGCAGAGAGAGAGGAGAGAGAGGTGCTGGCTCCGCAGTTGTGGGCCTGTACTTCCGCTGCTTGCTGCCTGGATCGATACACCATATGGACCGCAATTTTTGTGGCCGCCCACAATGGACCGCAGTTCTTTTGCGGTCAAGCACCACCCGTGGATGGACCTCTGGGTCAACGTGGCACCTATGCCATACAGGTGAACCACTTTTAGTTGGCCCCCCTGACGGCCACAATTCAGAAATGGACGCGGTTGGCGCCTTTCTTTATTTCTAAAGAAGCCAGAAGGCCAAGTGCACTCCATGAAGGCAAGACCAGCGGCAGAACATCGGCCGGCTGCGACACCACCGGTGACCATGGACACTTAATTGTGCATTTTTATGAACACCTTATTGGTGCACCGGATGGTGCTGACTGTGCGTAATGGGGTGGTGCTTTTGGTGCTTGGACGGGGTGCTCTGCACATTATTAAAGGCCGTAGGGCCACAGGGCACTCGTGGGTTGGTGTATCGATGCTGGCATGCGTGCTCTCCCTATGCATAACATCTGCATGTGTTCCTCAAAGAACAGGTCCTGGATCGTAGTGTAAATATCAGTGTAGTCTTGTATAAATGATGCTCCCTACCGGCTGTATGTTTAGTTTGAGGATGCTTTCCGCGATTCGGTTATCCTGTGGGTGTGTTTCTGTTAGGAGAAGGGTGCAACGTCGCAGGGGGACATATTTACTCATTTGTGAACATCTGTAAAACTGTCGCACTCAGGGTTGAGTTAATAGTAGAGGGAACTACATCTGAGTGCCACACTAAAGTAGGTAAAAATTTATCGGGTCGGGCCGCCCCGAGGTAGAGAATGGTGCAATGTTGCGGATATGGGATTTGCATCCATCCATATCCGCTTGTAAATATTCCCCTATTTCCTCAATACTTCCCAACTATCCCCAATCCCCCATTCCCTAGTCCCATTTTCTGTAAACAACACTCTGTAGACCCGACCTCCCCCTATTTCCCCCATTAAATGTCGTGCCCAGGTTCACCGCATCTCATGTAAGACAACTATAGGACATCTTGCTAGTTATTCTTAGTCTATGTCAGTTAAGGACTCGTTTCCATTAATTCTGACCCTTCGTTGCACCAGAATGTGATTGTATGGCACCGTTAGGAAGTTTAGGACCTCCCGATACCTCCCCGCAGCTCTTCCTCACGGTTCAGCAACAACAACAACAACAACAGCAACGGCAGCGGCGGGCGCGGGAAGTGCGCGTCCTCACTCCGGCTTGGTTGTTTGGGGGTGTTGGGAGGGCACCAGGCCTTCCCAACGAGCCGCCATCGAACATGTGCTCGACGGGGTTACCAAATAGGGGCTCCCTGTCAGCTCCTCGTCAAGGGCGGAGCCCGGTAACCCCCGCACCCAATGGAAGCGGCGGACCGGCCCCAGTGGGGCGGAGCCAACCAGCCGAGGGCGTGTCACTCCCCGCTGAGCATGCGCAGGGAGAGGGAGGTGACGTCAGATGCGCGCTGAGCTTGAAGCAAGAAAGACGTCCCTTCCGAGCACTGTGAGGCCTCCCCGCATCTTCTGGACTGGACCGTGCTTTATCCTGTCTCCGAGCCAAGGTGCACCTTGTGCTATCGACCTACCTGTCCCTTCCTGCCATCAATCCCTGTGTAAGTCCGCCTTGTTCCGTTTGTCTGTGGTCTGTCTGGGCTAAGATAAGACGGTAATTAAGTGCCCATTTCTTCTGTGTCTTTACCTCACTGCCTTGTAATCTACCCCTTTTCTCCACCACTGTAATTATACCCTCCTCCGGAGGTCTTGAGAACTGTACCCCTTGCGTCGTTTCCTCTTTCCCAGTCGTCGTGTCCTTTCTATCATTGATTTGGCATAGCGCGATTTGGTCAACGTCTGGGTGGAATCGGGGTCTAGTCGGGGAATAACTGTTCGGTCGCGGCAATACCACCGCTCGGTAAATAACATCTAAACCGCGACCGTAACAATATTTAACCATAACCATGATAACATATTTAACCCTAACCACGATAACATATCTAACACTAACCACCATAACATATCTAACCCTAACCACAATAACATATCTAACCCTAACCACCATAACATATCTAACCCTAACCACCATAACATATTTAACCCTAACCATGATAACATATCTAACCCTAACCACCATAACATATCTAACCCAAACCACAATAACATATCTAACCCTAACCACTATAACATATCTAACCATAACCACAGTAACACATCTAACCCTAACCATGATAGCATATGTAACCCTAACCACCATAACATATCTAACCCTAACAACAATAACATATCTAACCCTAACCACTATAACATATCTAACCATAACCACAGTGACACATCTAACCCTAACCATAACATATTGTTATGTTTGTGGGGGGTAGGTAATGAAATACCTTAGTCCAGATAATGGAGCTATGCTTATTAGTTATTAGTGTGCCACGAATGTCACGAAGAAGAAGAAGAAGCAGAAGAAGAACCTTCATGTAACTAAGTAGGGAATCCGTTAGGCCGCATGTCCGGTAAGATCGTACATGTGTCTCCATGCGAGGGGTGGAGCTATGCTAATTAGGTAGGGCTTAAGAATAATCCCCAGTGTGTAATTGCCCTTGTGAATTTTCCCTTCGTTCTTATAAAGCACACTCGGCCAACCTTGACCTCGGCACATTACAACACCGACAAGCCCGACAGAAACCCATCACATTTGCCGATCGGCAAGGGAACCCCACACCCGAATGTTCTCGATGGGTGTCAAGAAAGGCCGGGAGGCCCCGCCCCAAAAGGAATGATTGGTCATGGCCATGGACTGAAGTGGTGGGGTGCGGGAATTGGTTCGAGTGTGACGTCAGCGAAAATAGGGGAGGGTGCATTCCCCCCCCCCTCTCTCTCTCTCTCTTGGTCCTGGCTTTGGTCGTGGGCGGTCACGCTTTGCCTGTGTGGGCGGCTGTGAGGGGATCCGTGAAAGCTTTTGGTGCTTTTTGGGAGCTTTGCAAGTGGAATGGAGGAGGTTTTGGCAGCTGTGTTGTTCTTCGGAGGCGGAGGCCGCGAGCGAGCCGAAGGAGGTCGTCCTGTCTGCTTGCCTCACGCCGGAGGCTGCTAAGGGTGCGGCGCCACAGCCATCTTGTGTGCTTCCCGAACGGTGGGTTTGAGCTTCAATGACTACCAAGCTCCCAAAGTGCTCATAGAGACCAGAGCTGTTTTTTTTTTTTGTTTTTTTTTTGTATACTGAATCGAGGCTCATGAAAGAGCTGACATTTACTTCACAAACAAATCAACCAGACAAACAAAATGTATAAAAAGAGGGAGCGGAAGACAAGAGAATGGGAAGCACACAAACACTTGAGAGCACACAACATTTAAGAGCAGGGAGATGTGTGGGAGATGTGTGGGAGGGAGAGGGCTTGGGGGGAGGAGGCGTGGGAAGGGGGGGGGGGGTGGGGGAGAAGTATAAAACACAAGGACACCAAGGACTTCCAGGACAGAAGTTGGTATTTCAAAAAGTGGAATTGGGGTGAAATTATCGGGGATAGAAAAGATCAAGGTTTTGGATGGGGGAAGATAAGAGATGGTGGTGAACAGCTGTTTTAAAGACCTGGAGGGTGGAGTGGGATTGAAGAGAGTGAGGGAGTTTGTTCCAGAGGCGAGAGAAAAGAGGAATGAAGGAGTGAAGGTGAGCAGAGAGTCTTGATTTTGGCAGTTTAACCATAAGAGGGTTGCAGGCAGATCTTGTGCGACCTGTAGGAATATTTGCGGGACAGAGCCCAGAGAGAGCTGGGGGGGGGGGGGGGGGCAAGGCCAGAAAGGAGTCGGTAGAAGACGGAAAGACCACCAACCTGTCTGCGGTGAGTGAGTGAGAGGCCCTTGGAGTTAGCTTCATCGCGGGAGATTCCAATGATTCTGAATGCTTTGCTTTCAACAGCGTGAAGACGAGCTAGGTGTGAGGCAGGAGGACCAGCCCAGAGGGGAGAGCAGTATTCCATTGAGCTGCGGATGAAAGCCTTGTACGTGGTGAGGAGCTCAGGTGTGCCAAGGAAGGACTTCGCACGATGGAGGATGCCCAGTCGGCGACTGGCTTTGGAGGCCAGATTTGAAATGTGGTTTTCCCAGGAAAGATCATGGCAGATAATGAGACCCAAAAGTTTGAGTGACAGAACTTCTTGGAGAGGATTATTCAGAAAGTAGATGGGAGGGTTGTCCAGTCGGTCTTTTTGGAGAGACATCGTAAGAGTGTGAGATTTGTCAGGATTGAAAGACATGTTCCACTTGTTTGCCCAGTCTGTGATTTTGTCCAGGTCTGCAGAGAGTGAGGAGGCTGCAGACTGCCGATCTGAGGGATGAAGAATGGAGCGACAGAGAGTAGAGTCATCAGCAAAGAGATAGAGAGGATTTTCAAGAGAGTCGGAGAGATCATTGATGAAGACCAGAAAAAGCACAGGGCCCAGAACACTGCCTTGGGGAACTCCAGCCTGAACAGGAAGAGGAGATGAGAGAAACCCATTCAGGGCCACACGTTGACTACGACTAGAGAGGAAGTCCGCCAGCCATGCGTGGAGATTTCCATGGATACCAACAGAGGAGAGTTTGGTGAGCAGAGCGGGGTGCCAGACCGTATCGAAGGCACGTGATATGTCAAGGGAGACAGCTCTAATTTCCTGTTTGGCATTGAGGACCTCCATCCATTGCTGAGAAAGCAGTAGCAGCATGTCCAGAGTAGAGTGACCAGGTCTGAAACCAAATTGATGATCAGAGATCAAGCCATTGGAGAAGAGGAAAGATTTCATATCTGAAGCAATGATGGATTCCATGACTTTACTGATAATTGAGAGAAGGCTGATTGGTCTGTAGTTGCTGGGATCTGTTTTTGCACCTTTTTTGTGCAAAGCGGTGATGTTGGCAGATTTCCAAGCAGATGGCAGATGACCTTGAGCAAAAGAGAGTGTGAAGAGAACAGAGAGAGGGAGTGAAAGAGCGGAAGAACAAGATTTTAGGACCCGTGGGCTGATGCCGTCAGGTCCAGTTGCAGAATCAGAGTCGAGGGTTGACAGAAACTTTTCCACCTTGTCAGGAGGAAAGGACACAGAGTCCAGGAGCAGCTGGGTACGACTGGGTACAGAGAGGGATGGGTTTGGGACACAAGATTTAGAGGCAAACACAGAGTTGAGGCATTCAGCTTTTTCACGCGCGGAGTCAGCCGTGTGGCCGTTTGAGGTGAGGGAGGGGATGGAGGGGGAACAAACGCCAGAAACAGATTTGACCAGACGCCACCAGGATTTGGAAGAGGGAGACAGATAAGAGAGTTCTGTCCTGAGAGTGTTGGCAGAAACATCATTTATTTTTATTTTATCATTCTCCTTCTCCGACTCCGAAAAGTCCGAAAAGGACTCCAACTTCCGGTCCCTCGAGCGACGAGGCTTGCTTCGATCTCTCCACGGCATCAAAGTTTGAGTGTTCTCCCGTTCGTGTCTTTGTCAAATTTCCGCTGGGTATTTTGCTGTGTATGTGTTATTGTGTGTTTCTATTTGGTTTTGGTTTTGTAGTTGTTGCAAATTTTGTGTGTAATTAGTCGTTTTTTTGTTCGCGCCTCGTGCGGCCTGGTCTCTCCAGGCTCCCTCCCCCCCGTCAGTGTTTTGTGAATATGGGTTCTTTCCTTCATAGTATTTGCTTGTTTCTTTGATTTTCATTTCTCCCCCCTACCTCTCACGAACATCTTACCCTTTGTCCAGCGTTTTGAAAACAGAACAAACAAATAAACAAAAAAAATTAATAATTCTATATTAATTCTTTCTCTCCTCCCGGACACGTGCTCTTGTTGGTGAAGGTGAAGGGTAGGCAGGTGAATGGTGAAGGGTAGGCAGGGCTTGTTTGCTCTCCTCCTCGTCTCGACTTGTGCCCCACCCCCTATATCTCGTTTTTCTTCCACCTCTGCTCCTGCTTTCTCAAATCCACGTTCTCACTTAGAGACTTTTCCCAGATTGTTTTTCATGGTTTTGTTTAAATATTATTCAAATATGTTGAAACCGCAGCCGTGATGCTGACGCCGCCCCTCCCCCCCCCCCCCCCCACCAGAATTTCCATGTTTTAAACGTTTCCCAGTGTATACCCTGGATTAGAATAGGTACACCGTATCCCTGCGTGTCATAAGAGACGACTAAGAGGGTTGGCGTCAGGAAGGGCATCCGGCTATAAAAACATTGCCTCAAAAGGAGAACCATGACAATTACAACTACATATGGGCAGGGTACAGCCCGAAGTGGAGATCGGTTTCTGAGGTTTGGGACATGGAATGTAGGGACAATGACAGGGAGATCAGGAGAAGTGGTGGAAGTATTGGTCAGAAGAAGAGTGGACATATGTTGTGTGCAAGAGACGAGATGGAAGGGAAGTGGTGTGAGAATGGTGAAGGGTAGGCAGGGACAGAAATACAAGTTTGTGTGGCAAGGGTGCCTGGAGGGCGTGAACGGTGTTGGTGTCCTGTTTTCTGAGGAGTTTTTAGACAGTGTGGTGAGTGTGACTAGAGTGAGTGATAGGTTGATGATGGTGAAAATGATGATTGGAAAGCTCTTGGTGAACGTCATCTCGGGATATGCTCCGCAGGTTGGTCGAAGCGATGAAGAGGACACGTTCTGGTGTGCGATAGAGAAGCTGATGGAAAACGTGAAAGATGAGGAAGTTGTTGTGGTAGGAGGAGACCTAAATGGACATGTGGGAAGGAGTATGGATGGTTTTGACGGAGTTCATGGGGGTTACGGATATGGTGTGAGAAATGGAGAAGGTGAAAGGATTTTGGAGTTTGCTGATGGCGCTGATTTGTTGATTTGTAATACTCAGTTCCAGAAAGAGGATAATAAGCTTGTTACATACACGTCAGGTGGGTCGACGACAACCATTGACTACCTGATGGTGCGTAGGCGAGATAGGGGGCACCTCCGGGACACAAAGGTGATCCCGGGGGAGGAGGCTGTTTCACAGCACCACTTGGTTGTCTGCGACATAAGGGTGAAAGGTGCGACGAGAGCTCGGCGGATGAAGTACCAACCGAGAATGAAGGTGTGGAGGTTGAAAGAGGTGACAGTAAGGGAGGCATTAAAAGAGAGGCTGAGTAGGGTCGAGGATGATGTGGTTGAGCTTGAAAGTGGTTGGATGTCAATGAAAGCTAATCTGTTGGGAGCTGTTGGTGAGGTATGTGGATAGACAAAAGGACCACCGAAACACTCGGAAACATGGTGGTGGGATGATAAAGTTGGAAAGAGGATTGACGAGAAGAGGAAGAAGTTCAAGGAGTGGCAGAAGGCGAAGGGTACGGGAGCAGAAACAGCATAGCATGAAAGTTATAAGGCAGCCAGGAAGGCTGCAAAGAAAGGGGTAGCAAAGGCGCAGGAGGCATGTAGGAAACTGCTCGGAGAACGCTTGGATTCGGAAGAGGGTCAGAAAGTAGTATTCAGGATTGCAAAGCAGATAGCGAAAGAGAGGTGTGATGTGATGGGGGTGAGTTGCTTGAAGGATGAAGTGGGACAAATCGTTGTCGACCCAGATGGAATTAAAGGAAGATGGAAAAGATATAAGGAAATGCTGTTGAATACAGAGAATGAATGTGATCACAACATAGAGAGTAACCCAGTTTTAGGACCGGCAGAGAAGATAACTGAGAAGGAAGTTGAGGAAACGAGAAAAGCAATGAAGGGTAGAAAAGCGGGAGGGCCGACGGGAGTTGTGGGAGATATGTTGAAGGCAGCAGGAAGTTGGGGTGTGAAGAGAATGACAGAGATCTGTAATCTGGTGGTGAAAGAAGGCCGCATTCCAGTGGATTGGGAACTGAGTACCCTCGTCCCTCTATACAAGGGGAAAGGTGACCCTCTGGAGTGTGGCTCGTACCGAGCGATAAAGTTATTGGAACATGGAATGAAGGTATTGGAAAGGGTGTTGGAGAGGAGGATAAGGAAGAAAGTGAAGATCGACGAAATGCAGTTTGGATTTATGCCAGGAAGAGGAACTACAGACGCGCTTTTCATTGTGAGGCAGTTGCAGGAGAAGTACATGGAGAAGAGGAAGAAGTTGTTTCTTGGGTTTGTTGATCTGGAGAAAGCATTCGATATGGTTCCACGCAAAGTATTGACATGGGCATTGAGGAAGTTTAGGAGTGGAGGAATGGTTGATCAGAGTAGTGATGGCAATGTACAAAAGAGCGCGCACAGCTGTAAGGATGAAGGACGGGAACAGCGGGGAGTTTGAGGTGAAGGTGGGAGTGCATCAGTGGTCGGTACTAAGTCCACGACTATTTGTAGCTGTGATGGAGATGCTGGCTCAGAACGTGAAGGAGGGTTTACCGTGGGAGTTGTTGTATGCAGATGATCTGGTGTTGATTGCGGAAAGTATGGATGGACTGAAGGAAAAGATGAACAAGTGGAAGGAATGTATGGAGACAAAAGGTCTGAAGGTGAATATTGGAAAGACGAAGGTGATGGCAAGTGGTAAAGCATGTGGTGAGGTGGAAAGAACTGGGAAGTGGCCCTGTGCTGTGTGTAGGAAGGGTGTCGGAGTGAACTCCATTCAATGTACAATGTGCGCTGAGTGGGTTCATCAAAAATGTAGTGGTCTGAGAGGGTCATTAACCAGTGTGGCAGCGACATTCAAATGTAAGGTGTGCACAGAGGGAGCTGCAGATGGAGGAAATGTTGAGTTGGATCTTGGAGACGGCGTGAAGCTGGAAGGTGTGAAAACATTTTGCTACCTCGGAGACATGCTGAATGGAGAAGGTGGATCAGACTCGGCAACGGTTGCTGGAGTGAGATGTGCATGGAAGAGGTTTCGGGAAATGAGTGGCGTGCTGATGATGAGGGGAGTGTCGTTGAAGCTGAAGGGAAAGGTGTATGCTGCATGTGTGAGAAGTGGTATGATTTATGGGAGCGAGACATGGGTAATGAACCTATGTTCATGCAGCAATGAAGGTTGGAAAGGGTGGAAATGTGAATGGTTCGACGGATGTGCGGAGTATCGTTGAGAGATAGGAAGACAAATGATGAATTGCGAAAGATGATGGGAATAGAGCCTGTGATTGATGCTGTGAAGAGGAACAGGTTGAGATGGTTTGGTCATGTGTTGAGGAAGGATGAAAGTGACTGGTTGTGAAGAATGAAGGAAATGAATGTAGAAGGAAGTGGAGGATGGGGAAAACCGAGAAAGACTTGGCTGAAGATGGTGGAAGAAGAAATGCGGGCAAGGGGGTTAACAAGGAGAGATGCAGAAAATAGGGCAAAATGGAGAGGATTGTCATGGGGACCGCAAGGCTAACCCCCGCTCTAGTAGGGGAAATGGCCTTTAAAATGCATGTTGTTGTTGTTGTTGTTGTTGTTGTGTATTCTCCTTGTCTGTATACGAGTCCGTGTGGAGGGTCCCTCATTTAGGAATTTTAGATTTTACCGTACATTTCTTTGTTAACCTGGCATTTATTTTCATTAAATCCTTATTTGTTGCATTTCCAATCTCTTGTCCTGTATATTTTTTTGTTTGTGGATTCGAGGACTAAACCCCCGTCACGTCCGCCCATTCAATTAAGACCACGAGACCTCCGTTCCCTCGTGCGCCATAAAGAGATAACACCGTCATAGTTTGGGTAAACGCCTCGGAGTTAAAGCTCGGTCAGCCATCCGTCACCCTGAGGTCTTCACTACAGGGTAGACACGTGGAAATATCTAACCCTAACCACTATAACATATCTAACCCTAACCACTATAACATATCTAACCCTAACCAACATAACATATCTAACCATCACCACCATAACATATCTAACCCTAACCACCATAACATATCTAACCCAAACCACTATAACATATCTAACCCTAATTACTACAACATATTGTCGTGTCAGCCTGGTGTTGGCTTAGCGGTTAGGGTGCCGGCTTGGGATCCTAGGATCCTGGGTTCGAATCCTGGTCGATCGCTGAATTAACACCAGGGGGGTTGACTCAGCCTGTCATCCTTCCGAGGTCGGCAAATTGAGTACCAGCTTGCTGGGATGAATGATCCCGGTGTGTACCCCGGTTTAGAATAGGTACACCGTATCCCTGCGCATCGTAAGAGGTGACTAAGGGTTGGCGTCAGGAAGGGCATCCGGCCATAAAACATTGCCTCAAAACAGGGAACCCTGATTGTCATGGGGCCCGCAAGGCCAACCCCTGCTCTAGCGGGGAATAAATGGCCTTAAAACGATCATTCATTCATTCATATTGTCGTGTCACCGGGTTTAAGACCCCTGGGTGACAGATGACCGAAACGAGCTTTACTCCGAGGCGTATACCCAACTTGACGGTAGTGACACGTGTGGGATGGACGGTAGCAAGGGTTTACCTGTACAGAGTTCATTGGGCTTCCTTGAACCCACCATGAATAATCGAGACAGAACACCAAGTAACATGCAACAGATAATGGGTTTATTAAAATAATGCAAGGGAACAACGAAAGGTAAGGTAAAGTTTAAATTCCTAAATGAGGGTCCCTCCACCCCGATTCAGATACGAACAAGGGGAAAATAAAGGTAAAAGAAAATAAATAATGTTTGTCATGCAGCCACATAGGTTCGGTCTCAACAAGGGCTTGGTGGTCGTCACAGGTCCGATCGGTCGGCAAAATGGCCGCGCGTTGACCTGCTCAAGATGGCGCCAAGCGGCGCTTTTGCCGTGCCACGAATGTGAGGTAATCCGGGCTGGCGGGTCCCCTCGCGCTCTCCACTCCGTTGGAAACGCTGCGAGCTCCACGAACCGCCGGCAATGCCCCCTCCTCACGATCGAAATTTGCCACAACGCTCCTTCTCTATACTAGGCCCACACAGGCTCCGAACTTGCTCCACCAGCGCAAACTAACCAAAACGTGGCCGCCTTTCACGCAAGCCAGAACAAAGAGAAAATGTGACCGCCTTCAACAAACGCCAGCACCAAGAGAGAATGCGACCGCCTCCAACGAACGCCAGGACCAAGAGAGAATGTGACCGCCTCCAACGAATGCCAGCACAAAAGAGAGAGAGAGAGAGAGACCAAGATGGCGAGACGGCTTCTTTTTGCTCTCCTAGCTCTCTAATGTTCCACCGCTGACGTCACACTCTGTCCAATCACCGACGTCCCATTACATGAGTCCATCGCCACGACCAATCGTTGTCTTCAGGATGGGGCCTCACGGCCTTGCTGGATCCCCAATTACGTAGGTCGGGGAGTGACCTCCCCATCACGAGTCATCAGGGGCGGAGTCTGATCTCTGTTCGGGAATGTTCGGATGACGTCGGGGTTTACTTGCCAATTGGCAAATGTGCTGGGTTTCTGTCGGCCCTGGCAGCGTGGTTGGCTAATGGAGCCCATTGCCTGGCCGGCTGAGTTTTAAGGGAACATTAGGGAAAAATCACAGGGGCAATTACACACTGGGGGTTATCCTTAAACTCTGCCTAATTAGCATAGCTCCACCCCTCGTATGGAGACACATATACGATCTTATTATATATATATCCCCTACTTATGTACATTGAGATGGCTTCTTCTTCTTCACGTCACACGGTCCATACTAAAACCTACACACTTTCCTTCCTAAGGTATTTCATGCCTACCCCCACAAACGTAACAATATCTAACCCTAACCACCATAACATATAGAACCCTAACAATAACATGCCTAATCCTAACTTTAATGTGTCTAACCACCTCAACATACCTAACCCTAACAATAACATGCCTAATCCTAACCTTAACATGCCTAACCATCTTAACATGCCTAAACTTACCATTTTAATATGCCTAACCCTAAAGTGTCTAACTACCTTAACAAAAACATTAACATGCCTAACCCTAACTTTAAGGTGTTTAACCCTAACCTTAACATGTGCAACCACCTCAACATACCTAACCTTCACATTAACATACCTAACTCTAACTTTAACATACCTAACCTTTACATTAACATACCTAACCTTAACTTTAATATGCCTATTACCTTCCCTCATCATACTGCTTCCAAATGTATTCCTTTCCTCATCTCTCAAGCCCCACACTTCCCTACCCTCCTACTTTCTCATTCCTTCTCTTTATTTTCTCAATATTAATCTTCTCATATTAGACTCACCACCTCCACCATCCCACCACCCCACCCGCCAATAAATAAATGGTCCCAAATATCGTTGTGATAATAAAACTGATGGATATAATGCTTAACCTTTTTGATTCTGTTGATCGAATGTGAGCACCTGCCTATAAAATCTTAACAAATATACAAATACGGTGCCATGAAATGAGACCTGAGAAATCACAACATTCAGGCCTTACGTTGGATTGTTCACTTAGATATCTCATGAAAAAATTGTATGAAATGGCTTTGGGCTTCAAACAAAATGTGTTATTGAAAGAATGAGTTAATTGCAGCACAAATTAACAACCAATTTCTTGTAAAATATCTGAATGTATAAATAATTAGGTTTTTCCTTGTGTTACGTGAGCTCCCCAAACCCCCTGGTCATGGTGTACCTCCGAGCCCCGAGATGAGTCACGGCAGAAAAATGTGTTATTCTGTATGTCAAAGATCAATGGTGAAGCCACACCAATTGTTACAAACAAACAAGTATTGTATTGTTACAGATACGACTTTGATGGTATGGTGGGCCGAGCGGGATGGCCGCCGTATCCGTACAAGTTACCCGATTGTACTCGAACGTCGACGAAGCCGCGCTATGCTGGCTCAATAGGAAAGAAAAAGAAGACACACGGCTGGATTACAATCACACAATACGACACCAGGGGTTCAGTTCTCAAGACCTCCGGAGGAGGTTATATTAAGGCGGAAAAGGTTAGATTACAGGGACAAGAGGGAAACATAGGAAGGTGGGCACTTAGACACAACCTTATATTAACCCTAGACAGACCACAGATAAACGGGACAAGGCTCACTCACACGGGGTTTGATGGCCAGGAAAGCGGCAGTCGATGGCTCAGGTGCACCTGGCTCAGGGACAGAATCACGTACGGTGGTGTCCAACAGATGCGGGGAGGTCGCTCAGCGCTCGTGGGTCGCGACTTTGGTGGAGATGCCGGGGAGGTCGCTCAGCGCTCGGGAGGGTGGCGTCTTGTCCTTCCAAGCTCGGGGCGCATCTCTCGTCACGTCCGGCGCGGGGCCGCGTATATCCGGCGGGGAGTCACGCCCTCGCTCGTTAGCTCCGCCCCATATGGCATCGGCCCATGGCTTCTCATTGGGTGCGGGGGTTACCGGCTCCGCCCTTGACGAGGGGCCGACAGGGAGCCCCCTTCTGGGTAACCCCGTCGAGCACATGTTCAATGGCGGCCAACCGAGCCGGAGTGAGGACGCAAAGCCGCTGTTGTTGTGGTTGTTGTTGGAGCTTGAGATGATGGGAAGAGATGCGGGGAGGTATGGGAAGGTCCTAAACTCCTACTGGTGCCATATCATCACATTCTGGTGCAACGAAGAGTCATAATTAATGGAAACAAGTCCTTAACTGACATAGATTAAGAATAACTAGCAAGATGTCCTATAATTGTCTACGTGTGGTGCGGGGGACCTGGGCACGACATTTAATGGGGGAATGAAGGGGAAGATCGGCTCTAATGGGTGTTGTTTACAGACAATGGGACTAGGGAATGGGGTAAGGGGAGAGTTGGGGAGTATCGGAGAAGATAGGGGAATATTTACAAGCGGATATGGAGGTCAAATTCCATATTCGCAACATTGCACCCTTCTCTACCCTCGGGGCGTCCCGACCCGATAAATTTTTACCTACTTTAGTGTGGCACGCAATGTAGTTCCCTCTACTATTAACTCTACCCTGAGTGCGACAGTTTTACAGATATTCACAAATGAGTAAATATGTCCCCCTGCGACGTTGCACCCTTCTCCTCACAGAAACACACCCACAGGATAACCGAATCCGGAAAGAATCCTCAAACTAAACATACAGCCGGTAGGGAGCATTATTTACAAGACTACGCTGATATTTACACTACGATCCAGGACCTGTCTTTGGAGGAACACATGCAGATGTTATGCATAGAGAGAGAGCGCGCTTGCCAACATTGATACACCAACCCACGAGTGCTCTGTGGCCGACGGCCTTTAATAACGTGCAGAGCACCCTTTCCGAGCATCAACAGCACCACCCCACCACCAATCGGTGCAGTCACCATTGTTCATTGGATTAAAAATAACTTCAACAACCCCTAACCCTGCAGGTGTCTCTTGCTCTTCTTGTGGTGCACTTGGTGTTACTTAAAAGTGGTTCACCTGTATGGCATAGGTGCCACGTTGACCCATAGGTCCATCCCCGGGTGGTGCTTGGCCGCAAACGAACTGCGGTCCATTGTGGGTGGCCACAAACATTGCGGTCCATATGGTGTACCGATCCAGGCAGCGAACAGCGAAAGTGCAGGCCCACAACTGCGTCGCCAGCACCTCTCTCTCCTCTCTCTCTACCCCAAAGCCAGATCCTCGGAGGTGGGAGACAAAAACAAGACAAGTGAGCAAGGTGGTAAGGGCGCAAAAGTGCACGCAATGCAAGGTGATGCACACTGGGGGCACATGGGAACCAGGTGAGACAGGTACGTTCCTACCGTACGCCCCCCCCACCAGGTAACCTACATGGCCCCTCCCTTACCCCTTACTGTATCAACAAAACACAACACTACCCATAAACATCTACTTTACAAATCCACAAACATCCCTACTGTCTTCCCCGTTCCTCCCATATACCGAATTCGTCTTCTCTCCCTCCTAACCAATCAAATTTGCCATTTTCAACTCTCATCAAAATTTGCCATTTTCAACTCAACATCAAAATTTGCCATCACCAATTCATCATCAGTCCCTCCTAGGGAGGGAGAGATGGAATCACCCCAATGTCTCATCCACGTCGTGATGCGTCTCACAAATCCAACAGCAATTCTCATTTCTGCCACACAAAACAAAGAAAACACAGGTGTGGAGTCATCATCATCACCACAGGTAAGTGGCTGCGTATGGTGCGACAGGTTCATCAATCCTAACTATTTCCTAAATGACTTTAACAACTTTACACTACCCGGGGTCTTTCTCCGGCCAACCCATTGGCCCTCTTACACTATGGGTTCTAAAAACCAATTCCCATTGGCCAAACTGTGGTGCTCTTCAATTTGGGGTCTCACTCCCCCGATTCATCTCCCGGTGCCCTCGCACAATTTCTGGGCTGCGGCGTGTACCTCTCCCAGTGGGTCTACCCACCTGCACACCTCCACCACTGCAGTTGCCTCCGAGCTTACCTGCTCCTCACCCTAACCTAACTACCTGGGGAAGGCCCTCTGGCTCTCTCCCCACTCCGTGCCCTCTCTGGCACTGGGCTGCCCGATCCACACCCGGGATCCTCAGGCACCCACTCACAACTACCGGCTCCCAGAGCCCACCTGCGGCCTCACCTGGCCGACATCCTCACAGTGGTGGAGTGCCCAACCAACTACACACACTAACAGGCTACACGCCCAGCCATTTCCACAACACTAATGCACCCATTCACAACACCATTCTGCAACCGCACCACAAATGCCAATATCCAACCACAATTTACCTGCACCCTCTACCTAACACTTACACTACCCGCCCCGGGTGCTCGTGAAAGGGGTCCACTCTTCCCCCATCCACACCTTCGCACCATGCACACCACTCCGTACCACTCACTCCAACTCTCTCCACACACCTGTACCTGCACACCTGTGCTCTCACACCTGGTGCCACCTGCACCCTTCTCTCCCCAAGCGCATTCGCGCTGATCCACTCACTCACTACTCATACACTGCTCCACACACCTGTCCAGTTGCACACCTGTGCAATCACACCTGTCCAGTTGCACACCTGTGCAATCACACCTGTTCAATTCTCACTCACACGGCATCATCTCAGCTAACTACTCCCTTCTGAAACTTGCGCTTCCCAGTCGTCCCTTTAAACTATTGCGCTCCCACGTCATTATCATCCATACTAATCTACCTGCGTCCCCACTACAGGTATCAGTCACTAACTAAACTTAACGTTACCTACTGTCATCTTCGCTAGATCCCTATCAATATAACCTAACCCACCCGGGCTAGTTTTCACTGCCATACACCCCATAAACTATTGCGCATTTGCCCCACCACATGGGAAAGGTGGCAGGGATGCCACCCTCTCCCACCGGGCCTATCGCTCCTTAATCCCCCAGTCCTCTGGCACTAATAAGCCCCCCTTATTCAGAGGTACTGGGTCCCGCCTCGGCATCTAAAGCCGAGGCGATCCACGGGGGCGCCTGCTCGCCGGTGTAAGGTCTTATCCGGTCGGCGTGGACGATCCGAGGGAGGGCTCGTGGCCCCATTTTGATCTTAAAGACCACGTCACAGATTTGCGACAGGACGACTCCTGGGCCTTGCCAGGGGGAGGTGAGTTTTGGGCACCTTCCCTTCCGCCTCCGGGGATTAAAGAACCAAATCTTCATCCCCGGAGCGTATTGACTCCCCTGGCTCCGGTCGTCGTACCTGCGCTTCATCTTTTCCCCCGCCAGATGGAGTTGGCGGCGGGCGAAGGCATGGACTAGCTCCATGCCTTCCTCTAGGTGACGTGCGTACCCCTCCCTCGGCGGGTTAACCACTGTGTCTGGCACGGGACCGCATAGCAAGTCGGCGGGAGCCCGTAACTCCCGCCCATACATAAGCAACGCTGGACTGCATGCGGTGGCCCCGTGCTGGCTGGTTCGGTAGGCCATGAGCAAGTAAGGGAGATGTTCGTCCCAGTCATCCTGACGGGTGGTGGTGAACAGTGCCAGTTGTTGGATTAGAGTTCGATTGAATCTTTCCACCATCCCGTCAGATTGAGGTCTTAAAGGCGTTGTTCTGGTTTTCCGAATTGACAGGAGACTGCACACATCTTTTAGCAATTTGCTCTCAAAATTTCGTCCCTGGTCGGTGTGCAACTCCTGTGGAATCCCATGCCGGCACACAAATCCTTCCACGAAGGCCTGCGCTACCACCCCTGCTTCTTGGTTGGGGAGGGCGTAGGCCTCCGGCCACTTGGTGAAGTAGTCCATCACAACGAGGATATACTTATTACCTTGGCGGGTGCGGGGCAGCGGTCCTAGAATATCCATAGCCACCCGCTCAAGGGGGGCCCCCACCTGATGTAATTGAAGGGGGGCCCTCATCCTCCGTGCTGGTCCCTTTTTGGCAGAACAGGCGTCGCATCTCCGACACCAGTCCTGTATGTCGCGCCCCATATTCACCCAATAGAACCTCCGGCGGACCCGAGATATTGTCTTTGTCCTGCCCAAATGGCCGCCGGAGCGGGTACCATGCACCTGTTGCAATATGACGTTCTTGAATTTGTCAGGGACTATCACCAGCCAGGAAGTTCGATCAGAGGGAACCTCCACCCACTTGCGATACAAGATGTTGCCTTTCAATTCCAGGGTCTGCCACTGAGCCCAATATGCCTTTGTTTGTGCCCCGAGGGGGGTGACCTCTTCCCCCTTTGGTCTTTGCCCCAATTTGACCCATTGGAACACCGGCCCCAGAACAGGATCCTCCTGCTGGGCCGTGCTCCAAGCCAACTCTCCAAATTCCTCGTCCGCGGTTAGTGGCAAAATTGGCCCTCTCACCCGGGTTGCCCGGACGACGAGAATCGGGGCGGAATCGCCCAATTGCTCCCTCTCCTCGTGTCTCGCACAAAATTTACAGTTTTCCCCCAGACAAGGACGCCGAGAGAGTGCGTCCGCATTACCATGGGCCTTCCCGGCCCTATGGGCCACATCAAAATCGTACTGCTGCAACTTTTCCAACCACCTTGCAATTTGGCCCTCCGGTTCCTTGAACCGAAGGAGCCATTGCAAGGAGGAATGGTCAGTTCTAACCAAAAATTTCCGCCCGTACAAGTACGGGTGGAAATGGTTCATGGCAGCCAGCATAGCCAATAACTCTTTGCGAGTGACGCAATAATTTCTCTCGGGCCTACTTAAGGCCCGACTATAATAACCAATCACTCTCTCCACGCCCTCCTGTGTCTGAGACAAAACTGCGCCCAATCCTTCCTGGCTCGCATCCGTGTCCAGGGTAAATGTCCCGTCACTAGTGGGGTAAGCTAGAAGGGGTGCGGATGTTAGACACCCCTTCAATTTTTGGAAGGCCTCGTGGCACTCCCGTGTCCAATTAAATCGCGTCCCCTTCTCCGTAAGCCGGTGGAGGGGACGGGCCAACTCCGCAAATTTCGCCACAAAGCGCCGGTAGTAGGAGCAGAGTCCCAAAAATCCCCGCACCTCTTTGATGGTACGTGGTGCGGGCCACTCCTCTACCGCTTTAATTTTGTCTGGGTCTGTTTTTACCCCCTCGCGGCCAATCACGTGACCTAGATAGGCCACCTCTCTTGCAAACAAAGTGCACTTACTCGGGTTCAGCTTCAACCCTGCCTGTCTGAGGCACCCGAACACCTGATCCAAATTAGCTAGTGCCTGGGGGAACGTTTGGGCATGTACCAGGACGTCATCCAGGTACACCAGGCATGATTGCCATGGCATGCCGCCTAGTACATGCTCCATCAATCTCTCAAAGGTGGCGGGGGCGTTACACAAACCAAACGGCATCACAGTAAACTGATACAGTCCCTTACCTGTGGAAAATGCCGTTTTCTCCTTCCCTGCCCTATCCATCTCCACCTGCCAATACCCACTCTTGAGGTCCAAAGTTGTGAACCAATTTGAGCCCGCAACGGCATCGAGGGTGTCATCAATCCTTGGCAGGGGATATGAGTCCTTGAGTGTCACGTTGTTTAGCTGGCGATAGTCCACGCAGAACCGCGTGGTCCCATCCTTCTTTTTGACCAGCACAACAGGTGACATCCAAGGACTTCCCGAGGGCTCGATCACACCTGCGTCGAGCATTTTTGCAACCTGCTCGTCAGCTTCCGCCCTCTTGCTCCAAGGGAGCCGTCGGGCGGCCTGACGAATAGGCCGGGCCTCACCGGTGTGGATCTGATGTTTCACCAGGCCCGTACGTCCAATATCCTCGGTGGACAGGGAGAAGAGGTCCAAATGGGACCCAACCAGTTTGTGTAAGGCCTCCCTCTGGGTACCTCCCAACTCTACGCTACTACGATTTACCATCTCGCAAATGGGATCGGGCCAATTCCTACTTGTTATTGAAGGCTCCCCCCGGGGTCGGCTCGGCTGGACGTTCTCGCCCCTCACTGTCGCGACTTCCTCAACTGGGGTGCAGCCAGCTACCCTCGTGCCCCTTACTATAGTGCGTGGTTCTGTACTCACATTTACTACTCGGACGGCCACTACCGGTCCGTCCGTTTTTACAAGGGTGCGGCCCACGATTAAACCCGGTATGGACTGCGCTGCCACCGGTTCGACCAGGCCGCAGGACTCCTGCCATGTTGGGCGAGCTGCCCACCGGGCCGGCACTATCGCCTCGGCCCTGGGGGGGATGGTCACGGCCTCGGAAGCCTCCAGCTCCGCTCTCTCGGCCGTGCTCACTCCCCCTAACGGCAGCTCTTCTACTCCCACCTGCAGGATCCCCCGGCACAAGTCGATTTTACAACCGCTGGCAGTCAACAGGTCCAACCCTATTAAACATGGGTCGCACACCTCCGCCACCCAAACATCTATCTCCCTCCTTACCGACCCTAACTTGAGGGTCACAGAACCACGCCCTATGATCGGGGCCGTTACCCCGGTAGCAAGCTGCAAACTATAATTTTGCAGGCGCTGGATCTTATCCCAGCCACCTGCGCTCGAATCAAGGACCACAGGGCTGATGATCGTGGCGCTAGCTCCTGTGTCCACGACGGCGTCTACCCCCACGCCGGCAATTTTGCATCTAATTGTCAGGCTACCGGTTCCAATTTGGCCACAATAAATGACCTGTCGCGTCAATGAGGGCTCTCCTCCATCCTCTGCTGCCGAACACCGCCCTACGTGCCCGACACCTCCTAGTTTCCCGGGGTCTGGCGGGGGGGTGTCTGGGGTCGGCTAACCCGCTCCCCCCTGGGCGGAGTTGAGGACCTCAACTGCCGGGGATCATCCCGGCGCGCGTTTCGACAGTGCCGCGCCAGGTGACCCAGGCGGTTGCAGGTATAGCACCTCACCTGATAAGGTGCTTGCCTCCGGAATTCCAAATTCCCCCCCCTGTAGGTCCGAATTGGATTACCCGCTCGTGGTCCACCGCGGGCCACCTCCGGGGCCGCCTGCCATGGTCCAGGTCCTGCCAGGCGCTGGTCCACCAGCCTCCGGACCATGCCCGCCAGGTCAGGACCCACGTCGGGGGCGGGCCCCCTAAGGGGTCCGCCCTCCATCGGGGGTCCCATCTGGCGGACCGCCATTGCGAGACGTTCGCCCCCCCGGGCCAGGGGCCTCGCTGCTTCCCAACGGGCCGCAGCGTCAGCCGCCTGGCTCAGAGTCTGCGGGCGCCACATGGCGAGCTGTTGCCGGAGCTCAATATCCGGGAGGGCCTGGATAAAATGGTCCAGCGCCAGGCTTTCCCGGGAATCCGCTGCCATGCTAGCATGTGCGATCCCCACTGCGCGGCGAATGTCGTGGGCAAGTTCCCCGATGGCTTCCTGGGGCTTGCGTTTTCGCAGCGCGAGCTGAGCTTTAACAAGCTCGCTCTGCTGTTCTATGCCGAATCGATTAATTAGGGCGTCGCGGAGGGCTGGCAGGGTGAGAGCACCCGCTGGTAATGCCGTCAGCACCTCCGCCGCCGCGCCGCGCAATGCGGCCACCAGGTGTACTCCACCTTCGTCCTCACCCCAACCGTTGCCCTTACACACACAGTCGAACTGCGCCAGGTACGCGCGTAGATCACTCTTGCCGTCATACGGCGCGAGTGGGACCTTGTGGGACCACCTCGTATGTGAGTCGTTGCCCGCCTGCCGGACCCCGTGCGTCGCCCCTTGCGGGGTCAGCGCGGGGCCGAACCGGCCGGGCCCCCACAGTACACTACCCCCAAGGGGCTCTCGTGCCTCCCCGGTCCCTCCAACAACCACCCCTGTTGGTGTCGATGCATGGGTCACACCTCCGCAACCCGCTACCCATTCCATACCACCACCACCACAACCTTGCTCACCCACACCTCGCACCTCTCGTTCCATACCCTCCGGACCAGCCATACACCTCACTCTTGGCCTCTCACGAACATCCGGGTCTATCTCGACCCCCAAGCTTATTAAATCACCTGGCGCATCATACGCACGACCATATTGGTCACCACTTACACCGGGTCCTCTTTCTCTTCGCTTCTCCTCCATCACCTGCGAATCCCTCATCCGGTTAATGAGCACATCATCACGATCCGAACACAGACTCTGGACCAATTCTTTTACCTCCTCTTTTATCTCTTTCTTATCCTCTCTCCGTCGCTTTTTAATTTCGCTCACCCCTTCTTCCACTTCTTCTAATTTTTGCTTCATCTCCTTCATCTCTTCGTGCGCCCCTTTAAGTTCTTCCTCTAACTCCACTTTATTTTTTTCTATGTGCTCCCGCACCTCCCGCTCTTTAACCTCCATTACCTCTACCACCTTGTCCATTTTCCTCGTCAGGTCCTCATGTACCGTCTGACACTCTTTTTTAATTACCCCTACGTCCTTTTTCATCTCCTTCTGTGTCGATTTTAAACCCTCTATTACCGCTGTGTTCTTCTTTACCTGGTCCCCCAACTCCTTTTGTCCCACTGTCAGTTGTTCTACTCCCAGCGTCAACTCCTCTATACCACCTTGCAATTTTACAGTCCCCTTTCTCACCTCTTTCTCCATGCGCTCCTTACAGTGCCTCACCTCCTCGCGCACTCCTCCGACCTCCTCACTCACTCCTCTTCTGATCTCCTCTCCCATCACTTGCATCTCCTGCCCAGATGCCACCCTCATCTGCTCCATTTCCTCCCTGTGAGCATCCAGTTTGGTTTCTACCCCCATTCTGACCCCCTCTATCTGCTGCTCCATTTGTTTAACTTCCCTTTCCGCTTGGTCCCTCATGTCCCTCAATTTGCCTTCCATACTGTTTTCTAACCCCTCTAACCCATTTTTCACTCCCTCTATCTGATTCTCCTGGGCAGCCATTCTATTTTCTACCCCCATTAACCCATTTTTCACTTCTTTTATCCCGTTGTCTAACCCCTCAAAATTATTGTCTAACCTCCCAAATTTCTTGTCTAACTCCTCAAAATTATTGTCTAACCTCCCAAATTTCTTGTCTAACTCCTCAAAATTATTGTCTAACTTCCCAATTTTCTTGTCTAACTCCTCAAAATTATTGTCTAACTTCTCACCGGTACCCCTCGCTTCGTCCCTCATTACCCCCATTTGGTTTCCCATTACCCCCATTTGGTTTCCCATTACCCCCATTTGGCCCTCCATTCGCCCACTATCAACCCTCATTTGCTCACTCTGAGCATCCATCCGGTTCCCCAATTGGTTACTCTGCAGTTTGAGGGACGCCTGCATTTGCGCCATAAATTGCTCCATGAGGACCTGCATCTGGGCCATCCCTCCCACTTGTGCAGCGGGTGCGGCCCACGTAGCTATGTGCGAGGCGCCATTTCGCGCGTCTGCTACCCCCGCTGTTTCGCTCTCCTCACGTGTCTCAATTTGGTCCTGGACCGACCCTGCTTCACTCTCCCCTACCGGACCCCAGCCGTCTTGATCCGCCATAGCGCGACTTTCAAAATTCGAGTTTCGTAAAACAAATTCGAAATTTCGGCCGCTCCAAATTTTGACCAAATTTTTTTTTTCCTCTATTCGTTTTTTTTTTTTTTTTTTTTTTTTTTTTTTTTTTTTTTTTTTTTTTTTTTTTTTTTTTTTTTCCTTCAAAATTTGGTCGGGCCTCGAATCTCACTCCCGACACCAATTGTTACAGATACGACTTTGATGGTATGGTGGGCCGAGCGGGATGGCCGCCGTATCCGTACAAGTTACCCGATTGTACTCGAACGTCGACGAAGCCGCGCTATGCTGGCTCAATAGGAAAGAAAAAGAAGACACACGGCTGGATTACAATCACACAATACGACACCAGGGGTTCAGTTCTCAAGACCTCCGGAGGAGGTTATATTAAGGCGGAAAAGGTTAGATTACAGGGACAAGAGGGAAACATAGGAAGGTGGGCACTTAGACACAACCTTATATTAACCCTAGACAGACCACAGATAAACGGGACAAGGCTCACTCACACGGGGTTTGATGGCCAGGAAAGCGGCAGTCGATGGCTCAGGTGCACCTGGCTCAGGGACAGAATCACGTACGGTGGTGTCCAACAGATGCGGGGAGGTCGCTCAGCGCTCGTGGGTCGCGACTTTGGTGGAGATGCCGGGGAGGTCGCTCAGCGCTCGGGAGGGTGGCGTCTTGTCCTTCCAAGCTCGGGGCGCATCTCTCGTCACGTCCGGCGCGGGGCCGCGTATATCCGGCGGGGAGTCACGCCCTCGCTCGTTAGCTCCGCCCCATATGGCATCGGCCCATGGCTTCTCATTGGGTGCGGGGGTTACCGGCTCCGCCCTTGACGAGGGGCCGACAGGGAGCCCCCTTCTGGGTAACCCCGTCGAGCACATGTTCAATGGCGGCCAACCGAGCCGGAGTGAGGACGCAAAGCCGCTGTTGTTGTGGTTGTTGTTGGAGCTTGAGATGATGGGAAGAGATGCGGGGAGGTATGGGAAGGTCCTAAACTCCTACTGGTGCCATATCATCACATTCTGGTGCAACGAAGAGTCATAATTAATGGAAACAAGTCCTTAACTGACATAGATTAAGAATAACTAGCAAGATGTCCTATAATTGTCTACGTGTGGTGCGGGGGACCTGGGCACGACATTTAATGGGGGAATGAAGGGGAAGATCGGCTCTAATGGGTGTTGTTTACAGACAATGGGACTAGGGAATGGGGTAAGGGGAGAGTTGGGGAGTATCGGAGAAGATAGGGGAATATTTACAAGCGGATATGGAGGTCAAATTCCATATTCGCAACAGTATTAAGGGCACACAAGAATAACAGTACAAAAACAATAGTAATCAATTGTACAACAAATAGTATATCATTCCTATGATGGTACCATCAGGTTCGTACAATATAACTCACTGTGCTCCAAGTGAGCGAAAAGAGGAAGATTCCCAATGTCTCTAATCCCGGCTTCAAGCCAAAGTCGATCCGCTCCAGCGATCGTCAGATCAATGTCCAATCGAGACCAGAATCCCATTGGGTTGGCAGTTACAGTCCCCTGCTGCCAAAGCTGCGCAAAGGCGCCCTCCAGGCGACTGGGAAATCACAAGGCGCCCTCCAGGCGACTGGGAAATCTCACCCTCGGGTATGGACGTTCCACGGCTCACATTCGGCGAACCGCAAATTAACCTTCAAAAGCCACATTGCACACACACACCAGATACGTCTGAATGCGGTGAAAACGGCTGAAGCGAAGCAAAGACCTTGCACGATGCGCAAAGGGCGTGAGTCAAAATGGCCGACGGCCCGTTCTCGATGCGTAATGGCACGACGATGATTCTCCTCGGAATCCACCGCAAAACCTCACACGAAGGTTGATCTGTCACAGCGATAACAACTCTGTCGCAGGAATCCCTTCCCTGGGAAACCCAAAGTTCACTCATGACTCTTGCTCGCCAACGTTCGCTCCAGAACTCAAAGCAGCTCGGCTTTCTTGTCGAACTCACTCGCTCCGCCTGCTTTTCTTTTTCTTCCTCTTCGTCGTCCGGTTCCCGATCCGGTTTCCTGTTTCTTTTAACTCTAACTTTTTCACCTTTTGAAAACAGTTCATAAACAATAAACCTTTTGAAAACAATAATAGTACATGGAATCAAAAATGTTTGCAGTGGATGAAAACCACCACAACGGAAGTGACGAATCCGTAACACTTGTTTCCTCCTTCGTTTCATATTCACAAAGACGCCATTGCCACAGCTTATACTGTATTCCAGAAGAAAATCACTTTGTACTGCGGCCTAGTGAATGGCATACATTCATAGTGTTGTTGTTTTTCTACGTTTTTTGTTGGTACTGGTACCATTCATGACCTACCTTTCTATCTTCCCTCTCTCTTTCTATATGACATAGTCTAAGAACAGATCTCTCGTGATGTAGTCGGATACGAAACACGAAGTGGATGTCGTTGGTAAAATAAGTGTTATTTACTTTTCCTTATTTAAATTGCAAGTCGGATTCGCTATGGTCTATAAATAATAACACGCCGTAACGTTGGTGGGTTGCATTGTGGGGGCCACGTGACTGGCAATATTGTCATGCTGGACGCCATTTTTTGCTGTTCTGTTGTGTGAAGACACGTGCAGGATGTTGTTGTGGGGACACTCATTCCCGAAATGTAACAATAACACTGCCTTCTTTTTATGCCTTCTTCATGCTTTGTGGACCCTGCCTGATCTTTGGATCTTGACCTTTATGACAAAAAAGCTGTGCTGTCCATCACCGGCATGTTTTCCCTTTTTGCTGGCTGTACAAGCCACAGTACAGGGTGTTCCAAAAAGACCTGGACAACTTTGTTGTTTTTTTTTTTTTTTTTTTTTTTTTTTTTTTTTTTTTTTTTTTTTTTTTTTTTTTTTTTTTTTTTTTTTTTTTTTTTTTTTTTTTTTTTTTTTTTTTTTTTTTTTTTTGTATACTGAATCGAGGCTCGTGAAAGAGCTAACATTTACTTCACAAACAAATCAACCAGACAAACAAAATATATAAAAAGAGGGAGCGGAAAACAAGATGGGGAGAGAAGGTGAAGCACACAAACACAACATTTGAGAGCAGGGAGATGTGTGGAAGGGAGAGGGCTTGGGGGGAGGAGGCATGGGAAGGGAGGGGGAGGTGGAGGGAGAAGTATAAAACACAAGGACACCAATGACTTCCAGGACAGAAGTTGGTATTTCAAAAAAGTGGAATTGGGGTGAAATTAGCGGGGGTAGAAAAGATCAAGGTTTTGGATGGGGGAAGATAAGAGATGGTGGTGAACAGCTGTTTTAAAGACCTGGAGGGTGGAGTGGGATTGAAGAGAGTGAGGGAGTTTGTTCCAGAGGCGGGAGAAAAGAGGAATGAAGGAGTGAAGGTGAGCAGAGAGTCTTGATTTTGGCAGTTTGACCATAAGAGGGTTGCAGGCAGATCTTGTGCGACCTGTAGGAATATTTGCGGGACAGAGCCCAGAGAGAGCTGGGGGGGCAAGGCCAGAGAGGAGTCGGTAGAAGATGGAAAGACCACCAACCTGCCTGCGGTGAGTGAGTGAGAGGCCCTTGGAGTTAGCTTCATCGCGGGAGATTCCAATGATTCTGAATGCTTTGGTTTCAACAGCGTGAAGACGAGCTAGGTGTGAAGCAGGAGCACCAGCCCAGAGGGGAGAGCAGTATTCCATTGAGCTGCGGATGAAAGCCTTGTATGTGGTGAGGAGCTCAGGTGTGCCAAGGAAGGACTTCGCACGACGGAGGATGCCCAGTCGGCGACTGGCTTTGGAGGCCAGATTTGAAATGTGGTTTTCCCAGGAAAGATCATGGCAGATAGTGAGACCCAAAAGCTTGAGTGACAGAACTTCTTGGAGAGGATTATTCAGAAAGTGGATGGGAGGGTTGTCCAGTCGGTCTTTTCGGAGAGACATCGTAAGAGTGTGAGATTTGTCAGGATTGAAAGACATGTTCCACTTGTTTGCCCAGTCTGTGATTTTGTCCAGGTCTGCAGAGAGTGAGGAGGCAGCAGACTGCCGATCTGAGGGATGAAGAATGGAGCGACAGAGAGTAGAGTCATCAGCAAAGAGATACAGAGGATTTTCAAGAGAGTCAGAGAGATCATTGATGAAGACCAGAAAAAGGACAGGGCCTAGAACACTGCCTTGTGGAACTCCAGCCTGAACAGGAAGAGGAGATGAGAGAAACCCATTCAGGGCCACACGTTGACTACGACTAGAGAGGAAGTCCGCCAGCCATGCGTGGAGATTTCCATGGATACCAAAAGAGGAGAGTTTGGTGAGCAGAGCGGGGTGCCAGACCGTATCGAAGGCACGTGATATGTCAAGGGAGACTGCTCTAATTTCCTGTTTGGCATTGAGGACCTCCATCCATTGTTGAGAAAGCAGAAGCAGCATGTCCAGAGTAGAGTGTCCAGGTCTGAAACCAAATTGATGATCAGAGATCAAGCCATTGGAGAAGAGGAAAGATTTCATATCTGAAGCAATGATGGATTCCATGACTTTGCTGATAATTGGGAGAAGGCTGATTGGTCTGTAGTTGCTGGGATCTGTTTTTGCACCTTTTTTGTGCAAAGCGGTGATGTTGGCAGATTTCCAAGCAGATGGAAGATGACCTTGAGCAAAAGAGAGGGTGAAGAGAACAGAGAGAGGGAGTGAAAGAGCGGAAGAACAGGATTTTAGGACCCGTGGGCTGATGCCGTCAGGTCCAGTTGCAGAATCCGAGTCGAGGGTTGACAGAAACTTTTCCACCTTGTCAGGAGGAAAGGACACAGAGTCCAGGAGCAGCTGGGTACGACTGGGTACGGTGGGTACAGAGAGGGATGGGTTTGGGACACAGGATTTAGAGGCAAACACAGAGTTGAGGCATTCAGCTTTTTCGCGTGCGGAGTCAGCCGTGTGGCCATTTGAGGTGAGGGAGGGGATGGAGGGGGAACAAACACCAGAAACAGATTTGACCAGACGCCACCAGGATTTGGAAGAGGGAGACAGATAAGAGAGTTCGGTCCTGAGAACGGAGAGATATTGTTTCCTGGCTCTCCTGAGCGTGGACACACACTTGTTTCGGGCTTTGTGAAAGGAAATGAGATTTCCTTCCGTTGGATTTGCTTTCCAGGAGACGAAAGCAAGTTGTTTCTGGGCAATAGCCTCACCACAAGATTCCGTGTACCATGGACGGGAGGAAGGGTATGACAACAGAAGACGAGATGGGATAAATCTGTGCATGAGAGAGAGCAGTTTGCTTTGGAAGAATTCCCAGGAAGAATTGATGTCAGAGGCAGTAGAGATGGGAGACCAGTCCAGATGATTGATGGCTGCTTGAAGACCGTGCCAGTTGGCCTGAGTGAAATGCCAGACTCGTCGACGCTGAGGAGGCTCTCTGAGAATGGTCAGAGAGATGTCCACTTTAACAAGCACATGATCAGAAGAGCCGATTGGAGCAGAAGAAGAGCAGCAGACATTTTCAGGGAAGTTAGTCATAACCAAGTCCAGAAGAGAAGATGCTCCGTTGACTGAAATCCGGGTCGGGAAATTGACAGTTTGTGTCAGTCCCAGTGAGTCACAGAAGTCCTTTGCTGAAGAGCCATGGCTGGTGAGAGAGGTACCCACACCCAGCCAACTGGCATGGTGACAGTTGAAATCACCACATATGAGGAAGAGAGAGTTGGGATGGGTAGATAGAAGTTGGTCCATATTCTCAGACAGCGAGATGTAGATGGAGTCATCACTGTTTGGTGGACGGTACAACACACATATGAACAAAAGGTGGGAGCGAAGGGGAAGCCGTAGCCAAAGGAATTCCTGGGGGTGAGGTGGAGAGAGGGCAGTGCAGGGCGAGTGAGGAAGAGAGTTTTTTATAAAGATAGCAACCCCACCTCCAGGACGAGGCTCAGGTCTATCATACCGGAGTAGGGAGTAACCTGGGAGAGATACCAAGGAATCAGAGACATCGTGAAGGAGGAAAGTTTCTGTTAAGCAGATCACGTCTGGTTTGTCAGAAGCAACCTGTATGGAGAGATCAGACATGTTTGAGCGAAGGCCCCGGATGTTTGAGGTCCATACTGTTAAGGAAGAGGAAGGGGGAGCATCGGATACAGAACAGGGGGGGGGAGTGGTAGGGTAAGATGTGGAAGAGGAGGAAGAGGTAGGGAGAGCTGTTGAAGGTGTGTCAGAGATTACAGAATAGATCGGAGAAAGGGAAGGATGGGGCAGACAAAAGGTTTGATGGTGATTGGGAGAGGCGCAGTGAGGTGTTATTTGACGAGGGGGAAGAGCGAGGCAGAAGGTTGAGGGAGATGAAGGTGAAAGTTGGAAGGGGGAAGAAGCGGGGAGGACGCTTTGAGGGGGAGGGGTGAGAGGGGAGTCTAGGAGGGGAGGAGCGAGGGAGAGTCTCGGAGGGGAGGGGTGTGGGGGGAGATTTGAAAGGAATGGGTGATTGGGAAGATTTGGAGGGGAGGGGCAAGGGGGAAGATTTGAAAGAGATGGGTGATGGGGATGATTTGGAGGGGATTGGCAAGGGGGTAGATTTAGAGGGGAGGGGTGATGGGAAATGGGATTTTGGGGTGATGGGATTTTGAAAAATGTACGATTAATGGGAAACGAACATTTATTGCAAAATGAGTTTCTTGAGATATTCGAGTCAAAAATACGTTTGAGGACGCTGGAGGGAGGATGGAGTGCTGGAGAGTTTAGGGAATGAATGAAAGATGCACTATAAGAGATGGAATTTTTTTTTGGAATGAATGGATTTGGTGAGTAAGTCGAAAGCATCCTTTTATAGAAGAAGAAGAAAAAGGTGTTATAGAATATGACCGAATACAGGTCTTCAGGGGTCAGATGAGACATTTTTTAACAACGTGATCGATCACAAACAGCGTGGTCGAAGAATGAACGAACGAACAACTAAGAACGAATAACCGAATAAAAACGGAAGGAAATGTTTTTGGGGTTTTTTTTTTTTTTTTTTTGAGATTTTAAAACAAGGAAGTATGGGATGAAAAGACCGTGAAAACAGAGACCGGAAAAAAAATTCAGCGTGATCGGAGAACCGCTGAGACAAAAACAAAGCCTAAAGCCAAGGTTGGACACAGTAGCGTAGTACTACACTTAGGCCTCAGAATACACGATGAGAAAGACCGACGATTCTGTACACAGGTACAAAAAATCAACGCCAAGAATACTATTAAAGACACCCCAATAGGTACATACAAGACCAGTTTCGACAAAAACACAATTGTGAAAAGTTACTTAACTTCGAAAGCGAGCGTGCATGGACAGCTTTGAAGAGACGAGACCTCCAATCTTGCGCAAAGGAAATATATTGTTATTATATTTAGAACCACAAATGATACAACGATACCCCTTCTTTTTTTTTTTTGTATACAAGATCGAGGCTCGTGAAAGAGCTAACATTAATCACACAGAAAGACAAACCAACACATAAAACATATAACATGGGGAGCGGTAGACAAGATGGGGAGAGAAGGGGAAGGACACAAACACAACATTTGAGAGCAGGGACATCTCTGATCTGTGGGAGGGAGAGGGCTTAGGGGGGGGGGGGGGGGGAGGCATGGGAATGGGGGGTGGGAGAGGTATAAAACATATGATACACAAACCCTTTGGTTTATATGATACACAAACTCAAAGTTTTGTGCACACCATCAAATCACTTCAATGTGAGCTCCGTTTATCACGCGCAGGATATCAAAGGAACATGAGTTTATGCCATGTTCAGCTCAGCATGTTTGCGTCCACCAATGTGCATCCAGCATGCAGCTGTTATCCGGAAATGAAGATCCAGCAGGTGTGCCACCTTGGTGTTGTAGACAACATCTTTGACAAACCCTCACAGAAAAAAAATCTAGAGGGGTCATGTCTGGTGATCGTGGAGGTCAGGTGATTGGTCCGCCTCGGCCAATCCAGCGACTTGGATATTTTTCATTCAGGACAGCTCAAATGACTAAGGCCCAATGAGCGGTAGCGCCGTCTTGTTGAAAAATGATATCGGGATGCAGGTCTTCAATCTGTGGAAAGGCGAATCCTTCCAACATGTTCATGTAAATTGTTGAGGTCACTGCATCCTCTGCAAAGAAAAACGGACCCACCAAGTGGTCATGAAGAAGGTCACACTACACATTAACCTTTGGACTGTCGAGTATATGTTAAATGACCATGTGGGGTATTTCAGAGACCCAGATCCTCACATTGTGCTGGTTGACCTTCCACGATACATGAAAGTAAGCTTCCTCTGTGAACATGACCTTTTTCAGGTAATCTTCGTCATCCTCCATGCGAATGAGCATTTCCAAAGCAAACACCTTGCGTTTGGGTCCGTCATTTGGTTTGAGTTCCTGCAGAATCTGCACCTTTTCACATAAAGCTTCAGTGTTTTATACAAAATCCTGTGTACAGTGGTGGTTGGTACTCCCAGTTCTCTGGATGCAAATCCTGTGCAGAGTGGTGGTTGGTAGGCCCAGTTATCTGTATGCAAATCCTGTGTACAGTGGCGGTTGGTATTCCAGTTCTCTGGATGCAAATCCTGTGTACAGTGGTGGTTGGTACTCCCAGTTCTCTGGATGCAAATCCTGTGCAGAGTGGTGGTTGGTAGGCCCAGTTATCTGTATGCAAATCCTGTGTACAGTGGCGGTTGGTATTCCAGTTCTCTGGATGCAAATCCTGTGTACAGTGGTGGTTGGTAGACCCACTTCTCTGAATGCAAATCCTGTGTACAGTGGTGGTTGGTAGACCCAGTTCTCTGGATGTAAATCCTGTGTACAGTGGTGGTTGGTAGACCCAGTTCTCTGGATGTAAATCCTGTGTACAGTGGTGGTTGGTAGACCCAGTTCTCTAGATGTAATTCCTGTGTACAGTGGTGGTTGGTAGACCCACTTCTCTGAATGCAAATCCTGTGTACAGTGGTGGTTGGTAGACCCAGTTCTCTGGATGTAAATCCTGTGTACAGTGGTGGTTGGTAGTCCCACTTCTCTGAATGCAAATCCTGTGTACAGTGGTGGTTGGTAGTCCCAGTTCTCTGAATGCAAATCTTGTGTACAGTGGTGGTTGGTAGACCCAGTTCTCTGGATGTAAATCCTGTGTACAGTGGTGTTTGGTAGGCCCAGTTCTCTGGATGCAAATCCTGTGTACAGTGGTGGTTCGTAGACCCAGTTCTCTGAATGCAAATCCTGTGTACAGTGGTGGTTGGTAGACCCAGTTCTCTGAATGCAAATCTTGTGTACAGTGGTGGTTGGTAGGCCCAGTTCTCTGGATGCAAATCCTGTGTACAGTGGTGGTTGGTAGACCCAGTTCTCTGAATGCAAATCTTGTGTACAGTGGTGGTTGGTAGACCCAGTTCTCTGGATGTAAATCCTGTGTACAGTAGTGTTTGGTATGCCCAGTTCTCTCGATGCAAATCCTGTGTACAGTGGTGGTTGGTAGACCCAGTTCTCTGAATGCAAATCCTGTGTACAGTGGTGGTTGGTAGACCCAGTTCTCTGAATGCAAATCCTGTGTACAGTGGTGGTTGGTAGACCCAGTTCTCTGAATGCAAATCCTGTGTACAGTGGTGGTTGGTAGACCCAGTTCTCTGAATGCAAATCCTGTGTACAGTGGTGGTCGGTAGACCCAGTTTCCGGATGCGCGTCGGATTGATTTTCTGGGACTTTGTTGAAATGATTCACGCACTCTTTAAACGTCTTCTGCGCTTGTGATTGGTCGACCGGTACTTTTCTGTTTCTGACAACTTCCAGTCTCCTTAAACCGCTTGTACCACTCTCAGATACTAGTCCGTGATGGCGGATTCCTTCCATACCTTGTACGGAAATTACGCTGTACTTGTGTGCCAGATCTCGTCGAGATGAATCATTCGACGCACTCACTGTGCTTTCTCCTGTGGAGTCGCCATTTTATTTTACATTAAACCACCAGACCTGAAAATAAAGAAACTTTATGTGTTTCTGTAGCATATAAACCAAAGGGTATCGTTGTATCATTTGTGGTACTACATATATTAACAACCCAAGTTGTCCAGGTCTTTTTGGAACACCCTGTACAATAAAACTTTTGAAAGAAAGAAGGAAATAATAGCCTTTCTAAGAAGTTTAAGAATTCTACATTTCCCAACCGAACAATATAACCACTGCTACCAAATACATTGGCAAGACCAATATAACATGAGCAAACCAGAGGTTGCTCTCAAGTAAGTGTAAAAAGATCAGATTGAAATGTATGTGAGCTACAGAGGTTTCAATCACAAAATGCTGCGATGAAACTTCCACCTGTCAATGTCCTTGAGATGTAGGTTGCCAAACCCCATTACTCGTGTGCGTACAGATGCCAATAAGCCCTGCGGTAGCTCTCGGCTCGGTCCAGCCCCCGCCATGCAATCGATGTAGAGGTTGTAGCGCAGCTGGGCCTGTGTCGACCTTCGAGCTGCACAAGCTGAAGCAAAACGACCAACAAAGACTACTGGATCTTCAGCGAGGAAGAGCAGGTATAAACGGGGCACCCAGCACGGTTCGTTTCCTGTGACACAAGCAAACATGTCATACAGAAAATTACCATGCCATATATCCAAGGCATGCATTGTGCATTCCATAAAGGGCCACTGGAAGCTAATGGGAGTTTTACTTGTATAATGGCCTAGATCAGATTGATGTATACCAAGGCAGTGAGGATGGCTGAAAAATCACAAAATCAGAGCAAAATCAGGGCAAAATCACAGCAAAATCAGGGCAAATCAGAGCAAAATCAGAGCAAAATAAGGGCAAAATCACAGCAAAATCATGGCAAAATCAGGGCAAAACACAGCAAAATAAGGGCAAAATCACAGCAAAATCATGGCAAAATCACGGCAAAACACAGCAAAATCACGGCAAAATCAGGGCAAAACACAGCAAAATCAGGGCAAAATCAGAGCAAATCAGGGCAAAATCACAGCAAAATCATAGCAAAATCAGGGCAAAATCAGACCAAATCAGGGCAAAATCACAGCAAAATCCGAGCAAAATCAGAGCAAAATCAGGGAAAATCACAGCAAAATCAGGGCAGAATCAGAGCAAAATCAGGGCAAATCACAGCAAAATCAGGGCAGAATCAGAGCAAAATCAGAGCAAAATCAGAGCAAAATCAGGGCAGAATCAGGGCAGAATCAGCGTGAAATCAGGGCAAATCACAGCAAAATTAGGGCAGAATCAGAGCAAAATCAGGGCAGAATCAGTGCAAAATCAGGGCAAAATCAGAGAAAAATCAGGGCAAATCACAACAAAACCAGGGCAAAATCACAGCAAAATCACGGCAAAATCAGGGCAGAATCAGGGCAAAATCACAGCAAAATCAGGGCAAAACCACAGCAAAATCACGGCAAAATCACAGCAAAATCAGGGCAAAACCACAGCAAAACCAGGGCAAAATCACAGCAAAATCACGGCAAAATCAGGGCAGAATCAGGGCAAAATCACAGCAAAATCAGGGCAAAACCACAGCAAAATCAGAGCAACATCAGGGCAAAATTAGAGCAAAATCAGGACCAGGTTACAAAGCATCGCATCATACCAGCCTCAGGAGCTTCCGAACGTTGCACCAGGTAGAGATTCTTCTGTGTGTCATACTCGAACACCACAACACAACATAAATCAAAGTGTGCTCCTGGAGAAACAAAAACAAGTGCACGTAATCAAGGAGTCACCAAGGAAGGTTAAAAAGCGGTTATTCAAACAACTTCGGACATGATGGGGTGAGATTAATGGAGGTTCAATGAATTATTCTCATTTCTGCCACAAACTGAAGTGATGGAATTTTTAGATGGACTCAGACCTTGCCCGGTCACTGTATTTTTCACCGGCAGGATGGCTTGGGCAGGGATTGGTCGGAAGACATCCGACTCTTTGTCCCAGCCAAGGCCAAGCCAGTCGGCTGGCGTGCGGCAGTCCGTCGACTCGTCATCGAAAATCTACACAGACCAACGATGCAAACACAGAGTTACATTGTGCAAAAGCCCCCTGAAGTAAGGAGACGTATCATAACATGATGGTGGGGTAGCTCGAACCGTACAAACTCGAAGGTACCTCACCATTTTCAAACTCTCATAGTTCTCCCTAAAGGCCAGTGATTTACACATGCTTACTGAGCAGGATACCACTATGGTTGGTTTAGCTGGAGATTCAAAATAAAACGTCTACAATACTAGAATGGCACTCAGTAGAGCGCATACCTCCGGTAGGCTGAACAGTTTGTTTTGTATCCCACTGATAGGCCCCATCTGGATTCGGACCTGAACCTAAATCTTGTCACCAAACCAACTCATCCACCAAGTTTTGTCATAACTCGTCCCTAACTTTTTTAAATATCATGTTATATATCGCTTTTAGCCCGATATCTCCTGATGGTGAAGGCTCACTTAAAAATTCTAGTAGCCGAATCCGGATCTTCACCAAATTCTAATCATTTAGTCCGTGTCACATGCACTACATCTATGCCCAATTTCGTCCGAATCTGTCCATAACTTTTTGAGATACCTTTTTCACAGACAGACAGACAGGGGTGAAAACATAACCTAAATCCACCTTTGGTGGCGGAGGTAACAAGTGGAAAACAAAACGTTATATCTTTTGGATGCATTTTGAAGTATAAGTGATGATAACTGTTCGTGAGAACCATGTTGTTGTTATTTGCCATGGTCTAAGGATAATGGAAGAGCGAGAACACGCGCACACGCACGCACACACACACACACGCGCACACACACACGAATACACAAAACAACACCGGACTTGAATTCAGTCAAACAGAGCCACTGAGCTTGGATGAAGTGACATCACAGCATTTACTGCCAAGCGAGGAATCAGCACGTACCACTTATTAAGTCTTTTGGTACCACCCTCCTCCACCACCCTCCCCAGACTCGGAGCGGACGTTCTAACCATTAGGCCACATAATCTGGTTCTTCCTTAAAACTTTCCCAGAGGGCCGCAGGCACCCAATCTAATAGATACACCTTGCTCTGCGGAGACGCCTATTTTTCGCTAAACAGACTCCTGCTTTTACAGCAGTGAAAAGCTTGAAATTGAAATACTGAGAGCACGTTAGATATTACTAGAGTCCCTGTATAAAGAGAGTTGCGCCATGCGCTGACCCGAGATTTCTGGTCACGTGATTTCGTGGCGCCATTTTGTGTCTAACTTCACCGTGCGTGAACGTCAGCTTGGTACGGGAATGTTGTTTATTGCCAAACAAAATGACTGGTTGTTCTGCTTTTGGTTGTTCAAACCAATCTGGGAAATATAAGATGTATAGATTTCCAAGTGATAAAGTCAGAAGACAAATTTGGGAAGCGAAAGTCAGACGAAAGAGCTGGAAAGCGATCGACTCCTCGAGACTCTGCCAGGTAGGCCCACGCCGCTTGATGATCGATGTTCAAAAGCAATTCTATCTGCTCGGTTTTTTTTTGGTTGTCTGTCCGTTGAAAACCCTTTTAAAGGGAAGTGATTTGTGTTTGTTTATAATCTTCAAGGAGCTGACCAAAAATGCATTTCCGTGGGAAGAACCCTGCTCAATTTTTTTCGGGTAGTCCTAGCGGACCGCATATTGTCATCGATTGATGAAATGTCCCGGTACAGTGACATTGCCTGGTCTGCGGTTGGGTAGTCTGCGGGCAATGTCACTGTACTTTTTCAGAGGGAATTAATTTTGATTTTATAGGGGTGGGAAACCCATGGTCCGTTTTGTTTTCAGTTGTCTGTCCGTCCATTCAAAAGTTATTCCGAGGCAAGTTATTTTTTTGGTTTAAAATCTTTAGCCTAATCGGCAATCATAAAAGCAATTTCATGGGGGGACCTGCTCAATTTTTTTGCGGGTTGTGCAGCCATCCATACGTCCAAAATTTGACGAGTTATTGTTTGCTTTGTACAGTGCTCATGCGTCTTGTGGCATATTTGCTCAAATATTTCCCACCCCGGGATTTATGGCCAAATTGTAGTGATGGAAGATTTTGCACATTGGACAATCCCTATATATTTAACCTGGTGACAGCTATCGTTCCCAAAACGATAGTTTTGGAGTGTCGTTGTGAGGAGTGAACGTAGTGGGATGAAGTGTTGGTCTGGTCAGAGTGTTGTATTATGGGCAGAGTTTTCTTACGGTCTGAATGTATGAATCATGTTCTGTACTGAATGTATGAACCAAGTTTTGTACTGAATGTATGAATCATGTTCTGCACTGAATGTATGAACCAAGTTTTGTACTGAATGTTTACTGTGTTGGCCTCATCGTGTTCCTGGTGAAATTAAACAAGTTATGGTGAATACGACGTCTTATCTGTGCTTTTCCATATCTGTTCGACTAGACGAACCGTGCACACTGCAGGTATTTTTAAAAGTTTTTTCTCTGTTTAATTACGGCTTGGCGCAGTCGAAAATTAAGTGTTAATTAAGTCGCCAGCTATGAAACATATTAATCGATCAGGCAATATCCATCAGAGTTCTGGGCAAGGGTGTAGTAATAAATGAACGTTTCAATCTTACTAGATGCCGATGACGTTTTCCTTATGTCAGAGACAGAAGCTGACTTGCAGCTTGTTAAATCATTACAATGGAAATTGAATATAAATGTCGATAAAACTAAAGTTGTACACTATAGAAATATGGCAATACCACGTACAGAATTTGTTTTAAGTTTGTTAGACTATATGTCGGCTGGAACTCCTACACCGGAATTGCTCTCGGCACCCTTTAAAAAATATTGGATATCCCCACACTCCTTTCTAAAAGTTATTAAAATTCAGAGAACGACAGCATTGGTTTGTCTTACTTATAATGTTAGCTCTTATATGCAGTGTTGGCTTGTAATATGCATTGCCATACCACTTTTAATATCACCACACAGCTCTTTTTCACGGCAATAGCTGAGTTTTTGACAAAACAAATATCACCTGTATGTAATAATAAGACTAAACATGTGTAGTAAATTTTTTTTTAGCAGGTTTAGAATATATCACCCCATATCGCGAATGTACATGTATATCTAATCCGACACACTTAGACACAAAATGGCGTCCAAATTTGAGTTGACACAACTCTCTTTATACAGGGACTCTAGATATTACCTGACGAATAATATCTTTTTGACATAACTGGGTCACACGGGTCACACGGTGGGCTAAGAGGGTGCGGGAGATGAAGACAGTGTTCGTTTTTCAGTCCTTGCACCAACTAATTCCATTGATGCCGCTGGAATAGAACTGTCATCACATTAAAGTTGGCCTTTTAAATGGGATGGGGAAAAATTATCAAGGAATATTGCGAACAAGTGCCCATAAGACTTTATCTGAAAGGAAACTTTCATCAAGATGGGTGAATTGTTTAAGGAAGGGTAACTTAATCCACATAGCACATGTGTCCATCAAATCGACATCCCTGCAGTGATTAACGGAAAGAAAACAAGAATAACAAGAAAGAGCAATCGGAGATTGCAGACCCTCGCCAGCATGTGTTTTCAGTGGTTTTCAGGCTTTTTTGTTAAAACAAATATGGCGGCCGAACCACGTGACCGATGACGTCATCTTTTTTTTTTCTCCATCAATTTATCCCCAGATTTTGCTCAAGAAATTTCATCTTCATCGGATGATGTTTTGTACTTGTCCAATTATGACGTCATAATGGAGGCACCTATGACATCATCTTTAACATATTTTATTCCCCATGGAGAGTTCTTTACAATGAGCCATGTCTCAATTTTTTCTATGCAGCACTTTCGGAGACATCGAGGTGCAAATGTTTTCGGTTTTTTTCAAGATGGCAGCCGAACCACGTGACCTATGACATCATAATTGTCATTAAAAAATTGTACAGGTGGAGTTGCACCTATGGTGAAAATTTCCTGTCAATCGGACCAACGGTTGCAGAGAAAAACATATTTATTCTGTGCGGACAAACAAACACACGGACAGACAAACAGACAGACAAACGGACTCAAATGCAATACGCTCTCCTCAGGCGAGGGTAACCGGAAAACTTAAATTACATCAAATGTTGTTAATTTGTGCGGAAAGAAAAGGGCATTTTACCTCCAGAGGGAGGTAGTTTGGTTGGTCGGAGTCAAAGTTCCTGAACATCGCCCCGACCGGGGTGGTCAGCTCTCCACTCTCGACCGCCATCTCGTGCTCAAGGTCTATCCCGGCTGATTCAAAGAGCTTGAAGACGTCCTCCTTTGCATACCGTCGACGCAGCCTGGTCCGGCAACAGGAATAAGACGGGAGGTTAGCGACCATGGAACTCAGGCCACCTTCATGGACATTATGACAGTGACATCGACATTATTATGTACTGTATATAGCATGTGTATGACTCATATATACAGTACATCATCTATATATATATATATATATATATATATATATATATATATATATATATATATATATAAACGCGAGTTGTCTGTGTGTGTGTGTGTGTGTGTGTGTGCCCAGTTTTTGTGTGTCCGCGTTTTATTCAGAGATGGCTGAACGGATCTTCATCAAACTTTCAGAGGTTCATCAGTGAGGCCCTGGGAGTGTTTTAGGCAAAAAAAAAAAAAATTGAAAAAACAAAGGTCGTTTTTTTGGAGTTAAAGAAAAAGAAAAATCGCTCGATAGTCCCGAAGCCCTTTTAAATTAATGACAGTTATATACAAGTACACATTGGCATAAATAAATACAGAACAATTACCAGACATTTGAACACAAGTAATAAAACAATTCCGGAAGCGGTCGAAGTTGGTTGTAAGGCTTCTTCTTCTTCCTGAAGGTCATCATATTAACTCAGAAACGTGATCGACGGCACATTCCCCCTCATATATTCAACGAAAAGGTAAAATGGCGATTTGACATTTGGATGCAATTGCTTTCCCATTATATTTGCCCTCATTTCAAATATGTTTATGTTTATTTTATGCTTGGGCAACGTCGTCGGTTACTCCAGCTATAAACACTTATATACTTTACTTGGGGTACAATTATTAATACAACTTTGTCTAGGGGTAACATAGGCTATGTGGCCGCGGCTTCATTCGGGGGTGTGGGGGGCCAGGAAAGGGGCGTACATTCTCTATGTAAATGTGTACCGTGTAGCGCCACCTGGTGATGGTGGCAGAGGGTATTACAATTTGAATTTCCTATTTTACCTGGACAACACTGAGGTTAAAGCACTCTTTGCACGGGTTAATTTTTCCTTTTCCCTTCCCCCCCCCCCCTCTCCCCCAAAACGGAGGGGCCTAACAAAGCCCCACCCCCAAAAGATGTATATGTAGTATATCTTTCCCCTCCCTGTCCCATCATCTCCCCCCCCCCCCCCCCCAAAGGATGTATATGCAGTATATTGTCGCGTAACCGTGATTAACACCACAGTTACGGATGACCGATTTGCGAGACTTTAACTCCCGAGGCGAACACTCAATGGCGGACTCAAGTTCAACACCAACGCGCGGAATGGCGGGGCGCAGCGAAGGCTCCGCAACCTTATCTATTAAAATCAAACACCCAGGAAAACTGCGTTCAGATATTATGTACAAAAAGTAATATAAGGGTTTATTAGGAAAAGTAAAGCCAGTGAAAAAGCCCGCCGGTAAATCTAATAATTCTAATAAACCTAAATCGGGACGTCCCCACACGACTGACAGCAAACACAAACGAGGGAGATTAATCACGAAAATAACACGTCCCGTCGTTCAAAATATACGCGGAGATCGGGCTTATCTGTCTTTGTCGTCTTGTATTGTTGGTGTCCAGCACCGCTCCTTCCGGCCCGATCGCACACCACGAGGCCCCTCGCTCCAAGCACCACGCGTCCGACGCAGGCCAGCGGCTCCACTTGACCAGGGACAGGAAGGACTCCTTTCAACTCCACTCGACTCGACGACGCGGGAGTGCTGGCAGCCAAGTGCCAACGAACTGCTCAGTGCCAACTGGGTGTGCTCTCGTGTGTCTCCTGCGACTCCCTACAACCCGAACTGCACTCGAACTGCGACTGGAATGGCGTGTCCTCTCCAACTCTCCACCACCGCTCAACTCTCTGGTGCCTGCCTGCGTCTGCAGTGCCTGCCACGAACTCAACTCAACTCCACTGCCCGCGTCTGCTCAGAGAGACTCAACTGGCCGCGTCTCAAATGGCGTCCGACCGTCCCCTATATTGGTGGCCGATGACGTCACATTGCGCACTCCTCAGCCAATCAAAGCCTCCCGCGACTCCTGACATCTCCCCCGTTACGCGACCCTGCGGTCCTGGCATAACACGTGCCGGCCAGGTTTGTAGGCCTTTGGAGGTGTACACGGTGGCGGCCAATTGTGGTGGTGTTTTTGACCTGGTTTCCTGTCAATTTATTACGAAGTCCTTGTCAGGGAAAGGGGGATTATTTAATGTTGCGCTAAGGACCTAACTAATGTTTATGTGGTTTGCAGTGCCATAAAGGACAAAGGTTTGATTACTAGGTGAGACTCACAGGGGCGTTACCTTTAATCCCTCACTATTTAACACTCGAATCTCCAGGTAGATCCACACTCATACATCTTACCCCGACAACCGCCTGAACATCAATAACTTATTACATGTAGAGTCCCTGTCACGACAGCCGAATACCTACCTATTCAGATCTACCTAGCTCTAGATGTTGCATTACCAAATTCATAACACAGCCCCCCCCCCTGGAACCGTAGCTCCTGCAAGGTTCACCGCAGGGCTACCATTCCAGCCTTAACACTTACTGTCACACACTTAATTAACCTATGAAATAAATCAGGAAGGGCTGTGGGAAGTGAGTCGGACTACCTACCTACACTTCCTTAACATGCTGAACCCCTTAACCATCATGCAAGTATGTACATCTTCTTCGTTGTTCCTGTGGAGGGAGGAAACAACAACACACAACACTAACTTAACCACAAAACTTAACCATCTTTCCAAAACTCAAAACTCTAACCTTTGTACATACCCCGGTCTACAGACCGCGTCCCCCGGTGGATGCCACAAGACACAACCTTACCTGCGGGGCCATCCCCAATGCATCCCCCTAAATTTTCCACGGCCCTGTCCAGATGTTACAGGTGAGTGACACGGCTCGGTGGATTTCGCCCACATTCATGCTACACAGACCCCTTAACCACTCATTCTCATTCCATAGGTCATCAAGGCATTTCAAAAATCAATAAGGTTCTTCTTCAATACACCCCCCTGCAGGACCATGGCATTGATGTCATTCACGTGTGTGTGCATTCCTCAACTAGGCAGCGGGGAGGTACCGCACAAAAAGATGGTGGGGGCGCATCAGGCTGTGGTGCCCGCAGTCCCAAAAACAAGTCAACCGACTTACAAGTTCATTGCCCCCCCCCCTTCACCTCTTGGCCCCATGACAGCCCAACAGCCCCTTTCCGCCGTTACCTCGCCGGTGAGGGTCTCCACACACACCAGGCTCCTTTGCCTCCTGCTTTCGCGCAGCAACACGGGTCACCGGGGGACTTCCTCACCCCGCGGCGCCCAACCAGACCCTCCACCGACGAGCTCCAATTTCCAGTTACCACCGGCTGCCAGGGGTAATTGCCGCAGAGGGGGGCCCGCAGGCATCGCTCCTCAGAGCTTGCTCTGTACCTGCGGACACACACACCTTCCCCACCCACAAGACCCCAAAACACACTTCCTCCCCCGCTGCCATTCAATTCTCCACACAACTCAGCACAATTCATAGATGGTGTAAAAGGTGTTACAAGGCTTGCCATGGCCTGCCAATGTGAAATCCCATTCACAGTTCGAATCATTGAATCCTTACACATTTCCATTAGCACATTTCCAAAAAGCACAATTATCGCCCCTCATTATCTCCAATAATCATCACTCACTCTCCAGGTTCCACTCTCACGACCACATCAAAACACCTAACCACAACACAAAAACATACGCCACCCACAAGACACTGTGGCTCCCATTCCATCCCCTCACCGGCCATGTCATCACTCGCTCTCACCTCCCAACTCCAAATTACATGTCCCCAATTTCCCAAAGCAAATCCTGAAGCCTGGGACAGTACTCCTCAAAGCACTCACCTCAAGTGCAGGTAGTTGCAGGTTGGTCAGGTTCAAGAGTGTCATCCACCACTACAATTCCCAAAATTTCACATTGGGCCTACCAAATCCTTCCAAATTTCTCTTTTGTCCCCACTACACTGGCAGGTATGTGGATCCGCATCCAACGGTGATCATCACTACACAACTACCTATGGCCACGACAGCTCTGCACCTCTACCGTGCAAGGGTCACCGGGACAAGGTGAGCAGTCAAAACGCCAACATGGCCCATGAGTGTCCATAAGGGTGCGACCCACCATCCATCCTTCGGCCCCCCTGCGAGGAACACAGCTGCAGCAGCCCCAGCTGGCCAATGTGGTGAGCACTTGCTGCCACAACACACACTACCGCACACACAACCTCGGCCCTGGGGGGCACGGTCGCAGTGCGTGGCATCCCTACAGCCACGTCCCCTGCACCTCCCCATCATCCCCCAGTCCGACTACAGAACTGCAGCCCCCCAGTGCTCACCCACACTTGACCACACCAAGGTCCAGTCAACAGCCATGCTCCACCAGGAGACCCACCCAGAAGACATGGTCCACACACCTCGGACACGCACAGCACCACGTTGACCCTCAGGCTACACAACTACATCCCCATCATCCCGCGTCCCAAATATCAGCACAGTTGCCCCCGCAACCAGTTGAAAGCTGTGTCTTGCTACCCTATTAATTTCATCACAGCCTCCAACACTTTGGTCTACACACCTGGATCAATAATGGCGTCACTATACAGTGTCCACCATGGCATTTCAAAATCCACCCTTAAATTTCCATCTAACCCACAGATTACCCATGCCAACCATTTGTCACATTTCACTCACCTCACCAAAGAAGGATGCTTTGCCATACACATGCCAGCCGAGCATGGCCCATATGCTCGGCGCGTTACACATCTCCCGATTCACATCCCCATGGCTCTCTTCCCAACCCGAGAGTCCATAAATCACAACGGAGCATCTGTGGAAGGTCACTCACACCATCACGTTCCACAGATGCCCCAATGGTTGTCCGGCAGGCTATCTCCATCCCTGTCCATTCGGTTTGACCCGCGTCCATCGACCAACACGGCATGGCAGGTCATCACATGCCAGTTGTCCCAAAGTCCCTGGAGGAGAATGCCAGGCCGCATGCCCGGGTGGTCACCACATCAGTCCCAAGTTGGCCATCCACAGTGCCACCACCAAAGCGCGACCCACAACACCTCCCCCTAGTGGTCCTCAATAAATGCCAACCCAGGCTTGAGAAACCACCTCGGACCCCTCTGGAGGTCTTAACCCCCACCAGGGTCCGGTGACCCTGCCGGCCCGAGCCACCAGCTCGGACGGCGCCCCGACGGACAAGGGACGCCACACTCCACCAGACCCCCCGTGGGACCCAGGTCGTACCTCGACACCCAAGGCTGGACCCCACGTCCAAATCTCGCCATCACAGCCCCCCAGCTGGCTGGCATACCCAAATTTTGAAAGGGGCAACTTTTGCCCGAGGCCATCACCCATGACCTCTCCATATCCAGATCCCGCAGCCAGGGGACCAATCCCCACCATGGCTGCTCCAAATCAATTTCCCATTGTAATTTTATTTTACATTTTATTTTACAAATTTTCATTCCCATTGCCAACCCGCAGCTGCAGGGAACAACCTCTACCACCGGTTGTTCTGCCCCTCCCTGCAGTTGATCCAAATTCCCTACAGGGACCAAATCTCCAGAAGCTCTATCTCCCGATCCTCCAAGATCCAAATCCAGCCCGGAGCCAACACACTCCCCCAACTGGTTGTCCAATTTTGGAGCCTCTGTTTCCAAATAGCAGTGTACAGTGAGCGTCCCCTCGGTCATTCCAACCACCTCCTCGGACCAACTCACCTCATCTCCCAGGCTCCTTTGGGCCTGAACAAGCTCTACCTCCATGGGACTGTCACAGGTCTCCAGCCGCTGGATCAAATCATCCTCATTACAAATCATTCCTGGCCCCGCCAGGCTTTGATCAATATCCCCAATAAATACCCGGTCCGGCTCTATCGCATGGACCCCCAAAAACTCTACCCCCTCTTGCTCCGCACCACCGCCCTGGTGCTGCACAATTCCAAATTCATCCCCCGGTTGGGGTGTTGTGACATCCACACGGTCCCGATAAACAACCAGGCCAGAATGTGGGAAACATTCCCCATTACAACTCTCACATTCCAAATTTCCTTCCCCGCTCACCTCCTCGGCCAATTTGCCCCCCTGTCGGTTGAGCAGTCCCCATTCCTCACTCTGCTGTAGCATTCTGGCATCCACCCGGCCCCGATAGCCTTCCAGGTCCCCATTTGCTTTATCAATTCGAGCATTTGTGGCACCAATCTGACCCTCCAACTTTTCCCCCATTTGGACAGCCTGGGTCACGCCCTCCTCTATTTTTGACATTAATTCTTCCCGTTTCAATTCAATTTCCACCCCTATGGCTTTTTCCATCTCCCCCATTTGAATTTCTACTTTACCCTCAAATTTCCCCAGTCCGTCCGTAATTTGGTTTTGCACTCTCCCTTCTATGCCATCAATTCGTTCCCCCAGCTGCTGTGCCATTTCCCCAATTTTTCCTTCCAATTGTTCATTCCTTTCCTTTATTTCATTCCTCCATTCCTTCCCCTGGGACTCCATTTTATTTTCCATCCCTTCAATTTGTTCCTCCAATCGATCACTCATTCCCTTCATTCCTTCCCTACATTCCTTCCCTTGGGACTCCATTTTATTTTCCATCCCACTTTTCATTTCTCCCATTTGCTTTCCCAATCGCTCACTATCGGCCCTCTGAGCATTTATTAAATTTACTATGGTCTGGAGATCTATCGGGGCCGTCCCAGCGGCGGGGAAAGTTCCAACACTATCCTCCATATCCCCCATTTCCGGCTCACTCCCGACGCTGACGGAGGCCTCACTGCGCACCTCCATTTCGTCGACTTCCGACATCCGCCTTTCGGAAGGTTGTTTCCCGCGCGCGTATTTATTTTAATACCAAAAACACAATTTAAATTTGACGGAGACGCGATATCGCGCTCCGTATGCCCAATTGATTATTAAATTTCTCCGCCTCGCCTATACAAATTTTGCGTTCGAACGTCGGACGCAATGTACGCCCGACCGTGTCGATGTCTCGCCGCGGACAAAAAAATTTGTCCGACGGGTTCAAATCCCACTCCTGACACCACTTGTCGCGTAACCGTGATTAACACCACAGTTACGGATGACCGATTTGCGAGACTTTAACTCCCGAGGCGAACACTCAATGGCGGACTCAAGTTCAACACCAACGCGCGGAATGGCGGGGCGCAGCGAAGGCTCCGCAACCTTATCTATTAAAATCAAACACCCAGGAAAACTGCGTTCAGATATTATGTACAAAAAGTAATATAAGGGTTTATTAGGAAAAGTAAAGCCAGTGAAAAAGCCCGCCGGTAAATCTAATAATTCTAATAAACCTAAATCGGGACGTCCCCACACGACTGACAGCAAACACAAACGAGGGAGATTAATCACGAAAATAACACGTCCCGTCGTTCAAAATATACGCGGAGATCGGGCTTATCTGTCTTTGTCGTCTTGTATTGTTGGTGTCCAGCACCGCTCCTTCCGGCCCGATCGCACACCACGAGGCCCCTCGCTCCAAGCACCACGCGTCCGACGCAGGCCAGCGGCTCCACTTGACCAGGGACAGGAAGGACTCCTTTCAACTCCACTCGACTCGACGACGCGGGAGTGCTGGCAGCCAAGTGCCAACGAACTGCTCAGTGCCAACTGGGTGTGCTCTCGTGTGTCTCCTGCGACTCCCTACAACCCGAACTGCACTCGAACTGCGACTGGAATGGCGTGTCCTCTCCAACTCTCCACCACCGCTCAACTCTCTGGTGCCTGCCTGCGTCTGCAGTGCCTGCCACGAACTCAACTCAACTCCACTGCCCGCGTCTGCTCAGAGAGACTCAACTGGCCGCGTCTCAAATGGCGTCCGACCGTCCCCTATATTGGTGGCCGATGACGTCACATTGCGCACTCCTCAGCCAATCAAAGCCTCCCGCGACTCCTGACATCTCCCCCGTTACGCGACCCTGCGGTCCTGGCATAACACGTGCCGGCCAGGTTTGTAGGCCTTTGGAGGTGTACACGGTGGCGGCCAATTGTGGTGGTGTTTTTGACCTGGTTTCCTGTCAATTTATTACGAAGTCCTTGTCAGGGAAAGGGGGATTATTTAATGTTGCGCTAAGGACCTAACTAATGTTTATGTGGTTTGCAGTGCCATAAAGGACAAAGGTTTGATTACTAGGTGAGACTCACAGGGGCGTTACCTTTAATCCCTCACTATTTAACACTCGAATCTCCAGGTAGATCCACACTCATACATCTTACCCCGACAACCGCCTGAACATCAATAACTTATTACATGTAGAGTCCCTGTCACGACAGCCGAATACCTACCTATTCAGATCTACCTAGCTCTAGATGTTGCATTACCAAATTCATAACAATATCTTTCCCCTCCCTGTCCCATCATCCCCCCCCTTCCCCCCCCCCCCAAAAGATGTATATGTAGTATATCTTTCCCCTCTTTGTCCCATAATCCCCCCCTCTCCCCCCCCCCCCAAAAGATGTATATGTAGTATATCTTTCCCCTCCCTGTCCCCTCAACCCCCCTTCACCCGCCCCCCCAAAAGATGTATATGTAGTATATCTTTCCCCTCCCTGTCGCATTATTCCCCCCTCCCCCCCAAAAGATGTATATGTAGTATATCTTTCCCCTCCCTGTCCCCTCAACCCCCCCTCACCCGCCCCCCCAAAAGATGTATATGTAGTATATCTTTCCCCTCCCTGTCGCATTATTCCCCCCTCCCCCCCAAAAGATGTATATGTAGTATATCTTTCCCCTCCCTGTCCCATCAACACCCCCCCCCCCCCCCCCGCCTCTCTCCCTCCCACTCCCCCCACTCCTTGCCTCACCCCTCCCTCTTCTGCTGCTAGTATGTACATACTGTATGTATTACGCACTGTATATATGTTGCAGTCAGGAGTAATAAATTAAACGAAAAACAATGTGTAAAATATCGGTGAATGCATACAACACACCTCTCCAGGTGCACCCTGCGGGGACATTGTCCCGGTTTGACATGGTACGGACGTTGTGTCTTGGGTTCCAGTGTCCGTGGAGGACAGGAAGTTAGAAGTTGAGTAGACCCACTTTTCACTGCGTGGATCAACTCTGGACGCTCATGAAATGTGGACACTAATGTGGGTTTGGAGAAGGAGGTTATTCCGGTGATTTTAAACAAGATTAAGATAAATATCCTCTGGAGGGAATTGTGACCAAATTCCTCAATAATTTAATTGTTTTTTATGTGAACAGATTCGTTTTTGTTTTTTTTTGTATACAAGATCGAGGCTCGTGAAAGAGCTAACATTAATCACACAAAAAGTCAAACCGCCACAAACCGACACACAAAACACAAAATCGTGAAAAGATTGCAAAATTGAAAATTAAAAAATTTGGAAATAAAAAAAAATTGGGGAAATTATATAATTGAAAAAAGAAAAAATTGGAAATTAAATATAAATTGGGAAAATTGAAAAATGAACCATGTTGAACCATAGTGGACCATGTTGAACCATAGTGGACCATGTTGAACCATAGTGGACCATGTTGAACCATAGTGGACCATGTTGAACCATAGTGGACCATGTTGAACCATAGTGGACCATGTTGAACCATAGTGGACCATGTTGAACCATAGTGGACCATGTTGAACCATAGTGGACCATGTTGAACCATGTTGAACCATGTTGAACCATGTTGAACCATGTTGAACCATGTTGAACCATATTGAACCATGTTGAACCATGTTGAACCATGTTGAACCATGTTGAACCATATTGAACCATATTGAACCATGTTGAACCATGTTGAACCATGTTGAACCATATTGAACCATGTTGAACCATATTGAACCATGTTGAACCATGTTGAACCATGTTGAACCATGTTGAACCATATTGAACCATGTTGAACCATGTTGAACCATGTTGAACCATGTTGAACCATATTGAACCATGTTGAACCATGTTGAACCATGTTGAACCATGTTGAACCATGTTGAACCATATTGAACCATGTTGAACCATGTTGAACCATGTTGAACTATGTTGAACCATATTGAACCATAGTGGACCATGTTGAACCATGTTGAACCATATTGAACCATGTTGAACCATGTTGAACCATGTTGAACCATATTGAACCATAGTGGACCATGTTGAACCATGTTGAACCATGTTGAACCATATTGAACCATGTTGAACCATGTTGAACCATATTGAACCATGTTGAACCATGTTGAACCATGTTGAACCATATTGAACCATGTTGAACCATGTTGAACCATGTTGAACCATATTGAACCATGTTGAACCATGTTGAACTATGTTGAACCATATTGAACCATAGTGGACCATGTTGAACCATGTTGAACCATATTGAACCATGTTGAACCATGTTGAACCATGTTGAACCATATTGAACCATAGTGGACCATGTTGAACCACGTTGAACCATGTTGAACCATGCTGAACCATGTTGAACCATATTGAACCATATTGAACCATAGTGGACCATGTTGAACCATATTGAACCATATTGGACCATATTGAACCATAGTGGACCATGTTGAACCATAGTGGACCATGTTGAACCATATTAATCCATGTTGAACCATGTTGAACCATGTTTAACCATGTTGAACCATGTTGAACCATGTTGAACCATATTGAACCATAGTGGACCATATTGAACCATATTGGACCATATTGAACCATAGTGGACCATGTTGAACCATGTTGAACCATATTAATCCATGTTGAACCATGTTGAACCATCCATGTTGAACCATTCGAATTAGTTATCTGAGATCAATCTGATTCCCATTGCAAAAACATTGCGTTACAAGTTACATGATGTCAAACACTGAAGGAGGAGTTAGCTGGTACAATATTATCCTGGATTAAAGATTTAAAAGAGACTTCTGCAGCAAATTCCTGACAATCGAACATCCTTATGAACACCAGAGAGAATGAAGACGTCAGGTGTGGCTGAGTAATTGAAGGAAAAACTGTGAACTACACCTTTTCATTGTGGGGATCAACTGAGTGACGTGCAGGTAATATTTTAATCCAGAAATTCCCAGCTAATGCACCCCCTCATAGCCCATTAATGCATAAAATTCCCACTTACTCAACAGCGTATACAGCCGGAGCAATGATGGTCCAAATGGCCTCCTTTTGTGTTCAAGTGATTTGTGTACATGTTTACCTCATTCTGGTGGATATGTCACATTGGACACGTGGCAAAGCTAATCCTGTTAATCAGCAATCCATCAATTCAGTGGAGGGATTGGTAAAGCTAGTACTGTTGCGACATCATTTTCCCTTGGATTTTACAACATGTAAATATGCCCACAAATGGGCACACCAAGTTACTCTTGAGAGATTCGTGTACAATGCGTGTACACAATGAGAGTCCAACGGAGCACACCTTTTGGGAGGTAATGACGAGTTCCAGAAAGTTTATGTAAGTCTTGATCTGCAGCCGGACCAAGAAGAATATTCTTGAGACAAGGAAAGAAAGACGTGGGGAGAGGTAAACAGGAAATATCGAGATGTATATTTCACATTTCAAATGCACGTATGACTTACTTCATGTAATAAACCTTTTTATAAATAGAGTAGAAGGACGAAAATCGTAAACTCAGGAAAATACAATCATATACATGAGGGCAGCACCACATTTCAACTAAAGCACACATGTACACATCACGAAACATGTACACATCATGAAACATGTACACATCACTAAACATGTACACATCACGAAACATGTACACATCATGAAACATGTACACATCACTAAACATGTACACATCACCAAACATGTACACATCACTAAACATGTACACATCACTAAACATGTACACATCACGAAACATGTACACATCACTAAACATGTACACATCACTAAACATGTACACATCACTAAACATGTACACATCACTAAACATGTACACATCACTAAACATGTACACATCACGAAACATGTACACATCACTAAACATGTACACATCACTAAACATGTACACATCACCAAACATGTACACATCACCAAACATGTACACATCACTAAACATGTACACATCACTAAACATTTACACATCACTAAACATGTACACATCACCAAACATGTACACATCATGAAACATGTACACATCACTAAACATGTACACATCACTAAACATGTACACATCACTAAACATGTACACATCACTAAACATGTACACATCACTAAACATGTACACATCACGAAACGTACACATCACGAAACATGTACACATCACTAAACATGTACACATCACTAAACATTTACACATCACTAAACATGTACACATCACCAAACATGTACACATCATGAAACATGTACACATCACTAAACATGTACACATCACTAAACATGTACACATCACGAAACATGTACACATCACGAAACATGTACAGTGTACACATCACTAAACATGTACACATCATGAAACATGTACACATCACTAAACATGTACACATCATGAAACATGTACACATCATGAAACATGTACACATCATGAAACATGTACACATCACTAAACATGCACACATCACTAAACATGTACACATCACTAAACATGTACACATCACCAAACATGTACACATCACTAAACATGTACACATCACTAAACATGTACACATCACTAAACATATACACATCACGAAACATGTACACATCATGAAACATGTACACATCACTAAACATGTACACATCACTAAACATATACACATCACGAAACATGTACACATCACTAAACATGTACACATCACTAAACATGTACACATCACCAAACATGTACACATCACTAAACATGTACACATCACTAAACATGTACACATCACTAAACATTTACACATCACTAAACATGTACACATCACCAAACATGTACACATCACTAAACATATACACATCACGAAACATGTACACATCACTAAACATGTACACATCACTAAACATGTACACATCACCAAACATGTACACATCACTAAACATGTACACATCACTAAACATGTACACATCACTAAACATTTACACATCACTAAACATGTACACATCACCAAACATGTACACATCACTAAACATTTACACATCACTAAACATGTACACATCACCAAACATGTACACATCACCAAACATGTACACATCACTAAACATGTACACATCACTAAACATTTACACATCACTAAACATGTACACATCACTAAAGATGTACACATCACGAAACATGTACACATCACGAAACATGTACAGTGTACACATCACTAAACATGTACACATCATGAAACATGTACACATCACTAAACATGTACACATCACTAAACATGTACACATCACCAAACATGTACACATCACTAAACATGTGCATATCCCTAAACATGTACACATCATGAAACATGTACACATCACTAAACATGTACACATCATGAAACATATACACATCACTAAACATGTACACATCACCAAACATGTACACATCACTAAACATGTACACATCACTAAACATGTACACATCACCAAACATGTACACATCACTAAACATGTGCATATCCCTAAACATGTACACATCACTAAACATGTACACATCACTAAACATGGAAACATCACTAAACATATACATATCCCTCACATCGTGTCCTCACTCCTCCCCATGTCCGCAATCTGGCCCATAATGTTAGCAAGCCACTGCTCTCCCCCCCCCCCCCCCCCCCCCCACTCTCTATATCCTGCTCCTCACTCCCAGCCCCTCCTCCCCTAACCCTCAGATCATGTCCTCCTCTCCACGTCCCTTCATCACTCTTCCCCACATCACGACTCACGTCCTCACTCGTCCCGACATTTCGTCCTCACTCTAGTACTGTTGTGTACATATCTCCCTCATTCTCCCCCCCCCCCCAAGTAAGGCCCTCACTCTTCCCCACATTTCGTCCTCACTCTAGTACTGTTGTGTGCATATCTCCCTCATTCTCCCGCCCCAAGTAAGGCCCTCACTCTTCCCCACATTTCGTCCTCACTCTTCCCCACATTTCGCCCTCACTCTTCCCCAAGTCCCGGCCTCCCTTTTCCCCACAGTTCGGCCTCACTCTTCCCTACATTTCGTCCTCACTCTTCCCCAATTCCCGTCCTCACTCTTCCCAACATTTCGTCTTCACTCTTCCCCACATTTCGTCCTCACTCTTCCCCACATTTCGTCTCTCACTGTTCCCTACATTTCGTCCTTTCTCTTCCCCACATTTCGTCCTTACTCTTCCCCAATTTCCGTCCCCACTCTTCCACAATTCCCGTTTTCACTCTTCCCCAAGTCCCGTCCTCACTCTTCCCCACATTTCGTCCTCACTCTTCCCCACATTTCGTCCTCACTCTTCCCCACATTTCGTCCTCATTCTTCCCCACATGTCGTCCTCATTCTTCCCCACATGTCGTCCTCAATCTTCCCCACATTTCGTCCTCACTCTTCCCCACATTTCGTCCGCACTCTTCCCCAAGTCCCGTCCTCACTCTTCCCCACATTTCGTTCTTACTCCTCCCCACATTTCGTCCCCACTCTTCCCCAATTTACGTCCCCACTCTTCCCCAAGTCCCGTCCTCACTCTTACCCACATTTCGTCCTCACTCTTCTCCACATTTCGTCCTCACTCTTCCCCACATTTCGTCCTCACTCTTCCCCACATTTCGTCCTCACTCTTCCCCACATGTCGTCCTCACTCTTCCCCACATTTCGTCCTCACTCTTCCCCACATTTCGTCCTCTATTCCCCACATTTCGTCCTCACTCCTCCCCACATCACGTCCTCACTCTTCCCCACATTTCGTCCTCTCTTCCCCAAGTCCCGTCCTCACTCTTCCCCAAATCCCGTCCTCTTCCCCACATTTCATCCTCACTCTTCCCCCACATCACGTCCTCTCTTCCCCACATTTCGTCCTTACTCCTCCCCACATTTCGTCCTCACTCTTCCCCAATTTCCGTCCTAACTCTTCCCCAATTTCCGTCCTCACTCTTCCCCAAGTCCCGTCCTCACTCTTCCCCAAGTCCCGTCCTCACTCTTCCGCAAGTCCCGTCCTCACTCTTACCCACATTTCGTCCTCACTCTTCTCCACATTTCGTCCTCACTCTTCCCCACATTTCGTCCTCACTCTTCCCCACATTTCGTCCTCACTCTTCCCCACATGTCGTCCTCACTCTTCCCCACATTTCGTCCTCACTCTTCCCCACATTTCGTCCTCTATTCCCCACATTTCGTCCTCACTCCTCCCCACATCACGTCCTCACTCTTCCCCACATTTCGTCCTCTCTTCCCCAAGTCCCGTCCTCACTCTTCCCCAAATCCCGTCCTCTTCCCCACATTTCATCCTCACTCTTCCCCACATCACGTCCTCTCTTCCCCACATTTCGTCCTTACTCCTCCCCACATTTCGTCCTTACTCCTCCCCACATTTCGTCCTCACTCTTCCCCAATTTCCGTCCTAACTCTTCCCCAATTTCCGTCCTCACTCTTCCCCAAGTCCCGTCCTCACTCTTCCCCAAGTCCCGTCCTCACTCTTCCGCAAGTCCCGTCCTCACTCTTCCCCACATTTCGTCCTCACTCTTCCCCAAGTCCCGTCCTCACTCTTCCCGAAGTCCCATCCTCACTCTTCCCCACATTTCGTCCTCACTCTTCCCCACATTGTCCTCACTCTTCCCCAAGTCCCGTCCTCACTCTTCCCCACATTTCGTCCTTACTCCTCCCCACATTTCGTCCTCACTCTCCCCCAATTTCCGTCCTCACTCTTCCCCAAGTCCCGTCCTCACTCTTCCCCAAGTCCAGTCCTCACTATTCCGCAAGTCCCGTCCTCACTCTTCCCCACATTTCGTCCTCACTCTTCCCCAAGTCCCGTCCTCACTCTTCCCGAAGTCCCGTCCTCACTCTTCCCCACATGTCGTCCCCACTCTTCCCCACATGTCGTCCTCACTCTTCCCCACATGTCGTCCTCACTCTTCCCCACATTTCGTCCTCACTCTTCCCCACATTTCGTCCTCACTCTTCCCCACATTTCGTCCTTACTCCTCCCCACATCACGTCCTCACTCTTCCCCACATTTCGTCCTCTCTTCCCCAAGTCCCGTCCTCACTCTTCCCCAAGTCCCGTCCTCTTCCCCACATTTCATCCTCACTCTTCCCCACATCACGTCCTCTCTTCCCCACATTTCGTCCTTACTCCTCCCCACATTTCGTCCTCACTCTTCCCCAATTTCCGTCCTCTCTTCCCCAATTTCCGTCCTCACTCTTCCCCAAGTCCCGTCCCCACTCTTCCCCAAGTCCCGTCCTCACTCTTCCGCAAGTCCCGTCCTCACTCTTCCCCACATTTCGTCCTCTCTTCCCCAAGTCCCGTCCTCACTCTTCCCGAAGTCCCGTCCTCACTCTTCCCCACATTTCGTCCTCACTCTTCCCCACATTTCGTCCTCACTCTTCCCCACATTTCGTCCTCACTCTTCCCCACATTTCGTCCTCACTCTTCCCCACATTTTGTCCTCACTCTTCCCCACATTTTGTCCTCACTCTTCCCCAAGTCCCGTCCTCACTCTTCCCCAAGTCCCGTCCTCACTCTTCCCCACATGTCGTCCTCACTCTTCCCCACATTTCGTCCTCACTCTTCCCCACATTTCGTCCTCACTCTTCCCCACATTTCGTCCTCACTCTTCCCCAAGTCCCGTCCTCACTCTTCCCCACATCACGTCCTCTTCCCCACATTTCGTCCTTACTCCTCCCCACATTTCGGCCTCACTCTTCCCCAATTTCCGTCCTCACTCTTCCCCAATTTCCGTCCTCACTCTTCCCCAAGTCCCGTCCTCACTCTTCCCCAATTTCCGTCGTCACTCTTCCCCAAGTCCCGTCCCCACTCTTCCCCAAGTCCCGTCCTCACTCTTCCGCAAGTCCCGTCCTCACTCTTCCCCACATTTCGTCCTCACTCTTCCCCAAGTCCCGTCCTCACTCTTCCCGAAGTCCAGTCCTCACTCTTCCCCACATTTCGTCCTCACTCTTCCCCACATTTCGTCCTTACTCTTCCCCACACTTCGTCCTCACTCTTCCCCACATTTCGTCCTCACTCTTCCCCACATTTCGTCCTCACTCTTCCCCACATTTCGTCCTCACTTTTCCCCACATTTTATCCTCACTCTTCCCCAAGTCCCGTCCTCACTCTTCCCCACATTTCGTCCTCACTCTTCCCCACATTTCGTCCTCACTCTTCCCCACATTTCGTCCTCACTCTTCCCCAAGTCCCGTCCTCACTCTTCCCCAAGTCCCGTCCTCAATCTTCCCCACATCACGTCCTCTCTTCCCCACATTTCGTCCTTACTCCTCCCCACATTTCGTCCTCACTCTTCCCCAATTTCCGTCCTCACTTCCACAATTTCCGTCCTCACTCTTCCCCAAGTCCCGTCCTCACTCTTCCCCAAGTCCCGGCCTCACTCTTCCGCAAGTCCCGTCCTCACTCTTCCCCACATTTCGTCCTCACTCTTCCCCAAGTCATGTCCTCACTCTTCCCGAAGTCCCGTCCTCACTCTTCCCCACATTTCGTCCTCACTCTTCCCCACATTTCGTCCTCACTCTTCCCCAAGTCATGTCCTCACTCTTCCCGAAGTCCCGTCCTCACTCTTCCCCACATTTCGTCCTCACTCTTCCCCACATTTCGTCCTCACTCTTCCCCACATTTCGTCCTCACTCTTCCCCACATTTCGTCCTCACTCTTCCCCACATTTCGTCCTCACTCTTCCCCACATTTCGTCCTCACTCTTCCCCACATTTCGTCCTCACTCTTCCCCACATTTCGTCCTCACTCTTCCCCACATTTCGTCCTCACTCTTCCCCACGTCAAGTCCCTCATCATCCCACAGCATCCTTGGTGTTACCCTGGGCTGATAATCCTTGAGGATCGCGCGTGAGAAGACCACCGGAGTCTGTCCGCCGCACCAGGGTCGATGTGGAGGCGTTTTTGTCCCAGAGTAGTTGCGTAACCGCTGCCATGGGTCCATCCTGTGGTGTAATCAAAGTGTCCATTGAGTCTGGGGGGTTGGTGGTTGGAACTCTGTCCGAGTGATACCGATAAGATTTTAACAATGGTACGCGCTGCTTCCTTGCTTGACGTTCACCATTGAAAAAGGACATAGCACAGACAAAGAACCATATGTTGGCAACCATTGCGCAGGTTTTGATGGGCCAGGTGGTCACAGCTTGCTGAGACAAGATAGTTGAGAAGTTACAAACTTGACGTTCAGGTGTTCAGTCTGGGTTAGATTACCGGACCGACAATAAACTGCCCTCTTGGTGCCTGTCAGAGGGAGGTGCCGCATCGGTGAGTACGTACTGCCATTCGGAGATGACCGGAAACCTGCTCTTACGTCTGCTCGCATTTGCTGGTGGATTTTAAAAAATAATTTGTCCATATTTTTTGTTACATCCATTGCATTTTTTATCCTGGCAGGTTGGTTTCAGCATTTCCTAAATCATTCATTCAATCATTCGTTCGTTCGTTCCCGTATAAAATATGGATTGCTCCGAGATGCGGCGCCCCCTGCTGGCAGCGTACCAGAACGGGAGATTTGAGTTTTAAAATCGCATCAAATGGAAAACAATTCCAAACGAGAAAGCTTTCCTTAATCGTGCCGAGTTTATACGACGCTCGAAACGACATAAGTTATCCCAAATATTGCAATTTTCATCTTAATCCCGTTTCCTCAGGGATGGCCACAAGTCGCATGGCAACCGCCAACTCAACGATTAATTAATTGACTACAATCGTGAGCGTAATTGCATTAAACTATACGCCATGATAATAACAGTCCTTATTGAGAAATACACTGACAAATCGATATTCAACAAAACTTTTCGGCGTGTTCATCGAACTCACGTTACTGAAATAGAACCAGTTTCGGAGATGTTGAGGTGAATGGTCTGTCCCAAGCACAAGCAGGGGCAGAAATGGTACGTTCTGAGGGGCGGGGTTGTGGGCTAAAATGGTCTGTCCCAAGCAGGGGCAGAAATGGTACGTTCCGAGTCGCGGGAGGGGCGGGGTTGTGGGCTTAAATGGTATGTCCCAAGCAGGGGCAGAAATGGTACGTTCCGAGTCGCGGGAAGGGCGGGGTTGTGGGCTTAAATGGTATGTCCCAAGCAGGGGGAGAAATGGTATGTTCCGTGTCGCGGGAGGGGCGGGTTGTGGGCTGAAATGGTATGTCCCGAGCAGGGGGAGAAATGGTACGTTCCGAGTCGCGGGAGGGGCGGGGTTGTGGGCTGAAATGGTATGTCCCGAGCAGGGGGAGAAATGGTACGTTCCGAGTCGCGGGAGGGGCGGGGTTGTGGGCTGAAATGGTATGTCCCAAGCAGGGGGAGAAATGGTACGTTCCGAGTCGCGGGAGGGGCGGGGTTGTGGGCTGAAATGGTATGTCCCGAGTAGGGGGAGAAATGGTATGTTCCGTGTCGGGGGGTGGGGGTTGTGGTCTGAAATAATAGTTCGTCCCGTTTCGGGGTGAAAATGTAACATCGCGAGCAAAGATAACATCTGGCCCGATTCGAGTTTAAAAGGTGGATTCCAAGGTGAGTGTGAAAGGGTAGGTCCCAAGTTAGCAGTAAAATGATACGTCCACTCTTCCCTTTGTAGAACGAATTTCCACGCAGTTGTATTCAATTTCAATCCCCGACCCTTCTCTGTCAGACTTCAAGCAAGTGGTGCACCTCCATCTTGTGTCATGGTCCATCCACACACACAGTACCTTTATTAATCCCATTAACCCTACCTAACCCAAACCTATTACGTTCAGGTTACTGTGCACCCCGCCCCTCTTTTCCTGTTCATTCATTCCCTTGCCTATGTCTACCTGTTACCCCACTGGCAGGTCGGTTACTTCCTCAGGGCACATACAGTGGTTGCATCATGCAACTCGGGGGGGGGGGGGGGGGGGGGGACTTTCCTGAAGTGATGTCATCCGTGAGAAGTTTCATCATCATGCGGACAACACGCAGCATTTTTAAAACTGATTTTCTCGACAACCATTTGTTCGATTGTCACGAAATTTTACCGTGATAATGACGTCATCAGTGCCTTCATTATATCATATTTCGACAAGTACAACGCTTGATCTGATCAGTATGAAAAAAAAAAAAATCTCTGCAACTGTTCGTCAAATGGACAAGAAATTTTTACAATCGGAGTGCCTCTCTGGTATAATTTTTTTATGGTAATGACGTCATAGGTCACGTGGTGCAGGCGCCATCTTGGAAAAACTGAAAAACTTCACACGTTTATATCCGAAACCGCTCCATGGAAAAAATGTAAGCGTGGATCATTGTAAAGAACTCCATATAGGGAATAAGTGTTAACGATGACATCATTGGTGCCTTAATTATGACGTCATGAATCGAGAAGGGACAACGCTTGGTCTGATCAGTTTGAAATTTCTTGAGCGTGATCTACACAACAATTATATTGGAGGATATAAATTTATGATGTCATCACTCACGTGGTCTGGCAGCCATATTGGATCAAAGGAAAAAGTCCTTCAAAAACAGAAAAGTTGGCTCATACAAAGCTGACTGCGCAGGGTACGTAATCTATGAATACCATCTAGTTAAAAATGTAGACATGATTTTTTTTTTTTGCTGCGACGAGCAGCTCCATGAGAGGACCACGTTGTTGTTCTTGTTGTTGGGGTGCCTTTTTGAATAGCGCATGCGCATACACTCGGACGTGCGTTGGTATGAGGTAAGAACATCGTGGACGAAAATCGCGATTTGTTTGAATAAATCAGAATAAATTTAGCAACAAAGACAACATGAATGTTTTCATATTCGACCCTGATTCTGCAACTGGACCTGACGGCATCAGCCCACAGGTCCTAAAATCATGCTCTGTAGCTCTATCTCACCCTCTCTCTGTTCTCTTCACCCTCTCTTTTGCTCAATGTCATCTGCCATCACCTTGGAAATCAGCCAACATCACCGCTTTACACAAAAAGTTGCAAAAACAGATCCTAGCAACTACAGACCAATCAGCCTTCTCCCAATTTTCAGCAAAGTCATGGAATCCATCATTGCGTTGGATATCAAATCTTTCCTCTTCTCAAATGTCTTGATCTCCGATCATCAATTTGGATTCAGACCAGATCACTCTACTCTGGACATGCTGCTTCTGCTGTCTCAACAATGGATGGAGGTCCTCAATGTTAAACAGGAAATTAGAGCAGTCTCCCTTGACATATCACGTGCCTTCGATATGGTCTGGCACCCCACTCTGCTCACCAAACTCTCCTCCTATGGTATCCATGGAAATCTCCACGCATGGTTTGCGGACTTCCTCTCTAGTCGTAGTCAACGTGTGGCCCTGAATGGGTTTCTCTCATCTCCCCTTCCTGTTCAGGCTGGAGTTCCCCAAGGTAGTGTTCTGGGGCCTGTGCTTTTTCTGGTCTTCATCAATGATCTCTCTGACTCTCTTGACAATCCTCTCTATCTCTTTGCTGATGACTCCCACTCTCTGCCGCTCCATTCCTCATCCCCCAGATCGGCAGTCTGCAGCTTCCTCACTCTCTGCAGACCTGGACAAAATCACAGACTGGTCAAACAAGTGGAACATGTCTTTCAATCCTGACAAATCTCATACTCTTACAATGTCTCTCCGAAAAGACCGACTGGACAACCCTCCCATCCACTTTCTGAATAATCCTCTCCAAGAAGTTCTGTCACTCAAGCTTTTGGGTCTCACTATCTGCCATGATCTTTCCTGGGAAAACCACATTTCCAAGCTGGCCTCCAAAGCTGGGCATCCTCCGTCGTGCGAAGTCCTTCCTTGGCACACCTGAGCTCCTCACCACATACAAGGCTTTCATCCGCAGCTCAATGGAATACTGTTCTCCTCTCTGGGCTGGCTGATCGGGGCCTGGCGAAGCGTGCGGGCGGACGGAGGGCTTCCTCGCGCCGGAGCTTGGAGCCGCGTGCGGACGGTGGACAAGACGACGGACAGATACCACATTTCCCCACACGAGGTTTTGGACAACTGCTGGGCTCTGAAGGCCGCATTGGGCTTGACGGTAGAGAATCGAAAGGAGGCCGTCTAATCTGCTCGCCTCACGCTTGTTGTGTTTTCGACGCACGGAGTTCTACACCGCCATTTTGGACCACTTCCCGCATGAGTGGCTACCCCAGTTTCAACAGCCGCCAAGCTCCTGAAAGTACTCTTTGGGGACGCCAAGCTAAGTGCCGGCTGAAGGGGTTTATTTTCATTTTATCTTTCCCTTGACACCACCCCCCCCCCCCCCCCCCAGAATTTCCATGTTTTAAACGTTTCCCGGTGTGTACCCTGGATAAGAATAGGTACACCGTATCCCTGCGTGTCGTAAGAGACGACTAAGAGGGTTGGCGTCAGGAAGGGCATCCGGCCATAAAAAAAAACATTGCCTCAAAAAGGGAACCATGACAATTACAACTACATATGGGCAGGGTACAGCCCGAAGTGGAGATCGGTTTCTGAGGTTTGGGACATGGAATGTAGGGACAATGACAGGGAGATCAGGAGAAGTGGTGGAAGTATTGGTCAGAAGAAGAGTGGACATATGTTGTGTGCAAGAGACGAGATGGAAGGGAAGTGGTGTGAGAATGGTGAAGGGTAGGCAGGGACAGAAATACAAGTTTGTGTGGCAAGGGTGCCCGGAGGGCGTGAATGGTGTTGGTGTCCTGTTTTCTGAGGAGTTTGTAGACAGTGCGGTGAGTGTGACTAGAGTGAGTGATAGGTTGATGATGGTGAAAATGATGATTGGAAAGCTCTTGGTGAACGTCATCTCGGGATATGCTCCGCAGGTTGGTCGAAGCGATGAAGAAAAGGACAAGTTCTGGTGTGCGATAGAGAAGCTGATGGAAAACGTGAAAGATGAGGAAGTTGTTGTGGTAGGAGGAGACCTAAATGGACATGTGGGAAGGAGTATGGATGGTTTTGACGGAGTTCATGGGGGTTACGGATATGGTGTGAGAAATGGAGAAGGTGAAAGGATTTTGGAGTTTGCTGATGGAGCTGATTTGTTGATTTGTAATACTCAGTTCCAGAAAGAGGATAATAAGCTTGTTACATACACGTCAGGTGGGTCGACGACAACCGTTGACTACCTGATGGTGCGTAGGCGAGATAGGGGGCACCTCCGGGACACAAAGGTGATCCCGGGGGAGGAGGCTGTTTCACAGCACCACTTGGTTGTCTGCGACGTAAGGGTGAAAGGTGCGAGGAGAGCTCGGCGGGTGAAGTACCAACCGAGAATGAAGGTGTGGAGGTTGAAAGAGGTGACAGTAAGGGAGGCATTAAAAGAGAGGCTGAGTAGGGTCGAGGATGATGTGCTTGAGCTTGAAAGTGGTTGGATGTCAATGAAAGATTGCCTGTTGGGAGCCGTTGGTGAGGTATGTGGATGGACAAAAGGACCACCGAGGCACTCGGAAACATGGTGGTGGGATGATGAAGTTGGAAAGAGGATTGACGAGAAGAGGAAGAAGTTCAAGGAGTGGCAGAAGGCGAAGGGTACGGGAGCAGAAACAGCAGAGCATGAAAGTTATAAGGCAGCCAAGAAGGCTGCAAAGAAAGAGGTAGCAAAGGCGCAGGAGGCATGTAGGAAAATGTTCGGAGAACGCTTGGATTCGGAAGAGGGTCAGAAAGCAGTATTCAGGATTGCAAAGCAGATAGCGAAAGAGAGGTGTGATGTGATGGGGGTGAGTTGCTTGAAGGATGAAGTGGGACAAATCGTTGTCGACCCAGATGGAATTAAAGGAAGATGGAAAAGATATATGGAAATGCTGTTGAATACAGAGAATGAATGGGATGGCAACATGGAGAGTAACCCTGTTTTAGGACCGGCAGAGAAGATAACTGAGAAGGAAGTTGAGGAAGCGATAAAAGCAATGAAGGGTAGAAAAGCGGGAGGGCCGACGGGAGTTGTGGGAGATATGTTGAAGGCAGCAGGAAGTTGGGGTGTGAAGAGAATGACAGAGATCTGTAATCTGGTGGTGAAAGAAGGCCGCATTCCAGTGGATTGGGAACTGAGTACCCTCGTCCCTCTATACAAGGGGAAAGGTGACCCTCTGGAGTGTGGCTCGTACCGAGCGATAAAGTTATTGGAGCATGGAATGAAGGTATTGGAAAGGGTGTTGGAGAGGAGGATAAGGAAGAAAGTGAAGATCGAAGAAATGCAGTTTGGATTCATGCCAGGAAGAGGAACGACAGATGCGCTTTTCATTGTGAGGCAGTTGCAGGAGAAGTACATGGAGAAGAGGAAGAAGTTGTTTCTTGGGTTTGTTGATCTGGAGAAAGCATTCGATAGGGTACCACGCAAAGTATTGACATGGGCATTGAGGAAGTTAGGAGTGGAGGAATGGTTGATCAGAGTAGTGATGGCAATGTACAAAAGAGCGCGCACAGCTGTAAGGACGAAGGACGGGAACAGTGGTGAGTTTGAGGTGAAGGTGGGAGTGCATCAGGGGTCGGTACTAAGTCCACTACTATTTGTAGCTGTGATGGAGGTGCTGGCTCAGAACATAAAGGAGGGTTTACCGTGGGAGTTGTTGTATGCAGATGATCTGGTGTTGATTGCGGAAAGTATGGATGGACTGAAGGAAAAGATGAACACGTGGAAGGAATGTATGGAGACAAAAGGTCTGAAGGTGAATATCGGAAAGACGAAGGTGATGGCAAGTGGTAAAGCATGTGGTGAGGTTGAAAGAACTGGGAAGTGGCCCTGTGCTGTGTGTAGGAAGGGTGTCGGAGTGAACTCCATTCAATGTACAATGTGCGCTGAGTGGGTTCATCAAAAATGTAGTGGTCTGAGAGGGTCATTAACCAGTGTGGCAGCTACATTCAAATGTAAGGTGTGCACAGAGGGAGCTGCAGATGGAGGAAATGTTGAGTTGGATCTTGGAGACGGCGTGAAGCTGGAAGGTGTGAAAACATTTCGCTACCTCGGAGACATGCTGAATGGAGAAGGTGGATCAGACTCGGCAACGGTTGCTCGAGTGAGATGTGCATGGAAGAAGTTTCGGGAACTGGGTGGCGTGCTGATGATGAGGGGAGTGTCGTTGAAGCTGAAGGGAAAGGTGTATGCTGCATGTGTGAGAATTGTTATGATTTATGGGAGCGAGGCATGGGTAATGAACGTAGAGCAGCAACGAAGGTTGGAAAGGGTGGAAATGCGAATGGTTCGGTGGATGTGTGGAGTATCGTTGAGAGAGAGGAAGACAAATGATGAATTGCGAAAGATGATGGGAATAGAGCCTGTGATTGATGCTGTGAAGAGGAACAGGTTGAGATGGTTTGGTCATGTGTTGAGGAAGGATGAAAGTGACTGGTTGAGAAGAGTGATGGAAATGAATGTAGAAGGAAGCAGAGGACGGGGAAGACCGAAAAAGACTTGGCTAAAGATGGTGGAAGAAGAAATGCGGGCAAGGGGGTTAACAAGGAGAGATGCAGAAAATAGGGCAAAATGGAGAAGATTGTCATGGGGACCGCAAGGCTAACCCCCGCTCTAGCAGGGAAAATGGCCTTTAAAATGCATGTTGTTGTTGTTGTTGTCTCTGGGCTGGTGCTCCTGCCTCACACCTAACTCGTCTTCACGCTGTTGAAACCAAAGCTTTCAGAATCATTGGAATCTCCCACGATGAAGCTAACTCCGAGGGCCTTTCACTTACTCACCGCAGGCAGGTTGGTGGTCTGTCTGTCTTCTACCGACTCCTTTCCGGCCTTGCTCCCTCAGCTCTCTCTGGGCTCTGTCCCCCAAATATTCCTGCAGGTTGCACAAGATCTGCCAGCAACCCTCTTCTGGTTAAACTGCCAAAATCAAGACTCTCTGCTCACCTTCACTCCTCTTTTCTCCCACCTCTGGAACAAACTCCCTCACTCTCTTCAATCCCACTCCTCCCTCCAGGTCTTTAAACCAGCTGTTCACCACGATCTCTTATCTTCCCCCATCCAAAACCTTGATCTTTTCTACCTCTGCTAATTTCACCCCAGATCCACTTTTTTGAAATAGCAACTTCCTTCCTGGAAGTCCTTGCAGTGTCCTTGTGTTTTATACTTCTCCCAACCCTCCCCCCCCCCCCCTTCCCACGCCTTCTGCTCGAAGCCCTCCCACAGATCTCCCTGCTCTCAGATGTTGTGTTTGTGTGCTTCCCCTTCTCTCCCCATCTTGTCTACCTCTACCCTTATTATATGTTTTGTGTGTCTTTGATTTTTTTTGTGTGATAAATGTTAGCTCTTTCACGAGCCTCGATCCTGCATACAAAAAAAACAAAAAAAATAAAAAAATAAAAATAAATATCAATCTCGTTTCACAGAACTTTTTTTACTTTCAAATCACTTTCACCACACCACACCAAACAGAACCACAGAACCACACCACACCAAACAGAACCACAGAACCACACCACTGTTTTCACAGAACCACACCCACTTTCAAATCCCTGACCGACCAAGCCCGTTTCAAATTATCCCTCTGCCACCCAGAATTAACATTAATAAATCTCACTATAATTCACCAAATGTCCGTCTGTCTGTCTGTCTGTCTGTCCGTCCGTTCGAGGGTACCGTAAAAACAGCTGAACCGATCGCAACGATATTTTGGGTGGGTAATCCTATGATCACCAGGAGTAAAATAGGCTATTTATTTTTCCAAATTTCAGCTTTCGTCTCCAGCATTCTCAGGTTTGGACTCCCGCATAACATTCACGTTCGCATAACGTTCATTGTGACGATGTTCTCATTGTGACGATGTTGTTTTCCCGGGTGCCGCACAAACGGCTGCACCGATCGCTGCACAGCTGCACCGATCGGACTCGGTGACCTCGGACAAAGACCTTTTATAACGACACAGGTTGAATCCCTGCTTGAGAGAATTCTAACCCATTTCAACTGAAGGAAACACGTATCGGGAGTACTTACGACATAGCGATTGTGAACACGATTATCGATCACGATTCACGATCATCACAATCATAGTGTATCGATCACTGTGGGACATTTGGTGAATTATAGTGAGATACTGTTTAGATTTTGATTATTTGCGTGTGATATGATTTAACGGATGTTTATATGAATCGTTTAAAATAAAAAAGCCTTCAATTTCTGATATTTTACCTTTTCATTTCGGCCTCCCAATTGAAGCCCCGCCCGTAGGGCGTGTGCAGTTGCTAGTAACATGAATGAATTAACATTAACATTAACAGAAATAAAATTCACGTCCATACATTATATGTAATCAGTTGATGAAGCATGTTGCGTCGCAAAACAAAGGACAAGACCAGAACTGAAAGACAAAAAGATGCGAGTGCATGCGTATAATTTAATGACTGGTCGAATTTGGTAGCGCATTTTGCAACGGATATCCTCATGATTCTACACGTCGCAGTTGGTGACCATACCGTGGTCATTTTTCTCTTGTTGTATACCAAGTCGAGGCTCATGTAAAGAGCTAACACATAGAACACATATTGACAGTTTCACCTGAAGAGGGTTGCTGGCAGATCTTGTGCGTCCTGCAGGAATATTTGGGGGACAGAGCACAGAGAGAGCTGGGGCAGATAGGCCGGAGAGGAGTCGGTAGAAGACAGAAAGACCACCTACATGCCTGCGAAGACCCTCAGAGTTAGCTTCATCGTGGGAGATTCCAATGATTCTGAAAGCTTTGGTTTCCAGATCGTGAAGCCGGGCGAGGTGTGAGGCAGGAGCACCGGCCCAGAGGGGAGAGCAGTATTCCATCAAGATGCGGATGAAAGCTTCGTGAGTGGTTAGGTTAGGAGATTCGATTATCACCGCTGCCATCGAAGGTAGACGGAGGTTATGTATTCACCCCTATCTGTCTTTGAACAGGATATCTCAAAAAGTGGAAAAATGGATTCGGACGAAACTTGGCGGAGAAGTCAGTTGTGTGACAAGGATGAATTGATTCGATTTTAATGAAGATATGAATCCGGATCCAGATATAATTTTTTTAAGTGATTCTTCACAATTGATAGATTGGGTCAAAAACGAGTTATGACAAAACTTGGTGGATGAGTTGGTTAGGAGACAAGAACAAGCCGATTCGATTTTGGTTCAGGTCCGGATCCAGATCAGTGGCCGACAAAACGCGACCCATTGAGCCTGGTGGAGGTATGCGCTCCACCAAGTGCCATTGTAGTTGTCAATGCAATAGCAGGTGTATAATGTAAACGGATAAATAAATTAAGCAAAAGAAAACGATCCAAATTCTTTATTTCGATAAAATAAGACCCGTTTTAATGTCATATCGATTGAGCGTAATATACGATATTTGCATATCCACATTCGTCATCTTGTTTCCAAAAAAAATATTATAGATTATAAACAAAGGTGAGTACAGGTGTGGAATACTGTGCTTTTTTTCCCTTTGTGAAAATATAAAATACAGTGAGTGAGTGTCAAGAGTATTACTACATACGATGTACCATACAGTAATAGAGCAGTTCAAACGACCTCCACATGCCCATCCAGCATACTTGATCCACGATGACCTCTTCGTGCGGAGTTCAGGACGATCTGAACCGACTCCAATGTGGACGCTGTACCTTGTCCGGGCCTTGCCCTGCACGAAGCCCCCGTGGGATCATCGTGATGGCAACAGGTCCAAGATGCAGGGAAATAATAATTTGAGGCGCGAGGCTTCGGACCTGCTTTTTGACCAAGTACCAACAGCAACTCCAACAAGTCCCATCACAGTCTTGTCACACAGGTCTGTCCTCTCCCTTCCTCACAACTAATCTTCTTCTTCGCTCTACTTGTTGGAAATTATCCGTTGCCACATCTCGTGGTTTTCTTCAAGATGCTCCATCAGAGGGAAGGTTGGCTCTGCGCACCAGCAGAAGTACAGGGGTGGGATGTTTTGGGGCTGAACAACTCCAAACGTAAAATAGTAACAATATAAATAAATAAATAAAGGCGTATCATTGAGAGAGAGGAAGACAAATGATGAATTGCGAAAGAAGATGGGAATAGAGCCTGTGATGGATGCTGTGAAGAGAAACAGTTTGAGATGGTTTGGTCATGTGTTGAGGAAGGATGAAAGTGACTGGTTGAGAAGAGTGATGGAAATGAATGTAGAAGGAAGTAGAGGACGGGGAAGACCGAGAAAGACTTGGCCAAAGATGGTCGAAGAAGAAATGCAGGTAAGGGGGTTAAACAAGGAGAGATGCAGAAAATAGGGAAAAATGGAGAAGATCGTCATGGGGACCGCAAGGCTAACCTCCGCTCTAGCAGGGAAAATGGCCTTAAAATGCCTGTTGTTGTTGTTGTTGTATAAATAAATAAAGGAAGTTCTCAATGCTTTTATTATCCCCCACCCTCTGTAAACCTCCATTTATGCAGGGAGCATTTATTTCTGCCTAACCACAACAAAACAGTCGGCTTAAAATCCTCTCTGGAGGACCTCGTGGTCCAAGGTCCAAACCCAAGTCCTTGATCTCTGATCATCAATTTGGTTTCAGACCAGGTCACTCTACTCTGGACATGCTGCTTCTGCTGTCTCAACAATGGATGGAGGTCCTCAATGCCAAACAGGAAATTAGAGCCGTCTCCTTTCACATATCACGTGCCTTCGATACGGTCTGGCACCCCACTCTGCTCACAAAACTCTCCTCCTATGGTATCCATGGAAATGTCCACGCATGGCTTGCGGACCTCATCTCTGGTCATAGTCAACGTGTGGCCATGAATGGGTTTCTCCCATCTCCCCTTCCTGTTCAGGCTGGAGTTCCCCAAGGCAGTGTTCTGGGCCCTGTGCTTTTTCTGGTCTTCATCAATGATCTCTCCGACTCTGTTGAAAATCCTCTCTATCTCTTTGCTGATGACTCCACTCTCTGCCGCTCCATTCCTCATCCCTCAGATCGGCAGTCTGCAGCCTCCTCACTCTCTGCAGACTTGTACAAAATCACAGACTGGTCAAACAAGTGGAACATGTCTTTCAATCCTGACAAATCTCACACTCTTACTGTCTCTCCGAAAAGACCGACTGGACAACCCTCCCATCTACTTTCTCAACAATCCTCTCCAAGAAGTTCTGTCACTCAAGCTTTTGGGTCTCACTATCTGCCATGATCTTTCCTCAGAAAACCACATTTCAAATGTGGCCTCCAAAGCCAGTCGCCGACTGGGCATCCTCCATCGTGCGAAGTCCTTCCTTGGCACACCTGAGCTCCTCACCACATACAAGGCTTTCATCCGCAGCTCAATGGAATACTGTTCCCCCCTCGGGCTGGTGCTCCTGCCTCACACTTAGCTCGTCTTCACGCTGTTGAAACCAAAGCTTTCAGAATCATTGGAATCTCCCGCGATGAAGCTAACTCCGAGGGCCTTTCACTTACTCGCCGCAGGCAGGTTGGTGGTCTTTCTGTCTTCTGCTGACTCCTCTCCGGCCTTGCCCTTTGGGCTCTATCCCCCAAATATTCCTACAGGTCGCACAAGATTTGCCTGCAACCCTCTTATGGTTAAACTGCCAAAATCAAGACTCTCTGCTCACCTTCATTCCTCTTTTCTCCCGCCTGTGGAACAAACTCCCTCACTCTCTTCAATCCCACTCCTCCCTCCAGGTCTTTAAAACAGCTGTTCACCACCATCTCTTATCTTCCCCCATCCACAACCTTGATCTTTTCTACCCCCGCTAATTTCACCCCAGATCCACTTTTTTGAAATACCAACTTCTTTCCTGGAAGTCCTTGCAGTGAACTTGTGTTTTATACTTCTCCCCACCCCCCCCCCCCTTCCCACGCCTCCTCCCTCCAAGCCCTCTCCCACAGATCTCCTGATGTCTCTGCTCTCAAATGTTGTTTGTGTCCTTCCCCCTCTCTTCCCATCTTGTCTACCGCTACCCTTATTATATGTTTTGTGTGTCTGATTTTTTTGTGTGATAAATGTTAGCTCTTTCACGAGCCTCGATCCTGTATTTAAAAAAAAAAAAAAAAATGCACCACACCTGAAAGGAATTTTTTAGCGAGATTCCCATCTAAGAGGGACTACAGCTCGGAGATGAACACGCTACCCGCTGAACGGTCCTTAGTGTCCACCTATCGATTGAGTTTCGACAAACACGCAAAGACAAAACAAGAAATGGAAGGGCAGGTGCGTGAGGTAAACGCACCATCTTGGTCGGGATCCTGGTGACCGGGCATGAGTCCAGCAGAGCAGTAGCTGCATGCGAGAGGTCGTACAATGTGCGAGATAAATGATTCCTGGAGCTGGGCTAGTGCAGGAGACGCTCGATTCATGAATGGACTGACAGGTAATCCCAAAGACACTTCCTCATCACCCTGGGGAGGGCACCGGAGAGGTGGGAAATAAACGAGGCAACGACAAATCATACATATACCGGAGATAGCTTGTGGAATTCTTATTCAGCAAATACATTGATTTTGTTATTATTTTTCCAGAAAACACAGGAGACCGACAGATGGCGCATGTCCACTAGAAAGGATTGAATGACTGACTAGGCGTGGTTCTTCATCAATCAGGAGTCAGGAAGGCATTACACAGGTCCGGAGAGGGTAGGGGGTGAGAGTGGACCAGTCACATCACCCAGTCAGTCCAGTCGACCCATGGAGAAGAAATGGCCTCAAGCGCATATGAAATGCCTGGAACAACTATTCCAAATTGATTTGAGCAGTGTATAGACAAGCTCTGTGTTTGTGCTCAACAGAAAGTGATGTTGAATGAATAACTAGTCTTGCAGGTGAAGGCTGGTGTCGACCTGTGTCGACGGATCGGGAGGAAAATGGTTGGCAGACAGGAAGTTGATCGAGGTATGGTAACCACTGTGGAAAGCAAGGAGATGATGTTTCGGCTGTTAACCCTTTGTCAGAGAAAAATGATCAACAATCTAGGATCTCTCTTTTGCTCTGACAAAGGGTTAACGCCCTAGACGACATGTTCTCCATTTCCGTGGCGGTTAGCATACCGTTCATCAGCAAACTTCTGTTCATTTTGTCAATTGCTTGAAAGTGATATCGTTACCCCCATCCCAATTCTGAAGTACAAAAACGTGACTATATTCACCTGTTGGTAAAATTCACCCATAATGCCTTTTGTCCATGTAAGATGGAGCTCCTCGCTCTTGGCTGGTCCATTGATGTCTGCGAGTTTGATGCAAATCTACAAAGAAAAACTAAAATTAAACACATATGGATATATTGCATGACCCAGAAGTTGAGATAAAGGACTGGTGTCCTATTAACGACCAATTGTCGCCATAGTTGTTGAGCCACATGGGACTGCAGGAATAGACAACAACCACATCAACAACAATAACCAAGCACATACCTGAGACACCAGCAGTCGGTCATCCTCATTGGACCAGTCGATACCTGGTGCATTTTCATAGGCCACCTAAGAATAGGGCATAAAAGAACAGGGTGTCGTAAACAGGAAGCCTTGCATGGTGGACGCACCTAGATTTCAATTACCGGATCAACTTCTCAGTTTGTACGAGGGCAGTACTAAAGGTCATCAGCGTATTCCACACATTTGTGCCAAAAAAAAAAATATATATATCTATAGCAGAACACGAGTTATTAGCAACATCTATCCATGTATCCACTCCAATATAAACAGAGGCTCAGCGCATGAACACCACCGGTGTTCCCACAATCCATTGTCACAAAATGGCTGTCAACGACATATCATTTTGCCAAAGTGCAGGGATTCAATTCCTCCTGAAGGAGAACAACTCGGCTGCAGATATCTACAGTCGATTGAGTCAGGTGTACGGAGATCCGTACGTTGGCGCCAGCAGTGTCCAGAAAGCGGGTGAAGCACTTCAAAGACGGAAACATGCACAAAGCCGATGAGTCTTGCTGTGGTCGGCCAAGAAGCACCACGACTGAAAGCAACGAGCAGGAAGTTGATGCTCTCATCAGTGAGGACCCGAAGGGTTACGGTTAGGGAGATCAGATCGCAGTGCAGCTTGGCATAGGACACCGTGACGTACAGGAGATGATAGCGACCTTGGAATATCGGAAAAATTGTTCACGATGGGTTCCCCGTTTGCTTACAGAGGAACACAAAAACACATGCATGGATGTGTCATCGCATTTCCTTCAACGGCATGCTGCCGAGGGCGATCACTTCCTCTTCCGTATTGTGACTGGTGATGAAGGCTGGTTCCACCATTTTGACCCAGAAACCAAGTAGCAAAGCATGGCATGGCATCACTCCACATCTCCAACAAGAACGGCACTCAGTAGAGAACATACCTCCACCAGGTGAGCAGTTTACGTTTTGTATCCTAGAGTAGACCAGAAAATCACAATACAGAATCACATTTAATTAAAATCATCCGTCCACAACTTTTGAGATATCCTGCTTTGTATCGTTTTTGGCCCTATCTCCCAATGGTGAAGAATCGCTTTAAAAACTAGAACGGGCACTCGGTAGAGCGCATACCTTCGCCGCAGCTACTGTTCTGTACTTGGCATGGGAGTGTAGGGAACAGAACAGTGAACAGTTTGGTGCTGATTTCATGCAAATCGGATAAGAATTGACCGAGTTATGACAAAAAACGCACATTTTGCAAGGTCGTGACCCCCCTGACCTTTGACCCGATTGCTCCCAAAATCTAATCAAATGTGTCCCGTATAATAACCAATCATCCCACCAAATTTCATGCAATTCGGTTGAATACTTTTTGAGTTATGCGAATAACATACACACACACACACACACACAGACATACAAATCAGAGTGTCATGTCGCATATCACAAGATTGGGCATTGAATTCTGAACATTTTGGCATTAGTTTCATACAAATTGGACACAAATTGACCGCGCTATGGTAAAAAGACGATTTTGACCTTTTCATGACCTTGACCTTGACCTTTGACCCGATCGATTCCAAAATCTAATCAAATGGTTCCCGGATAATAACCTATCATCCCACCAAATTTCATGCGAATCGGTTGAATACTTTTTGAGTTATGCGAATAACATACACACACACACACAGACATACAAATAAATACACAGCGATCAAAACATAACCTTCCGCTTTTGCGAAGGTAATAAATACACAGCGATCAAAACATAACCTTCCGCTTTTGCGAAGGTAATTAACCTGAAATTGCAGACAGAATTATTTATTTTATCTGAGAAGCTAAACGAATCTTCTTCTTCTTTAGTACCTCAAACTTTATGTGAAATGCGATCGATTTTTAAAAATCAGAATTTGAGCAAATCTGTTTCATTCGTCTGTTAATATGCCTCCCCGATTGACAAATCTGCAATTTGAATTTCATTTGAGGTTGAAATGATTGCGGGAGATCGCGTTATAGTGATGACGTCTTGGATGGACATCCTCTTCTTCAGTCGCTCATAACTTTGAGTGAAATACGATCGAGTTAAAAATAGTCAGAATTTGAGCAAATCTGTTTCATTCGTTTGTTAATATGCCTCATCTCTTGACAAATCTGCAATTATAATTTTTTTTGAGGTTGAAATGATCGCGGGAGATTGCGTTATAGTGATGACGTCCTGGATGGACATCTTCTTCTTCAGTCGCGCATAACTTTGAGTGAAATACGATCGAGTTAAAAATAGTCAGAATTTGAGCAAATCTGTTTCATTCGTTTGTTAATATGCCTCATCTATTGACAAATCTGCAATTATAATTTTTTTTGAGGTTGAAATGATCGCGGGAGATTGCGTTATAGTGATGACGTCCTGGATGGACATCTTCTTCTTCAGTCGCGCATAACTTTGAGTGAAATACGATCGAGTTAAAAATAGTCAGAATTTGAGCAAATCTGTTTCCCAAAATCTAATCAAATGTGTCCCGTATAATAACCAATCATCCCACCAAATTTCATGCAATTCGGTTGAATACTTTTTGAGTTATGCGATTAACATACACACACACAGACATACAAATAAATACACAGCGATCAAAACATAACCTTCCGCTTTTGCGAAGGTAATTATACTAGCCGGATCCGGATCTTCACCAAAATCTAATCATTTCGCCGGTGTCACATATGCTACCTCTCTGCCAAATTTGGAGGAATCCCGACATCCGTGAAGGAAGGTTCACTTACAGAACTGAGCAAAGATCTACTGTACTCCATATAACCCACAAATGTTGGGATAATAACATGGCCCTTTCTGCCACTACCATGGCATTTTTCGTAGCGAACTTTTGAAACTCGCTCCTGCTGTTTAACACGAAACTGAAAGGGAGTAAGCCCGGGTTGTGCTCATTTACCAAGCAGATAGCTAGCGCTTGCCAAGCCAGTTGTTCCTTAACGGTTTTGAATGGAGTGCTTGCTCAAATGCTTAAACCACTTGGCGATCTCTCCACAAGAAACTTGGTAAATGAACACACACCCAATGTTCTTGAGATCCAACCATAGATCGACTGTAATCTACATACCCCAAAGAGGAATTGGCCCTATTTTCCGCTCTCGTAGTGAGCGGGTGTACTAGTCATACAAATACCACAGAGTAGAAGAGGGCCACCAAATAGGTCACAAACAAATCCGCAAAACAATCACCAAAGAATACCTACGTAGAACGAAGCTGATCCTGAAAACATACCTCTCCCCAAGAAACAAAATCAAAGCCATAAACCAGCTTGCAGTACCCGTGTTCCGATATAGCTGCAATATAATAAACTGGGCCAAATCAGAAATCAACAAGTTAGACATCAAAACAAGAAAACTCCTTACCATCCATTAAAAAAATAATTCCCTTTTTAAGGCCATTTTCCCTACTCGAGCAGGGGTTAGCCTTGCAGGCCCCATGACGATCATCATGGTTCCATTTTTGAGGCAATGTTGTTGTTGTTTTTTTACGGCCAGGTGCCCTTCCTGACGCCAACCCTTGAGTCACCTCTTACGACACGCAGGGATACAGTGTACCTATTCTAAGCCGCGGCACACACCGGCACATTCATCCCAGCAAGCTGGTACTCAATTTGACGACCTCAGAAGGATGACAGGCTGAGTCAACCCCCTGGCGTTAATTCAACGATCGACCGGGATTCTAACTCAGGATCCTAGGATCCCAAGCCGGCACCCTAAACGCTAAGCCAGCACCAGCCTACCCCTTACCATCCACAAAATGTAACAAAATGTTACAAAAACCAGTGCATCCCAAGAATGTAGCTGCCAAGATGAGAGGGAGTGGCCTGATGGAACTCAACCAGGTGCACAGAATGACGAGTGGAGGACTAGCTAAGTATGTGAAATTCTCAACAGACTACAACAACAACAAACAACAGGCATTTTAAGGCCATTTTCCCTGCGAGAACAGGGGCTAGCCTTTCGGGCCCCATGACAATCTTCTCCATTTTGCCCTATTTTCTACATCTCCCCTTGTCAACCCCCTTGCCTGCATTACTTATTCCACCACCTTCAGCCGAGTCTTTCTCGGTCTTCCCCATCCTCTACCTCCTTCTACATTCATTTCCATCACTCTTCTCAACCGGTCACTTTCATCCTTCCTCAACACATGACCAAACCATCTCAACCTGTTCCTCTTCACAGCATCAATCACAGGCTCTGTTCCCATCATCTTTCGCAATTCATCATTTGTCTTCCTCTCTCTCAACGATACTTCACACATCCACCGAACCATTTGCATTTCCACCCTTTCCAGCCTTTGTTGCTGTTCTACGTTCATTACCCATGTCTCGCTCCCATAAATCATAACACTTCTCACACATGCAGCATACACCTTTCCTTCAGCTTCAACGACACTCCCCTCCTCGTCAGCACGCCACTGAGTTCCCGAAACTTTTTCCATGCACATCTCACTCTATCAACCGTTGCCGAGTCTGATCCACCTTCTCCATTCAGCATGTCTCCGAAGTAACAAAATGTTTTCACACCTTCCAGCTTCACGCCGTTTCCAAGATCCAACTCAACATTTCCTCCATCTGCAGCTCCCTCTGTGCACACCTTACACTTGAATGTAGCTGCCACACGGGTTAATGACCCTCTAGGACCACTACATTTTTGATGAACCCACTCAACGCACATTGTACATTGAATGGAGTTCACTCCGACACCCTTCCTGCACACAAGCACACGGCCACTTCCCAGTTCTTTCCACCTCACCACATGCTTTACCACTTGCCATCACCTTTGTCTTTCCGATATTCACCTTCAGACCTTTTGTCTCCATACATTCCTTCCACTTGTTCATCTTCTCCTTAAGTCCATCCATACTCTCCCCAATCAACACCAGATCATCTTCATACAACAACTCCCATGGTAAACCCTCCTTTATGCTCCAAGCCAGCACCTCCGTCACAGCTACAAATAGTAGTGGACTTAGTACCGACCCCTGATGCACTCCCACATTCACCTCAAACTCACCACTGTTCCCGTCCTTCGTCCTTACAGCTGTGCGCGCTCTCTCTCTCGTACATTGCCATCACTACTCTGATCAACCATTCCTCCACTCCTAACTTCCTCAAGGCCCATGTCACTACTTCGCGTGGAACCGTATCGAATGCTTTCTCCAGATCAACAAACCCAAGAAACAACTTCCTCCACTTCTCCATGTACTTCTCCTGCAACTGCCTTACAATGAAAAACACGTCTGTCGTTCCTCTTCTTGGCATAAATCCAAACTGCATTTCGTCGATCTTCACTTTCTTCCTTATCCTCCTCTCCAACACCCTTTCCAATACCTTCATTCCATGCTCCAATAACTTTATCGCTCGATACGAGCCACAGTCCAGAGGGTCACCTTTCCCTTTGTATAGAGGGACGAGGGTACTCAGTTCCCAAACCACTGGAATGCGGCCTTCTTTCACCACCAGATTACAGATCTTTGTCATTCTTTCTCTTCACACCCCAACTTCCGCTGCCTTCAACATATCTCCCACAACTTCCGTCGGCCCTCCTGCTTTTCTACTCTTCATTGCTTTTATCGCTTCCTCAACTTCCTTCTCGGTTATCTTCTCTGCCGGTCCTAAAACTGGGTTACTCTCTATGTTGCCATCCCATTCATTCTCTGCATTCAACAGCATTTCCATATATCTCTTCCATCTTCCTTTAATTCCATCTGTGTCCACAACAATTTGTCCCACTTCATCCTTCAAGCAACTCACCCCCATCACATCGCAACTCTCTTTCGCTATCTGCTTTGCAATCCTGAATACCGCTCTCTGTGCCTCTTCCGAATCCAAGCATTCTCCGAACATTTTCCTACATGCCTCCTGCACCTTTGCTACCTCTTTCTTTGAAGCCTTCTTGGCTGCCTTATAACTTTCATGCTCTGCCTCTTCTGCCCCCATACCTTTCGCCTTCTGCCACTCCTTGAACTTCTTCCTCTTCTCGTCAATCCTCTTTCCAACTTCATCATCCAACCACCATTTTTCCGAGTGACTCGGTGGTCCTTTTGTCCACCCACATACCTCACCAATGGCTCCCAACAGACTATCTTTCATTGACATCCAACCACTTTCAAGCTCAACCACATCATCCTCTGCCATACTCTGCCTCTCTTTTAATGCCTCCCTCACTGTCACCTCTTTCAACCTCCACATCTTCATTCTCGGTTGGTACTTCACCTTTTCAGTTGTTTTTTGGTACTGAAACCATTTCAGTTGGTACTGAAATGCTCAATAGACTATCGGATGCAATTTATAAACAAACATGAACACAACAAACCTGAAAAAATATCCCTAACTCACCTTGCAAAGAATTTCCAAAAACAGGTGTGAATAGAAGATTCCGCACAGGAAAATGAAACAACAACAAATACTGCCCCAACAATTGCAAAAAAGACAAAATAAATATATGAAAAGAAATATCAAGAAATCTTCACCAACAACTGGGAGAATGACAAAAAAGCAGGAAAATACAAAAAAAAATTGGACAGAGTGGGGATAGACAAAGAAGGATCATTGGAATGGCTAAGAAGAGGTCAGCTCAACTGGGACGGAGAACGAATAATAATAAATGTCCAAGATAAAGGACACTGTACCGATGGATTTAAAAAGATGGTGGGACTGAGCCAGAGTGTCGATTCTGCAAGACAGAAATAGAAAGTACTAGTCACCTGCTCTCGGGATGCAAAAAACTATTATCAGAAAATCTTTACACACAACGGCACAACAAAGTATGCAAAGTGATTCATTGGCATATCTGTAAGAATGTAAACTTCCCAGGACCAGAAAACTCATGGAAACACGAACCAAGGGCAATCATTGAAAATGAGGACGTCATGCTCATGTACGACCTGATGATTCCATCGAGCGTGAACATAGAAAACAAACAATTGCATCCGGACATTTTACTCAGGAACAAAAAGGAAAAGACAGCATTGATGATTCAGATATCAGTACCCAGCGATTTTGGCCTAAACAACGCAGAAATCAAGAAAATGACCAAATACCAGGACCTCAAAAATGAGGTTAAGAGATCTTGGAAGCTGAAGAGCAATGAAATTGTACCAGTGATAATTGGAGCAACAGGAATGATGAAGGAGAACCTCACTGACATTTTAAAAACCATCCATGGGAATATCACCACAAATGAACAACAACTGGAGGCAATCTGGGGTTTGGTGAGGATTCCTGAAAAGAGAACTTGGAACAAAACTCTGAAAAAGTTGAACAGTTTGGCATGAACCGTGCGTGATCCCTTACCGAAGAGGAGGTGGATACTTTGGGTCCTGGGAGGACTCTCTTCCACCTCCTGAAACCCGCAAATGGAGATAACCAACGAAAAAACAAACAAACACACAAACACACAAACACACAAACACACACACACACACACACACAAAAACACACACACACACACACACAAAAACACACACACACACACACACACACACACACACACACACACACACACACACACGATGTAGGGATGGTTTCACATTATTCTTTCTTCTGATCATCCCGACCTTGCTAACATACTTTTTGTTCATTGTACTCGGTAATATCAATAATCAAGGATGTTCATTGTACTATGTTTGATTATCACAATCCAGGATGTTCATTGTACTTGGTCTGATCGTCAACAACCCAAGCTCTTCATTGTACTCGCACAGCCACTCAAAGAGAAAGCACAAGACACACTCGACCCTGTACATTATACGGCATACCGATGTCACATTTTACGACAACAAGACAAACTGTGGTGGCAAACACCTAAATCTCACAAAACGGGAGGCTCCTGAATTCATAAGTGTTGGAAATGTGAGATAACTGCTCAGGTAGAAGAGAAATTGAACCCAAGTCAATTTTGAACAAGAAATTGAATTAGATTTATCCCATCTCATCTTCAGTTGTCAAACCCTTCCTCCTGTCCATGGTACACTGAATCTTGTGGTGAAGCAGTTGCGCTGAAACAACTTGCCTTCGCCTCCTGGAAGGCAAATCCCAGTGAAGACAATCTCCGTTCCTTTCACAAAGCTTGGAACAAGTGTGTATCTACCCCCAGGAAAGCCAGGAAGCACTATCTCTCCACTCTCAAGACTGAACTCTCAAACCTGTCTCCCTCCTCCAAATCCTGGTGGTGTCTGGTCAAATCTGTTTCTGGTGTTTGTTCCCCCTCCATCCCCTCCCTTACCTCAAATTGCTACACAGCTGAAAACGAACGTGAAAAAGCTGAAACCCTCAACTCTGTGTTTGCCTCAAAATATTGTGTCCCAAACCAGTCTCTCTCTGTACCCACCGTACCCAGTCGTACCCAGCTGATCCTGGACTCTGTGTCCTTCTCTCCTGACAAGGTGGAGAAGTTTCTGTCAAACCTCGACTCTGATTCTGCAACTGGAACAGACGGCATCGGCCCACTGGTCCTAAAATCGTGCTCTGTAGCTCTTTCACACCCTCTCTCTGTTCTCTTCACCCTCTCTTTTGCTCAAGAACATCTGCCATCTGCTTGGAAAAACATTACCACATTACAAAAAAAAGATGCAAAAACAGATCCTTGTAACTACAGACCAATCAGCCTGCTCCCAATAATCAGCAAAGTCATGGAATCCATCATTGCTTCTGATATCAAATCCTCCTCTTCTCCAATGGTTTGATCTCCGATCATGTCGGAGTGACTTGGATTCAGACCAGGTCACTCTATTCTGGACATGCTGCTTCTGCTGTTTCAACAATGGATGGAGGCCGTCAATGCCAAACAGGAAATCAGAGCTGTCTCCCTTGACATATCGCGTACCTTTGATATGGTCTGGCACCGCGCCCTGCTCACCAAACTCTCCTCCTATGGTATCCATGGAAACCTCCACACATGGCTTGCGGACTTCTTCACCGGTCGCAGTCAACGTGTGGCCCTGAATGGATTTCTCTCATCTCCCCTTCCTGTTCAGGCTGCAGTTCCCCAAGGCAGTGTTCTGAGCCCTGTGCTATTTCTGGTCTTCATCAATAATCTCTCTGGCTCTCTTGAAAATCCTCTCCATCTCCTTGCTAATGACTCCACTCTCTGCAGAACTGGACAAAATCACAAATTGGTCAAACAAGTGGAACATGTCTTTCAATCCTGACAAATCTCACACTCTCACTTTGTCTCTCCGTAAAGACCGTCTGGAAAACCCTCCCATCTACTTTCTCAAAAATCCTCTTGAAGAAGTTCTGTCACTCAATCTTTTGGGTCTCACTATCTGCCATGATCTTTCCTGGGAAAACCACATTTCAAATCTGGCCTCCAAAGCCAGTCGCCGACTGGGCATCCTCCGTCGTGCGAAGTCCTTCCTTGGCACACCTGAGCTCCTCACCACATACAAGGCTTTCATCCGCAGCTCAATGGAATACTGTTCTCCCCTCTGGGCTGGTGCTCCTGCCTCACACCTAGCTCGGCTTCACGCTGTTGAAACCAAAGCTTTCAGAATCATTGGAATGTCCCGCGATGAAGCCGATTCTGGAGGCCTTTCACTCGCTCACCACAGGCAGGTTGGTGGACTTTCTGTCTTCTGTTGACTCCTCTCCGGCCGAGCTCCCCCTGATCTATCTGTGCTCTGTTCCCCAAATGTTCCTACAGGTCGCACAAGATCTGCCAGCAATCCTCTTCTGGTGAAACTGCCAAAATCAAGACTCTCTGCTCACCTTCACTCTTTCATTCCTCTTTTCGCCCGCCTCTTGAACAAACTCCCTCACTCTCTTCAATCCCACTCCTCCATCCAGGTCTTTAAAACAGCTGTTCACCACCATCTCTTATGTTCCCCCATCCAAAACCTTGATCTTTTCTACCCCAATTAAAACACCCCAAATCCGCCTCTTTCAATCTCCAACTTCTTTCCTGAAATTCCTTGTAGTGTCCATTTGCTCGATACCGTGTAACCCCTCTCCCCTCCACCCACACCCCACTCCCCTGCCCCAGCCCTCTCCCTTCCACAGATCTCCCGATGTCCCTGTTCTCTACTGTTGTTGTGCTTGTGCGCTTCTCTCTCTCCCCCCATCTTGTCTCCCGCTCCCTTTATTACATGTTTTATGTGTCCGTTTATGTTTTTCGTGTTTAATTGTGCGCTCTTATGCGAACCTCGACTGTCTAAAAAAAAACACCTTTAGAGGCCATTTTTCCCCGCAAAGCGGGGGTTGGCCTTTTTCGGGAACCGTGGTTGTTGTTGTTTTTCGGTCCCCTTTTTGAAGCAATGTTTTACGGCCGGATGCCCTTCCTGACGCCAACCCGTTTTGCCGCCTTTAACGACAAACAGGGAATTACCAGTGAACTGGTACTCAATTAGCCGACCTCGGAAGGATGACAGGCTCAGTCAACCCCCCTGGCGTTAATTTCGAACCCAGGATCCTTGGATCCTAAGCCGGCACCCTAGCCGCTAGCCCAACACCAGGGCCTCGACTGTCTGCAAAAAAAAAATCCAAGTCCAAGTCCATGGTATTGTACCAAAAATGCAGACGTACAGAAATGGTCGTTATCTTTCACAATCCCGAGAGATATCATTTAAAATCACTGCGTTGGTGGTAACTTTGATTTGCTTCTTATTGGTAGCCACACAATAAACGAACTGTTTTTTTTTTGTTTTGTTTTCCCTTTTCCTCCTCCTCCTCCTCCTTTCCTCCTCCTCCTCCTCCTCCTCCTTTTCCTCCTCCTCCACCTCCTTTTCCTCCTCCTCCACCTCCTCCTCCTCCTTTTCCTCCTCCTCCACCTCCTTTTCCTTCTCCTCCTCCTCTTGCTCCTCCTCCTCCTTTTCCTCCTCCTCCTCCCCCTTTTCCTCCTCCTCCTCCTTTTCCTCCTCCTCCTCCTCCTCCTCCAATTATTGCCACCACCTTGTGGAGTGTTTCATGGACTGGCTGGCCAGGCCTGATGCTCTAATCAAGTTCATTTGGAAATGAATTTTTTATTTGTGCATGGTGCTGCCACAACTCGCCTACCTTTAATGAAGGACACCGTAGGACCTTTAGCACCCACCAGTTAATGCTAGCAGACAAGACACCCAGCTTTACATGCATCCAAGGGATGGAGCACATCATGCTCCGCACAACCGGCGAAAATCCAGGGTGGTAGTTGATAGCTGGGTCAGAGTCCGAACCCAAGCTGGACAACTCAAATGCGAGTGTGCACAACTGTACAAAACCCGGTTTTACCCATGGCAACAGTGACATGTGGTGACGTAGTGGCACGCAAGATGGAGCACCCACTGATCAGCTTCATCAATCAGGCAATGACGCAACATGGTAAGGTGTTAGTTTTAGCATTTTTGGACTGCAACATGGTCGGTAGTGAAGAAAGGGATTGTTATAGCGGGGTGGGGGCAAGTGGGGGGGGGGGGGGGGGGGGGGGGGGGGGGGGGAGGGTTGGGTTGTTAAAACTGTTGTTACTGTTGTTAAAATTCTCAGCAATTACCATTTTGAGTTCAACATCAAGTGTGATGTGCATGACCAGATTCATTTTCTAACTTGCTTTGAGCAAAATGGGCGGTCGCACAAAACCTTGATTGGTGACATGCGGCCAAGCTGTTGGCGTCAAGGGGATGGATGGATATGGAGTCACCTTTGCGTTGAATTCCGACAGGAAGTCAAAGTGCCGTTTGAGATCGGTGGCCAGTATGGCTTCAATGACCAGGAAGCGAAAGCGTTTGAACTCCACAATCTCCAGCCCAGAAAGGAAGTTGTACTCAGGGCGTGACAGCAGCAGAGACCAAGCAGCTGCCGCATGGTGGTTCTCCAAAACCGACCGGTCGTTGTACAGAATCGCCTGGGGTCAGGATCGAGGTGAAAATGAGGCACCGACACCAGACTCGGAACAAAGAAAGAAAAAAGATACGAAAATAGAAATGAAATTTTTCAAAAAAGGATGACCCATAAGTATTGTTGTTTTTGAATCCGCACTTCATGGTTTTAATGTTGAGGGTGCATCGGTGCATTCTTTCTATCTCAAACAGACCATACATGATGTAATGTTGAGGGTGAATCGGTGCATCCTTTCTATCTCAAACAGACCATACATGATGTAATGTTGAGGGTGAATCGGTGCATTCTTTCTATCTCAAACAGACCATACATGATGTAATGTTGAGGGTGAATCGGTGCATCCTTTCTATCTCAAACAGACCATACATGATGTAATGTTGAGGGTGAATCGGTGCATCCGTTCTATCTCAAACAGACCATACATGATGTAATGTTGAGGGTGAATCGGTGCATCCTTTCTATCTCAAACAGACCATACATGATGTTAATGTTGAGGGTGAATCGGTGCATCCGCTTCTATCTCAAACAGATCATACATGATGTAATGTTGAGGGTGAATCGGTGCATCCGTTCTATCTCAAACAGATCATACATGATGTAATGTTGAGGGTGAATCGGTGCATCCTTTCTATCTCAAACAGACCATACATGATGTAATGTTGAGGGTGAATCGGTGCATCCGTTCTATCTCAAACAGACCATACATGATGTAATGTTGAGGGTGAATCGGTGCATCCTTTCTATCTCAAACAGACCATACATGATGTAATGTTGAGGGTGAATCGGTGCATCCGTTCTATCTCAAACAGATCATACATGATGTAATGTTGAGGGTGAATCGGTGCATCCGTTCTATCTCAAACAGACCATACATGATGTAATGTTGAGGGTGAATCGGTGCATCCGTTCTATCTCAAACAGACCATACATGATGTAATGTTGAGGGTGAATCGGTGCATTCCTTTCTATCTCAAACAGACCATACATGATGTAATGTTGAGGGTGAATCGGTGCATCCTTTCTATCTCAAACAGACCATACATGATGTAATGTTGAGGGTGAATCGGTGCATCCTTTCTATCTCAAACAGACCATACATGATGTAATGTTGAGGGTGAATCGGTGCATCCGTTCTATCTCAAACAGACCATACATGATGTAATGTTGAGGGTGAATCGGTGCATCCTTTCTATCTCAAACAGACCATACATGATGTAATGTTGAGGGTGAATCGGTGCATCCTTTCTATCTCAAACAGACCATACATGATGTAATGTTGAGGGGTGATCGGTGCATCCGTTCTATCTCAAACAGATCATACATGATGTAATGTTGAGGGTGAATCGGTGCATCCTTTCTATCTCAAACAGACCATACATGATGTAATGTTGAGGGGTGAATCGGTGCATCCGTTCTATCTCAAACAGACCATACATGATGTAATGTTGAGGGTGAATCGGTGCATCCGTTCTATCTCAAACAGACCATACATGATGTAATGTTGAGGGTGAATCGGTGCATCCGTTCTATCTCAAACAGATCATACATGATGTAATGTTGAGGGTGAATCGGTGCATCCTTTCTATCTCAAACAGATCATACATGATGTAATGTTGAGGGTGAATCGGTGCATCCTTTCTATCTCAAACAGACCATACATGATGTAATGTTGAGGGTGAATCGGTGCATCCGTTCTATCTCAAACAGATCATACATGATGTAATGTTGAGGGTGAATCGGTGCATCCGTTCTATCTCAAACAGACCATACATGATGTAATGTTGAGGGTGAATCGGTGCATCCGTTCTATCTCAAACAGACCATACATGATGTAATGTTGAGGGTGAATCGGTGCATCCGTTCTATCTCAAACAGATCATACATGATGTAATGTTGAGGGTGAATCGGTGCATCCTTTCTATCTCAAACAGACCATACATGATGTAATGTTGAGGGTGAATCGGTGCATCCTTTCTATCTCAAACAGACCATACATGATGTAATGTTGCTGACACACCATCCTGTCATCATTTGATAAGGAAACGGCGTGATCCATCCAAACCTCACCTCTGGTGAGTTTGTTGCGACCAGAAAGGCATTTGTCTTCCCTGGGTGGTCATAATCGTGCATGGCGGCGGCAACGTACAACGCCATGAGTTCCAGCGCGGGCATGACAGATGTCAAACTATCTTGTGTTCCCATCCTCGGACTGTCCGAGAACAGTCGTTCGTGACTACCCTGGTCGTTCTCTTGGCTCCCAGATGGGCAGTTGGTACTGCCATCTGATAGAGGGGATTGTGAAAGTATTTCTAAAATATGCATAAGAAATGTCGAGTACAAGATAATATAATTGATTTAAAAATAGACATGGGACACACGAAGGTCAGGTAGAGACCTGAATCAGACGGCATGATCATCCCTGGGAGGGCCTGAGTGCTCAAATACCAGACGGCGTGCAGAACATCAGCAGCATGAATGCGGTTGTGGTCTGTGAGAGAAGGGGTTTTGGAGGATAACAAAAGAACAAATTTAATGGGGGGTGTGGGGGGATTGCCAATTACAGAGCAGGAGGTGATAAGGAACAAAGCCAGCCCACCCCGTGTCCTCAACTTGTACTAGACCGGCACTCGGTAGAGCGCATACCTCCACCAGTCACACAGACTTGAACAACATTCTCTTATCCATATTCGGATCTTCACCAGAATCGATTCGTCCTCGTCACACACCCGATCTATCCACCAGGTTTCGTCCAAATCCGCCCATAACTATTCGAGATATCCTGCTGCATGTCAGTTTTAGCAATATCACTCAATGGTGAAGAATCACTTAACATATTCTACTCGCCTGATCCGGATCCGTATCTTCACCAAATTGCAATCGATTCTTCCTTGTCACACACACAACCTCTCCTCTCCACCAAGTTTCATCCGAATCCATCCACAACTTTTTGAGATATCCTGCTATGTATCGTTTTTGGCCCTATCTCCCAATGGTACGTTCGAATTAAGTGTGACGTGTGGCCACACGGAGGATGGCTCTTGTGCTATGTAGTTTAGGGATTAAGGGTTCGATACGGTCTGGCACCCAGCTCTGCTCACCAAACTGTCCTCCTATGGTATCCATGGAAATCTCCACACATGGCTTGCGGACTTCCTCTCTGGTCGTAGGCAACGTGTGGCCCTGAATGGATTTCTCTCACCTCCCCTTCCTGTTCTGGCTGGAGTTCCCCAAGGTAGTGTTCTGGGCCCTGTGCTTTTTCTGGTCCTCATCAATGATCTCTCTGACTCTCTGGAAAATCCTCTCTATCTCTTTGCTGATGGCTCCACTCTCTGCCGCTCCATTCCTCATCCCTCAGATCGACAGTCTGCAGCCTCCTCACTCTCTACAGAACTGGACAAAATCACAGACTGGTCAAACAATTGGAACATGTCTTTCAATCCTGACAAATCTCACACTCTTACTATGTCTCTCCAAAAAGACCAACTGGAAAACCCTCCCATCTACTTTCTCAACAATCCTCTCCAAGAAGTTCTGTCGCTCAAGCTTTTGGGTCTCACCATCTGCCATGATCTTTCTTGGGAAAACCACATTTCCAAGCTGGCCTCCAAAGCCAGTCGCCGACTGGGCATCCTCCGTCGTGCGAAGTCCTTCCTTGGCACACCTGAGCTCCTCACCACATACAAGGCTTTCATCCACAGCTCAATGGAATACTGTTCCCCCCTCTGGGCTGGTGCTCCTGCCTCACACCTAGCTCGGCTTCACGCTGTTGAAACCAAAGCTTTCCGAATCATTGGAATCTCCTGCAATGAAGCTAACTCTGAGGGCCTTTCACTCACTCACCGCAGGCAGGTTGGTCGTCTTTCTGGCTTCTACCGTCTCCTCTCCGGCCTTGCTCCCCCAGCCCTGTCTGTGCTCTGTCCCCCAAATATTCCTACAGGTCGCACAAGATCTGCGAGCAACCCTCTTATGGTTAAACTGCCAAAATCTAGGCTCTCTGCTCACCTTCACTCTTTCATTCCCCTTTTCTCCCACCTCTGGAACAAACTCCCCCACTCCCTTCAATCCCACTCCTCCCTCCAGGTCTTTAAAACAGCTGTTCACCACCATCTCTTCACTTCCCCCATCCAAAACCTTGATCTTTTCTACCCCCGCTAATTCACCCCAGATACACTTTTTTGAAACTTTTTTGAAATTCCAACTTCTTTGCTGGAAGTCCTTGCAATGTCCATATGTTTTATACCTCTCCCACCTCCCCCCCAAGCCCTCTCCCTCCCACAGTTCTGTCGATGTCCCTGCTCTCAAATGTTGTGTTTGTGTCCTTCCCCCTCTCTCCTCATCTTGTCTACCGCTCCCCTTATTTTCTGTTTTATGTGTCGGTTTGACTTCTTGTGTGATTAATGTTCGCTCTTTCACGAGCCTCGATCTTGTATACAAAAAAAAGAAGGGTAAATCCCCTGTATGTAAATGACCTCTGTGATTTTTCCCTTGTTCCTTATGACACTACACTATGCACACTAGTAGCCAAGCGATCGGCGCATAATTAATAACACCCAAATAAAGTGACCCGATTTGGACATGGAACACCACCGCTGGCACCGCCAGCCGAGTCATCGCAACACCAAGCAGGCAGGGCCGTGAGGACCCTCCCCGAAAGGTGATGATTGGTCCGGGCAATGGAGCGATGAGATTGACTCTTTGATTGGAGCACGAGCGGACGTCATCGGATGACGTTTGAGACCGGGGAACAAAAGGACGGAGTCCCGGCATTTTCTCTCCCTTGCTTCGTGGATGTCGTCACAAGCGGACACAGTTCGTGCTCTCTTGCGTTGGGACATTCATTGTGAGCAGACGCATCTTTGTCTTGGTCCTGGCTGCATAGAGGAGCGGACGCATCCTTTCCCTGGTTCGTTGGTGCTGACTTTGTGACGGCTATGTGCGCCTGAGAGACCTCGGTGCTTTGTGGAGCGTGGGACGAGGACGGAGCTCGGGCCTGTTCGCTTGCGTCGACGTGGCGGTGAACGCGGCTTCGCGCCAAGGCGTGTTTTCCCGTGCAGGGCGGGGCCTGTACCGATCCCCGACGGTCAAGGGGACCAGAGCTGAGTACCCGCTAACCTTCCAAACACCACGCATTTATTTTCACATTTACTTATCCCCTTGTGCTGTTTTACGAGTCCGTGTGGGGGCGCTCCATTTAGGATTTTAGTATTATCGCACATTTACTTGTCCTTGGCATTATTTTTATTAAACCTGGTATTGTTGCATTTTAATTCCTTGCCCTGTCTTGTTTAATTGTTGGTGGTCCGGAAAACAAGCTTCGCGCCCGTCCGTCCAGGTAAGCTTCGCTATCCTCCACCACTCCTCGCGTGTATAAAGAAGATCCGCCATAGTTGACTGAACGCCTCGGAGGTAAGCTCGATTGGCTATTCATCCCCAGTGGTGTTAACCCCCAGGAACATGACAATATTTTGTTCACAGACAGACAGATAGGGGTGAAAACATAACCTCCACCTTTGGTGGCGAGGTAAAAATACATGTGAAGTAGGACCCACTGGCAGTTTGCTACCAAAAGGAAAGCCTCCCATGTGAGAAATGAACCTAGGACCAGTTGGCTCGGCTATCTTGTTGCCTTAGCAAAAGCAAAACGATTACCATGTGCAAGAAAGAAGGAGACAGTGAGGATAAGACCATAACAAAGTGAGTACTGTACATGGTATATTCTTGTATCCAGACTCCAGAGAGCGAAAAAATTTCAAGAAAGCATTGTGCGGGATGTGGAAGATGTCAAAGAGACCACTCTCCCTGAAGATGCGATATGCCACCTGGAAGGGAAGAATGGGGAGGGTAGTGGGATGTAAAATAAGCCTGGTCTGATATCTGCTTCCTTGACCATCAATCAAATAATGACAAAGACATTCTTTCTACGGACAAGTGACTTTTCACTCCACTCCATTAACGTCCCTTCCCTCTCCCATGCCCCAACCCTAAACCCCGAACTCCCAACCCGTCGTACTAACCTGGCTGAGGATGCTGCCGGTATGCCCGCCCGTCTGCTCTACGAGTGAGAAGATTGGGAAGTTCCATTTAGAGAGCTGTGATAGCAGAGCTGGCTGGGAGAGGAAACACAGAGGAGGGAAAAATAAAATGTTACTGCAGATGGACACGATACGCTCAACAAATACAATCCGCTTGTTTTTCTTTAAATAAACCAGTTTCATTTGAATATCATCGATTTGAAATATCAATCTAAATTCCACACCAGGTGCATTAAAAAAAACACCCATAAACCCTTGCACAACAACTACCTAATGTACAGTGATGTGCTTCAACAATTAACCTTAACATATCGTCTAATCCCAGAGTTCCTACTCCTATCTCAAACTCAAGGCAATTTTCCAAAATTTGTCTGACATTTTCCAGGCCAACTTCAACAAATATTTAACTAATTGCCGAGACATGTTTTAGCCAATAAATGCCACATTCTTCGAGCACATTGGGCATTCAAATAAACGTCAGAAAGAATTTAGAGCAAACATTATTATGTATGCATCGCGGTTTAAAAAAAAAAAAAATGTCGAGCATTCCAAAGTCCAATAGTAAACGTTGTTCTTCGTGGAACATACATGTACCCTTTACGCATTTTACATTTATGTGCAGAACAAAACAATGACAGGAGTAACTAGAACGGCACTCGGTGGAGCGCTCACTTCCACCACTGAACAGTTTACATTTGCTATCCCACTGATTCGGCCGGATCTGAATCTGGATCTGAAACAAAACCGGATCGCTTGTTCCCGTCACCTAACCGACTCATCCGGTGATCCACCGAGTTTTGTCATACTCCGTCCATAACCTTTTTGAGATATCGTGCTATATATCGTTTTTGGGCCTATCTCTCAATGGTGAAGAATCACTTAAAGATTCTCGAATCCAGATTCAGATCTTCACCAAAATCTAATCCATTCGGCCTCGTCACACACACAACCAGACCACCAAGTTTCGGCCGACTCGGTCCACAACCTTTTGAGATATCCTGCTCAGAGACAGATAAACAGACAGAGGTGAAAACATAACCTCCATCCACCTCCGGTGGCGGAGGTAACTGCAGCTCTCTCCCTCCAGGTAGTCATGTCCTTTATATTTTACAATTCCTCACACTTCCGTTTTGCACCCTTCACGAGTACATCGGGCTTTATTAACAGTGTCATGTCTCCCGAGGTCCCCTGGTAGTTCATCGCCAGGAGTTCGGTGCCTTGTAACCTACCTGCAGCCTTTCTTTTCTGAGGCTGTACTTTCTCCAGGTGATCCGAATTTTGGTGTTGTTTTACTGTTGAAATCCTGGGTAATGCTCTTCAATCCAGCTAGTCATTGCTGCTGCTCGCCCAGATAAGCCGCATACCTGTGTCGAGCAGCCTGTGCTCACCTCAGCACACATTTGTTGACTGGCACTTTGCGTACGCCACCAGTTGTAGAAATCACATCGTACACAATACTCTAACAACAACTTCCTTTGAGTTCTCGTTCTGTTTCCAATTTGCATTCCATGCCATTTATAGGCTTTTTGTGAAAAGTTGGAAAGATACATCCAAGGCCTTGCATTTTAGAAAACAAGATTCAAAAAAAATAATAATAATAAAAGGGATCGCCAGGCCCAATCTGAACCTGTTGGACCATACATGAACAGATTTGGCTAGACAGAGAGACAAAGTTAAATGATTGGACACAGTAACAGTTCACATCAGACGGCCATGTCGGAAGACGCGGCACAAGGTCCACGCATAATGGCTGCAGATACCGGGCGGATATATGTGGTGTAAAAACAAGATGTGGGTGAGGGACACAGTGCCAGAGATCGAGGGATAAAGTCAACAATATATCGGTTAAACTGCTGAGAGGGGACAAAAAGTAGAACAGTCTGTACCTCTTCAGGAGATTCTTCTTCCTCGCTGTCATGGTTATCCATTTCGCTTCCTTTCTCTAAGTGTGATTCATGACTCAAAGAAACATCACAATCACTGGCAATACCTGCACGATGATGAAAGGATGGCGTAACAAAGGCAAAGAGACAACATACAGGTGTTTTTTTTTTTTTAATCAAACAGTGATTATTTAATTGTTTGTTTAACCTCAGTGCATAAGCTTGGCTATACATCTGGATAGTGAGGAAATCAGCTAATCAGAAAGCTGGTCGCACACTCTGCTTCACTCGTACGTGCCCTTTCGCTAAATTGTAACATTACTAGCCTGATTGTGTCAGTTAGAGTTAAACAGTGAAATTAACTGGGTTTTTTGTCAGGAATCAAGTCAGCAACGTATAACACGCCAAGTATTAATTATCACCTGTCACCATGATGGCATGGAAAGCGGACCGTTGGCCGCAATTTACCTGTTTCTGTAGCTGGGCTCTTCAAAATCAGCTCACCCTGTGGATCTGATCGATCGATCGTTTGGGCGCTCCAACTCCTGCAACTGTGCACAACAAAGGGTAATTATTACAACAACAAACAAGAAAAAGAGCAATCAGAGATTGCAAACCCTCGCCAGGATGTATTTTCAGTGGTTTTTAAGGATTTAGTGTTAAAACAAATATGGCGGCCGAACCACGTGACCGATGACGTTATCATTATTTTTTTTCTAAACTAATTTATTCCGAGATTATGCTCAAGAAATTTCATCTTGATCGGATGAAGTTTTGTACTTGTCGAATTATGACGTCATAATGGAGGCACCTATGACATCATCATTAACATATTTTATTCCCCATGGAGAGTTCTTTACAATGAGCCATGTCTCAATTTTTTCTATGCAGCGCTTTCAGAGATATAAAGGTGCAAAGTTTTTCGGTTTTCCAAGATGGCGGCCGAACCACGTGACCTATGACGTCATAATTATCATTTAAAAAATTCTACAGGTGGAGTTGCACCGATGGTGAAAATTTCCTGTCAATCGGACTAACGGTTGCAGAGAAAACTAGAACGCCACTCAGTAGAGCGCATACTCCGGCCGTGGGTGGCCGCTGGTGACCCCGATCTTCCAATGGTAAAAAAATCGTTCAAAAAATTCCTGGATCCGGAATAATTTCCTGAGCTTCACCAAAAACGAATCAATTCTTCCTCATCCCAAGGGCAATCATCCCACCAACTTTCATCCAAATCCGTTCAGAACTTTTCTTCCTTATCCCAAGGGCAGATGGAGCGTTCAGAAACACACGAACACACGAACACACACACACACACACGGACGGACACGATCGAATGCATTACTCCCTGGCGGGAGTAATCATATTTATTCTGTGCAAACAAACAAACAAACAGACAGACAAACAAACAGACAGACAGACAAACAAACAAACAGACAGACAAACAAACAGACAAACAAACAAACAGACAGACAAACAAACAGACAGACAAACGGACTCAAATGCAATACCCTCTCCTCAGACGAGGATAAAAACAATGATGATGAGATCACATTCCGTGTATTAAAATTACAGTATTAAAATGAGTGAAATAGGATGGCAAACCTGTAACCTCCCTTCAGGCCTCGACGTCAATACCTTGCTATTGCTAAAGGACCCCGTTAACTCCAATACAAATGAACATTGTAATGTAATGATGGTGTTTTTCTTCCTCCATATCAGTGGGAGCTACTTGCAGTGCATTCGGAAAGTATTCAGACCCCTTCACTTTTTCACATTTTGTTATGTTGCAGCCTCATGCTGAAATCGTTTAAATTCATTTTTTCCCTCATCAATCTACACTCAATACTCCATAATAACCACCTTTAGAGGCCATTTTTCCCCGCAAAGTGGGGGTTGGCCTTTTTCGGGGACCATGGTTGTTGTTGTTTTTCGGTCCCCTTTTTGAAGCAATGTTTTACGGCCGGATGCCCTTCCTGACGCCAACCCTTTTTGCCGCCTTTTAACGACAAACAGGGAATTACCAGTGAACTGGTACTCAATTAGCCGACCTCGGAAGGATGACAGGCTGAGTCAACCCCCCTGGCGTTAATTCAGCAATCGACCGGGATTCGAACCCAGGATTCAATACTCCATAATGAGAAAGATAAAACAGGATTTTAGAAAGTTTTGCAAATTTATTAAAAAGAAAAAACTGAAATATCACATTGACATAAGTATTCAGACCCTTAACTCAGTACTTAGGTGAAGCACCTTTGGCAGCGATTACAGCCTCGAGTCTTCTTGGGTATGACGTGACAAGCTTTGCACACCTGGATTTGGGGATTTTCTGCCATTCTTCTCTGCAGATCCTCTCAAGCTCTGTCAGGTTGGATGGGGACCGTCGGTGGACAGCCATTTTCAGGTCTCTCCAGAGATGTTCAATTGGGTTCAAGTCAGGGCTCTGGCTGGGCCACTCAAGGACCTTCACAGAGTTGTCCCTAAGCCACTCCTGCGTTGCCTTGGCTGTGTGCTTAGGGTCATTGTCCTGTTGGAAGGTGAACCTTCGGCCCAGTCTGAGGTCCTGAGCGCTCTGTTTCAGGTTTTCATTAATGATATCTCTCTAGTTTGCTCCATTCAAGTTCCCTCAACCCTGACCAGTCCCCCAGTCCCTGCTGCTGAAAAACACCCCCACAGCATGATGCTGCCACCACCATGCTTCACCGTTGGGATGGTATTGGTGCTGGTGATGAGCGGTGCCTGGTTTCCACCAGACATGACGCTGAGAATTGAGGCAAAACAGTTCAATCTTGGTTTCATCAGACCACAGAATCTTGTTCCTCACAGTCTGAGAGTCCTTTAGGTACTTTTTTGCAAACTCCAAGCGGGCTTTCATGTGTCTTTCACTGAGGAGAGGCTTCCGTCCGGCCACTCTGCCATAAAGCCCAGATCTCTGGGGTGTTGCAGTGATGGTTGTCCTTCTGGAAGTTTCTCCCATCTCCACACAGGATCTCTGGAGCTCAGCCAGAGTGACCATCGGGTTCTTGGCCACCTCTCTTACCAAGGCCCTTCTCCCCCGATTGCTCAGTTTGGCCGGGCGGCCAGCTCTAGGAAGAGTCCTGGTTGTTCCAAACTTCTTCCATTTAAGAATTATGGAGGCCACTGTGCTCTTGGGAACCTTCAATGCAGCAGAGATTTTTTTGTAGGCTTCTCCAGATCTGTACCTCGACACATTCCTGTCTCTGAGCTCTGCAGGCAGTTCCTTCGACCTCATGGCTTGGTATTTTGCTCTGATATGCATTGTCAGCTGTGAGACCTTATATGGACAGGTGTGTGCCTTTCCAAATCATGTCCAATCAATTGAATTTACCACAGGTGGACTCCAATCAAGGTGTAGAAACATCTCAAAGACGATCAAGAGAAATGGGAGGCACCTGAGATAAATTTCAACTGTCACAGCAAAGGGTCTGAATACTTATGTCAATGTGATATTTCAGTTTTTTCTTTTTAATAAATTTGCAAAACTTTCTAAAATCCTGTTTTCTCTTTGTCATTATGGGGTATTGAGTGTAGATTGATGAGGGAAAAAATGAATTTCAACGATTTCAGCATAAGGCTGCAACATAACAAAATGTGAAAAAAGTGAAGGGGTCTGAATACTTTCTGAATGCACTGTACATATCCGAATGCATTAGTGTATCGTAAAGTGTAAGCCGAATGCCTCAACTCTGTGTTTGCCTCAAAATCTTGTGTCCCAAACCCATCTCTCTCTGTTCCCACCTTTCCCAGTCGAACCCAACTGCTCCTGGACTCTGTGTCCTTCTCTCCTGACAAGGTGGAGAAGTTTCTGTCAAACCTCGACTCTGATTCTGCAACTGGACCAGACGGCATCAGCCCACGGGTCCTAAAATCCTGCTCTGCCGCTCTATCTCACCCTCTCTCTGTTCTTTTCACCCTCTCTTTTGCTCAAGGTCATCTGCCAGCATCTTGGAAATCAGCACACATTACCGCTTTACACAAAAAAGGTGCAAAAACAGATCCTTGCAACTACAGATCAATCAGCCTGCTTCCAATTATCAGCAAAGTCATGGAATCCATCATTGCTTCGGATATCAAATCCTTCCTCTTCTCCAATGGCTTGATCTCTGATCATCAATTTTGATTCAGACCAGGTCATTCTACTCTGGACATGTTGCTTCTGCTGTCTCAACAATGGATGGAGGTCCTCAATGCCAAACAGGAAATCAGAGCCGTCTCACTTGACGTGCCTGCTCACCATATCATGTGCCTTCGATACGGTCTGGCACCCAGCTCTGCTCACCAAACTCTCCTCCTATGGTATCCATGGAAACCTCCACTCATGGCTTGCGGACTTCCTCTCTGATCGAAGGCAACGTGTGGCCCTGAATGGATTTCTCTCATCTCCCTTTCCTGTTCTGGCTGGAGTTTCCCAAGGTAGTGTTCTGGGCTCTGTGCTATTTCTGGTCTTCATCAATGATCTCTCCGACTCTCTGGAAAATCCTCTCCATCTCTTTGCTGATGACTCCACGATCTGCCGCTCCATTCCTCATCCCTCAGATCGGCAGTCTGCAGCCTTCTCACTCTCTGCAGACCTGGAAAAAATCACAGACTTGTCAAACTAGTGGAGCATGTCTTTCAATCCTGACAAATTGCACACTCTTACAATGTCTCTCCGAAAGGACCGACTGGAAAACCCTCCCATCTACTTTCTCTACAATCCTCTCCAAGAAGTTCTGTCACTCAAGCTTTTGGGTCTCATTATCTGCCATGATTTTTCTTGGGAAAACCACATTTCCAAGCTGGCCTCCAAAGCCAGTCGCCGACTGGGCATCCTCCGTCGTGCGAAGTCCTTCCTTGGCACACCTGAGCTCCTCACCACATACAAGGCTTTCATCCGCAGCTCAATGGAATACTGTTCCCCCCTCTGGGCTGGTGCTCCTGCCTCACTCCTAGCTCGGCTTCACGCTGTTGAAACCAAGGCTTTCAGAATCATTGGAATCTCCTGCGATGAAGTTAACTCCGAGGGCCTTTCACTCACTCACCGCAGGCAGGTTGGTGGTCTTTCTGTCTTCTACCGACTCCTCTCCGGCCTTGCCCCCCCCCAGCTCTCTCTGTGCTCTGTCCCCCAAATATTCCCCCAGGTCACACAAGATCTGCCAGCATCCCTCTTATGGTTAAACTGCCAAAATCTAGGCTCTTTGCTCACCTTCTCTTTCATTCCCCTTTTCTACCGCCTCTGGAACAAACTCCCTCACTCTCTTCAATCCCACTCCTCCGTCCAGGTCTTTAAAACAGCTGTTCACCACCATCTCTTATCTTCCCCCATCCAAAACCTTGATCTTTTCTACCCCCGCTAATTTCACCCCAGATCCACTTTTTGGAAATTCCAACTTCTTTCCTGGAAGTCCTTGCAGTGTTCATATGTTTTATACCTCTCCCACCTCCCCCCAAGCCCTCCCCCACCCACATTTCTCCCGTTGTCCCTGCTCTCAAATGTTGTGTTTGTGTCCTTCCCCCTCTCCTCTCTCCCTCTCTCCCCATCTTGTCTGCCGCTCCCCTTGTTTTTTGTGTTTTGTGTGTCGGTTTGACTTTTTGTGTGATTAATGTTAGCTCTTTCACGAGCCTCGATCTTGTATACAAAAAAAAGAAAAAAAAGCACCTGTGATGTTGCATGTCAAATGCTTACTCTGCTTGTGCACATGGTATTTGGATGCAATGTTGAACCCAGTGATTGGTCAGTTAAAATATGTGACAGCACAAAGACAGAGAGCGAAGTGGAGACTGAGGGCAAAACGGAGACGGAGCCCAGGGGCGAGATGGAGACAGATGGTGAAATGGGCACGCATGTGCGCACGCGCTAACACACACACACACACACACACACACACACACACACACACACACACACACACACACACACACACACACACACACACACACACACACACACACGCAATGCAAGCTGCACTCATTCGAGGTGTTCAGACTTGTGTCGACGAGTTGTATTCATTGGGGGAATGAGGCTATGTATCGATGTGTTGCACCCATTGGATGTATTAGGCCTTGTGTCGAAGAGATGCACTCATTGGAAGTAGTAAGACTTGTATTGACACGTTGCACTATTCGGTCTTGGATTGAAGCGTTACACTCATTGGAAGTAGTAGGTAGGCCTTGCTTCAATATTTTGCACTCATTGGAGTATTAAGGCCTTGCATCAAAGTGTTGCACTCACTGGAGGTATTAGGCCTTGGATTGAAGAGTCACACTTATTGGAGGTACTAAGGCCTTGTATTGACATGTTGCAGAAGCAGAAATGCTTTTATCCCTAAAATGTCCACTGTGTTTGTTCCTCGTTTTTGAAAATGAGTTGTAATGGCTCCTAAATAGCTTCTCAGCACCACACCGTTATGGAGGCCGCAGTTAGTGTCGGAATCCGCCCGAGTCACCAAAGATATACTGTAGTTTATTTTTACATAATGCGATTTTGTTTGTGGGAGGCTTATAGAGGAGCTTGAACATAGAATGGAACAGGATGTACCAGAACAAAAAGGAACTGCGGAAAGAGAGAGGGAGGGGTGGGGGGTGGGGGGGAACACTAAACCGGGACGAGGAGCAAAATATAGGGAGGCTTGGAGAAACAAGGAGTGTGGGGAAGAATGAGAGCGAATCAATGGGAGATAACACAACCTCACCTGCAATCGTTTAAGATAAATACAACAGTTTACGATTCAAATTCAAAAGGAATTTCAATTTTAGTTCACATATTCTGTAAATATTTGCTGCAGTGAATAAAAAAAACACAGGAAGTAGTTGAGGCAAATTAAAGGAAATATTTGGCAACGCGAGCATCGATAAATCGTATAAAAAATACAAATAAACAACATGGTATATTACCAGAAAGTTGCTAAACTGCAGAAGTTTGCCCTCACTAATGAATTAACTAATAAAATAACTAGAACGGGTAATTGGTAGAGTGCATACCTCCGCCAGGCTGAACAGTTTACGCTTTGTATCCCACTAATAGGCTGGATCTGGATCTGAACCAAAATCGAATCGCTTTGTCTTTGTCACACACCCTCACCTGTACACCAAGTTTGTTTTTTTTTTGTTTGTTTTTTTTGTATGCAGGATCGAGGCTCGTGAAAGAGCTAACATTTATCACACAAAAAATCAAGCAGACACACAAAATATATAATAAGGGTAGCGGTAGACAAGATGGGGAGAGAAGGGAAAGCACACAAACACAACATTTGAGAGCAGGGACATCGGGAGATCTGTGGAAGGGAGAAGGCTTGGGGGGAGGAGGCGTGGGAAGGGGGGGAGGGGTGGGAGAAGTATAAAACACAAGGACACTGCAAGGACTTCCAGGAAAGAAGTTGGTATTTCAGAAAAGTGAATCTGGGGTGAAATTAGCGGGGGTAGAAAAGATCAAGGTTTTGGATGGGGGAAGATAAGAGATGGTGGTGAACAGCTGTTTTAAAGACCTGGAGGGTGGAGTGGGATTGAAAAGAGTGAGGGAGTTTGTTCCAGAGGCGGGAGAAAAGAGGAATGAAGGAGTTAAGGTGAGCAGAGAGTCTTGATTTTGGCAGTTTAACCATAAGAGGGTTGCTGGCAGATCTTGTGCGACCTGCAGGAATATTTGGGGGACAGAGCCCAGAGAGAGCTGGGGGAGCAAGGCCGGAGAGGAGTCGGTAGAAGACAGAAAGCCCACCCACCTGCCTGCGGTGAGTGAGTGAAAGGCCCTCGGAGTTAGCTTCATCGCGAGAGATTCCAATGATTCTGAAAGCTTTGGTTTCAACAGCGTGAAGCCGAGCTAGGTGTGAGGCAGGAGCACCGGCCAGGAGGGGAGAACAGTATTCCATTGAGCTGCGAATGAAAGCCTTGTATGTGGTGAGGAGCTCAGGTGTGCCAAGGAAGGACTTCGCACGACGGAGGATGCCCAGTCGGCGACTGGCTTTGGAGGCCAGATTTGAAATGTGGTTTTCCCAGGAAAGATCATGGCAGTTAGTGAGACCCAAAAGCTTGAGTGACAGAACTTCTTGGAGAGGATTTTTCAGAAAGTGGATGGGAGGGTTGTCCAGTCGGTCTTTTCGGAGAGACATAGTAAGACTGTGAGATTTGTCAGGATTGAAAGACATGCTCCACTTGTTTGGCCAGTCTGTGATTTTGTCCAGATCTGCAAAGAGTGAGGAGGCTGCAGACTGCCGATCTGAGGGATGATGAATGGAGTGGCAAAGAGTGGAGTCATCAGCAAAGAGATAGAGAGGATTTTCAAGAGAGTCAGAGAGATCATTGATGAAGACCAGAAAAAGCACAGGGCCCAGAACACTGCCTTGAGGAACTCCAGCCTGAACAGGAAGGGGAGATGAGAGAAACCCATCCAGGGCCACATGTTGACTACGACTAGAGATGAAGTCCGCAAGCCATGTGTGGAGATTTCCATGGATACCATAGGAGGTGAGCAGAGCGGGGTGCCAGACCGTTTCAAAGGCACGTGATATGTCAAGGGAACCAGCTCTGATTTCCTATTTGGTATTGAGGACCTCCATCCATTGATGAGACAGCAGAAGCAACATGTCCAGAGTAGAGTGACCTGGTCTGAAACCAAATTGATGATCAGAGATCAAGCCATTGGAGAAGAGGAAAGATTTGATATCCGAAGCAATGATGGATTCCATGACTTTGCTGATAATTGGGAGAAGGCTGATTGGTCTGTAGTTGCAAGGATCTGTTTTTGCACCTTTTTTGTGTAAAGCGGTGATGTTTGCTGATTTCCAAGCTGATGGCAGATAACCTTGAGCAAAAGAGAGGGTGAAGAGAACAGAGAAGGGGAGTGAAAGAGCCGCAGAGCAGGATTTTAGGACCCGTGGGCTGATGCCGTCAGGTCCAGTTGCAGAATCGGAGTCGAGGGTTGACAGAAACTTCTCCACCTTGTCAGGAGAGAAGGACACAGAGTCCAGGAGCAGCTGGGTATGACTGAGTACGGTGGGTACAGAGAGGGATGGGTTTGGGACACAGGATTTAGAGGCAAACACAGAGTTGAGGCATTCAGCTTTTTCACTTGCGGAGTCAGCTGTGTAGCCGTTTGAGGTAAGGGAGGGGATAGAGGGCAAACAAACACCAGAAACAGATTTGACCAGACGCCGCCAGGATTTGGAAGAGGGAGACAGGTTTGAGAGTTCACTCTTGAGAGTGGAGAGATATTGTTTCCTGGCTCTCCTGAGGGTGGACACACTTGTTTCGGGCTTTGTGAAAGGAAATGAGATTTCCTTCAGTTGGATGTGCTTTCCAGGAGGTGAAGGCAAGTTGTTTCTGGGCAACTGCCTCACCACAAGATTCCGTGTAACATGGACGGGAGGAAGGGTACGTTTTGTCATATTCCATCCATAACTTCGAGAAATTGTGCTCAGAGACGGACAAGTAATGAATGAATGAAATAACTAGATGGTATTCATAGAATACTTACCCTGCGCAGTCAACTTGGTGTGAGCCAACTCTTCTGTTTTTGAACGTCTCTTTCTTTTTGATCCAATATGGCTGCCAGACCATGTGAGCAATGACGTCATCAATATATATTCTCTGATATAATTGTTGCAAAGATCACGCTCAATAAATTTCAAACTGATCAGACTAAGCGTTGTCCCTGTCGAATTATGACGTCATAATTATGGCACCAATGACGTCATCATTAACAACACCTATTCCCAATATGGAGTTATTTACAATGAGCCACGTTTCATTTTTTTTTTTCCAAAGAGTGGTTTTGGAGATATAGAGGTGCAACGTATTTTGGTTTTTCCAAGATGGCGATGGCGCGAAGGCCTGTAACACATGACCTATGACGTCATGATTATCATTAAAATTTTCTAAAGGCGGAGGCGCTCCTATGGTGAAGATTTTGTGTCCATCAGACCAACAGTTGCTGAAATTTTTAAAAGAATGATCGGATGGATAAGTGTTGTATTTGTCGAATTATGACATCATAACGAAGGCACTGATGACATCATCATTAACATATCTTATTCACCATGGGGCGTAGTTGACAATAAGCCAGGTCTCATTTTTTTCCATGGGGTGGTTTCAGAGATATGGAGGTGCGAAGTTTTTCCAAGATGGCGCCTGTACCACGTGACCAATGACGTCATAATTATCATTTAAAAAATTCCACAGGAGAAGCCGATCATATTCTGAAAATTTCGTGCCAATCGGACTAACAGTTGCAGAGGAATTTTTTTTTTCATCCTGACCAGATCAAGCATTGTACTTGTCGAATTATGACATCATAATTAAGGCACCAGTGACATCATCATCAACATATCTTATTCCCATGGGGAGTACTTGACAATGAGCCATGTATCCATTTTTTCCATGGAGCGGTTTGGGAGATATAGAGGTGTAACGTTTTTCCAAGATGGCGTCCATACCACGTGACATATGACGTCATAATTATGAATAAAATATTTATACAGGCGGAGGCGCTCCTATGGTGAAAATTTCATGTCAATCGGACCAACGGTTGCCGAGAAAATAAATTTTTAAAATGCAGACACGGCACACAGCACACGTACGCACACGAAGGCTTAACACCGCTTTTCGCTTCGCGAGTGCAGGGTAAATATGTGAATAGAGTTCAAATAAATAATTAGTCAACATGCACATCCCAAATGCACATTCACAAGCACCTTTCCCAATCCTGCACTTTAACATGGCAGAACGAACGTCACAAGGTGTACACCTTTATCTTTATGGGCATTGCCACCTCTCACAAAGGTAATCTTTTAGGGCCTTTAGGCAGTGGTTGTGTGTAATGCAGAAATTTGTGACAGCCATTGTGGTGAAATGTGTTGAAATGTCTCGAGCTGAGTGAAGAGACGATCCGAGCGAAGGGACGACCTTGAAGGAGCTTATATAAACTGTGTGATCGGGTGGCATTCTGTATCCCAGTGCTGTAGACTACTGAGATTTAACAGATGCGTAAATGCTTGCTTGCAGGAAACTAGAAGGAGATGTATGCTTTGATTGCCTTCTTTATGGAACTAATAATCTGCATTCTTGTGTTGTAGGAATGGGTAGAGAAATAGTTCAATAAAGCCTCATTTCGTGAAAGAGATCTGAGTTTGATTTCACAACAGCCATATTAAAGCAAAACACTGGTCAATGTGATCCAGCGCAGTCTGATAACTCAATACAATGCCATCCCTTTCAAAACAAAGGAAACCTTGAAAGGCCCAAAATAACAGGCAAAAATGGCACAAGTAAAGAGATGCCAGGGGAATAGAAAAGGCCCTTTATATGGGATGTGCCATGTGGCAAACGATAGAAAAGAAGGGACATTCCATAGCCTGTAGAAAATGTCGAACAATAGCAAAGAAGGAACATTCAAAAAATTATCGTGTGCATGCTGGAATACCCTTGTGTTCTGAGGAGGAACCAAGTAATGCTCTAGAAAAGTTCATATAAAGGGGCGCCCCACATCTGGCAAATAAAATACATTTACTTCTTCATGCAGCTGTATGAATCAAATTAACGCCCCTTTTTATGAGCATTATAAGGAAATGTAACAAACCATCTGTGCAATGGTCACAAGCATAAATAGCATGGAAGGAGGGAGAGGGAAGCAGGAGAAGTGAGATAAAAAGTTAGTATAGGACAATAGGAAAGTGCATAGATGGGTGAAGACGACAGAATGTAGAGACCGAACCTGGTGCACAAAAGTGGAGCGCTGGATGATTTGGCAGTGACTCTAAGTCCGTGAGGGCCTTGCGGACTGAGAGGGCCGTGAGGGGAGAGGCCCGGACGATCCATCCCATCGGCGATGTCGGGGAACTCAACAGGCAAGGAGTGGGAGGAGCTAACAGAAGCAGAGACAGAGTTGGAGAAGGGAGAAGGTAGTACGGAAATAGGCGACAGGCCTGTTGGGGAATTGGGGTGGGCAGGAGGAGCAAATGAAATTGGCAAAAAGACAAACGGTGAAAGATAATCTGTGAGAATTGTAAACCACCAATGAATAAATAAATTACAAGTACAGATACATTCAAAGTACACCGCCCCCATGACAAATAATTAAATATCCTACAGCGCGGGATTGCCGGGGCGCCTCAGGCGCCCGGCAATACCGCCGTGCAGCTCTTAGAGACTGCATTGGGAAGGAGAGGTGCACAATATTTGATTGATTAATTGCATAATTAAAATCAATAAAAGATTATCAGAAAATATTTTCTTAGTCAATTGGCTAATAGCATAACTAAACCACTAGTGCTTCATCCGAAGATGTAACTTTTAGAAATTAAATTAAAGAAGTCATTAATAAAAAAATGAAATAATTAATTTATTAATCAATAAATAATTAATCAATTAATTGATTAATCAATAAATCAAAAACACCCTTTACAGACAAATCACTTGGTCACTGTCATGTCCAAATATCAGCTTCCCAGCTCAAAAGGTGCCTGAGATATTGGCCAGATGAGAAAGAAAATAAATAAATGATTATTAATGAAAATAAATAAATAATAATCGTAAAACATTTTAATAACTAATCAATTGCCTGATAGAACACATAAACCACCACCATTTCATCCGAATCTGTAGCTTAAAAAAAAAAAAGGTCATTAATCGAATAATTAAATAATTAATCAATTAATTGATTAATCAATAAATCAAAAATAGCCTTTGCAGCCAAATCACTTGGTCATTGGCATGTCCAAATATCAGCTTCCTAACTCAAAAGGTGCCTGAGATAATGGCCAGAAGAGAAAGGAAATGTATAAGTACTGAATTAATCGCTAATAATTAAATAACTAATCAATTAATTGATTAATCAAAAAACAAAAAATACCGTTTTTGACAAAGTACTTGCTCACTATTGTGCCGAAATTTCAGCTTCCTAGCTCAAAGGATGGCTAAGATATCGCCCGGACAAGAAAACAAACAAGTACAGATACATTCAAAGTACACCGCCCCCATGCCAAATAATTAAATATCCTGCAGCGCGGCATTGCCGAGGCGCCTCCGGCGCCCGGCAATACCGCAGTGCAGCTCATATCTGCTGCATTGGGAGGAAGAGGTTTACACTAATTGATTGATTAATTGTATAATTAAAATCAATAAAAGATTATCACAAAATATTTTCTTAATCAATTGGCTAATAGCATAACTAAACCATTAGTGCTTCATACGAAGATGTATCTTTTAGAAATTTAATTAAATAAGTCATTAATAAAAAATTAAATAATTAATTGATTAATCAATAAATAATTAATCGATTAATCAATAAATAATTAATTGATTAAATGATTAATTAATAAATCAAAAATATCCTTGATAGCCACATCACTTGCACTGTCATGTCCAAATATTAGCTTCCCAGCTCAAAAGGTGCTTGAGATATTGGCCAAATGAGAAAGAAAATAAATAAATGATTAATAATGAAAATAAATAAATAATAATCATTAAAAAATTAAATTATTAATCAATTCGGTCACAGAACACATAAACCACCACCATTTCATCAGAATGTGCGACTGAATATTTTTTATTTTTTTTTAGTAATTAATCGAATAATTAAATAATTAATCGATTAATTGATTAATTGGTAAATCAATAAATCAAAAATATCCTTTATAGCCACATCACTTGGTCACTCATGTCCAAATATTAGCTTCCGAACTCAAAAGGTGCCTGAGATATTGGCCAAATGAGAAAGAAAATAAATAAATGATTAATAATGAAAATAACTAAATAATAATCATAAAAAATTAAACTATTAATCAATTCGGTCAGAGAACAAATAAACTACCACTATTTCATCAGAATGTGTAACTGCAATTTTTTTTGGTTTTGTTAGTAATTAAGCAAATAATTAAATGATTAATTGATTAATTAATAAATCAAAAATAGCCTTTGCAGCCAAATCACCTGGTCATTGGCATGTCCAAATATCAGCTTCCTAACTCAAAAGGTGACTGAGTTAATGGTCAGAAGAGAAAGGAAATTTGATTAATTAAATAAGTACTTAATTAATCGCTAATAATTAAATAACTCCTCAATTTATTGATTAATCAAAAAACAAAAATACCGTTTTTGACGAAGGACTTGCTCACTATTGTGCCGAAATTTCGGTTTCCTATCTCAAAGGATGGCTGAGATATCGCCCGGACAAACAAACAAGAAAACAAGAAAGCAAGAAAACAAGTACACATACATTCAAAGTACACAGCCCCCTCGCCAAATAATTAAATATCCTACAGTGCCTCCGGCGCCCGGCAATACCGCAGTGCAGCTCATAGAGGCTGCATTGGGAAGGAGGGGTGTACGCTAATTGATTGATTAATTGTATAATTAAAATCAATAAAAGATGATCACAAAATATTTTCTTAATCAATTGGCTAATAGCATAACTAAACCACTCGTGCTTCATCCGAAGATGTATCTTTTAGAAATGTAATTAAATAAGTCATTAATAAAAAATTAAATAATTAATTGATTCACCAATAAATAATTAATCGATTAAATGATTAATCAATAAATCAAAAATATCCTTGATAGCCACATCACTTGGTCACTGTCATGTCCAAATATTAGCTTCCCAGCTCAAAAGGTGCCTGAGATATTGGCCAAATGAGAAAGAAAATAAATAAATGATTAATAATGTAAATTAATAAATAATAATCATAAAAAAATTAAATTATTAATCAATTCGGTCAGAGAACACATAAACTACCACTATTTCATCAGAATCTGTAACTTAAAAAAAATAAAGTTTTTGTCATTAATCGAATAATTAAATAATTAATCGATTAATTAATAAATCAAAAATATCCTTTGCAGCCAAATCACCTGGTCATTGGCATGTCCAAATATCAGCTTCCTAACTCAAAAGGTGCCTGAGTTAATGGTCAGAAGAGAATGTGAATGTGAAGCATTTCTGAGGTGAATGTGTAGGCCTATAAAAAAAAACATTTCTGAGGTGAATGTGTAGGCCTATAAAAAAAAACATTTCTGAGGTGAATGTGTAGGCCTATAAAAAAAAGCATTTCTGAGGTGAATGAGTAGGCCTATAAAAAAAAGCATTTCTGACGTGAATGTGTAGGCCTATAAAAAAAAACATTTCTGACGTGAATGTGTAGGCCTATAAAAAAAAGCATTTCTGACGTGAATGTGTAGGCCTATAAAAAAAAACATTTCTGACGTGAATGTGTAGGCCTATAAAAAAAAGCATTTCTGAGGTGAATGTGTAGGCCTATAAAAAAAAGCATTTCTGAGGTGAATGTGTAGGCCTATAAAAAAAAGCATTTCTGAGGTGAATGTGTAGGCCTATAAAAAAAAGCATTTCTGAGGTGAATGTGTAGGCCTATAAAAAAAAGCATTTCTGACGTGAATGTGTAGGCCTATAAAAAAAAACATTTCTGACGTGAATGTGTAGGCCTATAAAAAAAAACATTTCTGACGTGAATGTGTAGGCCTATAAAAAAAAACATTTCTGAGGTGAATGTGTAGGCCTATAAAAAAAAGCATTTCTGACGTGAATGTGTAGGCCTATAAAAAAAAACATTTCTGACGTGAATGTGTAGGCCTATAAAAAAAAGCATTTCTGAGGTGAATGTGTAGGCCTATAAAAAAAAGCATTTCTGAGGTGAATGTGTAGGCCTATAAAAAAAAGCATTTCTGAGGTGAATGTGTAGGCCTATAAAAAAAAGCATTTCTGACGTGAATGTGTAGGCCTATAAAAAAAAACATTTCTGAGGTGAATGTGTAGGCCTATTAAAAAAAGCATTTCTGAGGTGAATGTGTAGGCCTATAAAAAAAAGCATTTCTGACGTGAATGTGTAGGCCTATAAAAAAAAGCATTTCTGAGGTGAATGTGTAGGCCTATAAAAAAAAACATTTCTGAGGTGAATGTGTAGGCCTATAAAAAAAAACATTTCTGAGGTGAATGTGTAGGCCTATAAAAAAAAGCATTTCTGAGGTGAATGTGTAGGCCTATAAAAAAAAGCATTTCTGAGGTGAATGTGTAGGCCTATAAAAAAAAACATTTCTGAGGTGAATGTGTAGGCCTATAAAAAAAAGCATTTCTGAGGTGAATGTGTAGGCCTATAAAAAAAAACATTTCTGACGTGAATGTGTAGGCCTATAAAAAAAAGCATTTCTGAGGTGAATGTGTAGGCCTATAAAAAAAAACATTTCTGAGGTGAATGTGTAGGCCTATAAAAAAAAGCATTTCTGACGTGAATGTGTAGGCCTATAAAAAAAAGCATTTCTGAGGTGAATGTGTAGGCCTATAAAAAAAAACATTTCTGAGGTGAATGTGTAGGCCTATAAAAAAAAGCATTTCTGAGGTGAATGTGTAGGCCTATAAAAAAAAACATTTCTGACGTGAATGTGTAGGCCTATAAAAAAAAGCATTTCTGAGGTGAATGTGTAGGCCTATAAAAAAAAACATTTCTGAGGTGAATGTGTAGGCCTATAAAAAAAAGCATTTCTGACGTGAATGTGTAGGCCTATAAAAAACAACATTTCTGACGTGAATGTGTAGGCCTATAAAAAAAAGCATTTCTGAGGTGAATGTGTAGGCCTATAAAAAAAAACATTTCTGACGTGAATGTGTAGGCCTATAAAAAAAAGCATTTCTGAGGTGAATGTGTAGGCCTATAAAAAAAAGCATTTCTGAGGTGAATGTGTAGGCCTATAAAAAAAAACATTTCTGACGTGAATGTGTAGGCCTATAAAAAAAAGCATTTCTGACGTGAATGTGTAGGCCTATAAAAAACAACATTTCTGAGGTGAATGTGTAGGCCTATAAAAAAAGCATTTCTGAGGTGAATGTGTAGGCCTATAAAAAAAAACATTCTGACGTGAATGTCTAGGCCTATAAAAAACATTTCTGAGGTGAATGTGTAGGCCTATAAAAAAAAAACATTTCTGACGTGAATGTGTAGGCCTATAAAAAAAAGCATTTCTGAGGTGAATGTGTAGGCCTATAAAAAAAAGCATTTCTGAGGTGAATGTGTAGGCCTATAAAAAAAAACATTTCTGACGTGAATGTGTAGGCCTATAAAAAAAAGCATTTCTGACGTGAATGTGTAGGCCTATAAAAAACAACATTTCTGAGGTGAATGTGTAGGCCTATAAAAAAAGCATTTCTGAGGTGAATGTGTAGGCCTATAAAAAAAAACATTCTGACGTGAATGTCTAGGCCTATAAAAAACATTTCTGAGGTGAATGTGTAGGCCTATAAAAAAAAACATTTCTGACGTGAATGTGTAGGCCTATAAAAAAAAACATTTCTGACGTGAATGTGTAGGCCTATAAAATAAAGCATTTCTGAGGTGAATGTGTAGGCCTATAAAAAAAAACATTTCTGACGTGAATGTGTAGGCCTATAAAAAAAAACATTTCTGACGTGAATGTGTAGGCCTATAAAAAAAAACATTTCTGACGTGAATGTGTAGGGCTATAAAAAAAAAACATTTCTGACGTGAATGTGTAGGCCTATAAAAAAAAACATTTCTGACGTGAATGTGTAGGCCTATAAAAAAAAACATTTCTGACGTGAATGTGTAGGCCTATAAAAAAAAGCATTTCTGACGTGAATGTGTAGGCCTATAAAAAAAGCATTTCTGAGGTGAATGTGTAGGCCTATAAAAAACATTTCTGAGGTGAATGTGTAGGCCTATAAAAAAAAACATTTCTGACGTGAATGTGTAGGCCTATAAAAAAAGCATTTCTGAGGTGAATGTGTAGGCCTATAAAAAAAAACATTTCTGAAGTGAATGTGTAGGCCTATAAAAAAAGCATTTCTGAGGTGAATGTCGTAGGCCTATAAAAAAAAACATTCTGACGTGAATGTCTAGGCCTATAAAAAACATTTCTGAGGTGAATGTGTAGGCCTATAAAAAAAAACATTTCCGAGGTGAATGTGTAGGCCTATAAAAAAAAACATTTCTGACGTGAATGTGTAGGCCTATAAAAAAAGCATTTCTGACGTGAATGTGTAGGCCTATAAAAAAAAGCATTTCTGACGTGAATGTGTAGGCCTATAAAAAAAAACATTTCTGACGTGAATGTGTAGGCCTATAAAAAAAGCATTTCTGAGGTGAATGTGTAGGCCTATAAAAAACAACATTTCTGAGGTGAATGTGTAGGCCTATAAAAAAAAACATTTCTGACGTGAATGTCTAGGCCTATAAAAAAAAACATTTCTGAGGTGAATGTGTAGGCCTATAAAAAAAAGCATTTCTGACGTGAATGTGTAGGCCTATAAAAAAAAACATTTCTGAGGTGAATGTGTAGGCCTATTAAAAAAAGCATTCTGACGTGAATGTGTAGGCCTATAAAAAAAGCATTTCTGACGTGAATGTGTAGGCCTATAAAAAAAAGCATTCTGACGTGAATGTGTAGGCCTATAAAAAAAAACATTTCTGACGTGAATGTGTAGGCCTATAACAAAAAGCATTTCTGAGGTGAATGTGTAGGCCTATAAAAAAAAACATTTCTGACGTGAATGTGTAGGCCTATAAAAAAAAAACATTTCTGACGTGAATGTGTAGGCCTATAAAAAAAAGCATTTCTGAGGTGAATGTGTAGGCCTATAAAAAAAAGCATTTCTGAGGTGAATGTGTAGGCCTATAAAAAAAAGCATTTCTGACGTGAATGTGTAGGCCTATAAAAAACATTTCTGAGGTGAATGTGTAGGCCTATAAAAAAAGCATTTCTGAGGTGAATGTGTAGGCCGAAAAAAAAGCATTTCTGAGGTGAATGTGTAGGCCTATAAAAAAAAACATTCTGACGTGAATGTGTAGGCCTATAAAAAAAAGCATTCTGACGTGAATGTCTAGGCCTATAAAAAACATTTCTGAGGTGAATGTGTAGGCCTATAAAAAAAAACATTTCTGACGTGAATGTGTAGGCCTATAAAAAAAAGCATTTCTGAGGTGAATGTGTAGGCCTATAAAAAAAAACATTTCTGACGTGAATGTGTAGGCCTATAAAAAAAAGCATTTCTGAGGTGAATGTGTAGGCCTATAAAAAAAGCATTTTTGAGGTGAATGTGTAGGCCTATAAAAAAAAGCATTTCTGAGGTGAATGTGTAGGCCTATAAAAAAAAACATTTCTGACGTGAATGTGTAGGCCTATAAAAAAAAGCATTTCTGAGGTGAATGTGTAGGCCTATAAAAAAAAGCATTTCTGAGGTGAATGTGTAGGCCTATAAAAAAAAGCATTTCTGAGGTGAATGTGTAGGCCTATAAAAAAAAACATTTCTGACGTGAATGTGTAGGCCTATAAAAAAAAGCATTTCTGACGTGAATGTGTAGGCCTATAAAAAACAACATTTCTGAGGTGAATGTGTAGGCCTATAAAAAAAGCATTTCTGAGGTGAATGTGTAGGCCTATAAAAAAAAACATTCTGACGTGAATGTCTAGGCCTATAAAAAACATTTCTGAGGTGAATGTGTAGGCCTATAAAAAAAAACATTTCTGACGTGAATGTGTAGGCCTATAAAAAAAGCATTTCTGAGGTGAATGTTTAGGCCTATAAAAAAAAACATTTCTGAGGTGAATGTGTAGGCCTATAAAAAAAAGCATTTCTGAGGTGAATGTATAGGCCTATAAAAAAAAGCATTTCTGACGTGAATGTGTAGGCCTATAAAAAAAAGCATTTCTGACGTGAATGTGTAGGCCTATAAAAAAAAACATTTCTGACGTGAATGTGTAGGCCTATAAAAAAAAGCATTTCTGAGGTGAATGTGTAGGCCGATAAAAAAAGGCATTTCTGACGTGAATGTGTAGGCCTATAAAAAAAAGCATTTCTGAGGTGAATGTGTCGGCCTATAAAAAAAAACATTTCTGACGTGAATGTGTAGGCCTATAAAAAAAAACATTTCTGAGGTGAATGTGTAGGCCTATAAAAAAAGCATTTCTGAGGTGAATGTGTAGGCCTATAAAAAAAAACATTCTGACGTGAATGTCTAGGCCTATAAAAAACATTTCTGAGGTGAATGTGTAGGCCTATAAAAAAAAACATTTCTGACGTGAATGTGTAGGCCTATAAAAAAAAACATTTCTGACGTGAATGTGTAGGCCTATAAAAAAAAGCATTTCTGAGGTGAATGTGTAGGCCTATAAAAAAAAGCATTTCTGACGTGAATGTGTAGGCCTATAAAAAAAAACATTTCTGACGTGAATGTGTAGGCCTATAAAAAAAAACATTTCTGACGTGAATGTGTAGGCCTATAAAAAAAAGCATTTCTGACGTGAATGTGTAGGCCTATAAAAAAAAACATTTCTGACGTGAATGTGTAGGCCTATAAAAAAAAGCATTCTGACGTGAATGTGTAGGCCTATAAAAAAAGCATTTCTGAGGTGAATGTGTAGGCCTATAAAAAACAACATTTCTGAGGTGAATGTGTAGGCCTATAAAAAAAAACATTTCTGACGTGAATGTGTAGGCCTATAAAAAAAGCATTTCTGAGGTGAATGTGTAGGCCTATAAAAAAAAACATTTCTGAGGTGAATGTGTAGGCCTATAAAAAAAAGCATTTCTGAGGTGAATGTATCGGCCTATAAAAAAAAGCATTTCTGACGTGAATGTGTAGGCCTATAAAAAAAAGCATTTCTGAGGTGAATGTGTAGGCCTATAAAAAAAAGCATTTCTGACGTGAATGTGTAGGCCTATAAAAAAAAACATTTCTGACATGAATGTGTAGGCCTATAAAAAAAAGCATTTCTGACGTGAATGTGTAGGCCTATAAAAAAAAGCATTTCTGACGTGAATGTGTAGGCCTATAAAAACAAACATTTCTGAGGTGAATGTGTAGGCCTATAAAAAAAAAACATTTCTGAGGTGAATGTGTAGGCCTATAAAAAAAAAAAATTCTGAGCTGAATGTATCGGCCTATAAAAAAAAGCATTTCTGACGTGAATGTGTAGGCCTATAAAAAAAAACATTTCTGAGGTGAATGTGTAGGCCTATAAAAAAAAACATTTCTGACGTGAATGTGTAGGCCTATAAAAAAAAGCATTTCTGACGTGAATGTGTAGGCCTATAAAAACAAACATTTCTGAGGTGAATGTGTAGGCCTATAAAAAAAAACATTTCTGAGGTGAATGTGTAGGCCTATAAAAAAAAGCATTTCTGAGGTGAATGTGTAGGCCGATAAAAAAAGGCATTTCTGACGTGAATGTGTAGGCCTATAAAAAAAAGCATTTCTGAGGTGAATGTGTCGGCCTATAAAAAAAAACATTTCTAAGGTGAATGTGTAGGCCTATAAAAAAAAACATTTCTGACGTGAATGTGGAGGCCTATAAAAAAAAACATTTCTGAGGTGAATGTGTAGGCCTATAAAAAAAGCATTTCTGAGGTGAATGTGTAGGCCTATAAAAAAAAACATTCTGACGTGAATGTCTAGGCCTATAAAAAACATTTCTGAGGTGAATGTGTAGGCCTATAAAAAAAAACATTTCTGACGTGAATGTGTAGGCCTATAAAAAAAAACATTTCTGACGTGAATGTGTAGGCCTATAAAAAAAAGCATTTCTGAGGTGAATGTGTAGGCCTATAAAAAAAAACATTTCTGACGTGAATGTGTAGGCCTATAAAAAAAAACATTTCTGACGTGAATGTGTAGGCCTATAAAAAAAAAACATTTCTGACGTGAATGTGTAGGCCTATAAAAAAAAGCATTTCTGACGTGAATGTGTAGGCCTATAAAAAAAAACATTTCTGACGTGAATGTGTAGGCCTATAAAAAAAAGCATTCTGACGTGAATGTGTAGGCCTATAAAAAAAGCATTTCTGAGGTGAATGTGTAGGCCTATAAAAAAAAGCATTCTGACGTGAATGTGTAGGCCTATAAAAAAAGCATTTCTAAGGTGAATGTGTAGGCCGATAAAAAAAGCATTTCTGACGTGAATGTGTAGGCCTATAAAAAAAAGCATTTCTGAGGTGAATGTGTAGGCCTATAAAAAAAAACATTTCTAAGGTGAATGTGTAGGCCTATAAAAAAAAACATTTCTGACGTGAATGTGTAGGCCTATAAAAAAAAACATTTCTGAGGTGAATGTGTAGGCCTATAAAAAAAAACATTTCTGAGGTGAATGTGTAGGCCTATAAAAAAAAGCATTTCTGACGTGAATGTGTAGGCCTATAAAAAAAAACATTTCTGAGGTGAATGTGTAGGCCTATAAAAAAAAACATTTCTGACGTGAATGTGTAGGCCTATAAAAAAAAGCATTTCTGACGTGAATGTGTAGGCCTATAAAAACAAACATTTCTGAGGTGAATGTGTAGGCCTATAAAAAAAAGCATTTCTGACGTGAATGTGTCGGCCTATAAAAAAAAACATTTCTGAGGTGAATGTGTAGGCCTATAAAAAAAAGCATTTCTGAGGTGAATGTGTAGGCCGATAAAAAAAGGCATTTCTGACGTGAATGTGTAGGCCTATAAAAAAAAGCATTTCTGAGGTGAATGTGTCGGCCTATAAAAAAAAACATTTCTAAGGTGAATGTGTAGGCCTATAAAAAAAAACATTTCTGACGTGAATGTGTAGGCCTATAAAAAAAAACATTTCTGAGGTGAATGTGTAGGCCTATAAAAAAAGCATTTCTGAGGTGAATGTGTAGGCCTATAAAAAAAAACATTCTGACGTGAATGTCTAGGCCTATAAAAAACATTTCTGAGGTGAATGTGTAGGCCTATAAAAAAAAACATTTCTGACGTGAATGTGTAGGCCTATAAAAAAAAACATTTCTGACGTGAATGTGTAGGCCTATAAAAAAAAGCATTTCTGAGGTGAATGTGTAGGCCTATAAAAAAAAACATTTCTGACGTGAATGTGTAGGCCTATAAAAAAAAACATTTCTGACGTGAATGTGTAGGCCTATAAAAAAAAAACATTTCTGACGTGAATGTGTAGGCCTATAAAAAAAAGCATTTCTGACGTGAATGTGTAGGCCTATAAAAAAAAACATTTCTGACGTGAATGTGTAGGCCTATAAAAAAAAGCATTCTGACGTGAATGTGTAGGCCTATAAAAAAAGCATTTCTGAGGTGAATGTGTAGGCCTATAAAAAAAAGCATTCTGACGTGAATGTGTAGGCCTATAAAAAAAAACATTTCTGACGTGAATGTGTAGGGCTATAAAAAAAAACATTTCTGACGTGAATGTGTAGGCCTATAAAAAAAAACATTTCTGACGTGAATGTGTAGGCCTATAAAAAAAAACATTTCTGACGTGAATGTGTAGGCCTATAAAAAAAAGCATTTCTGACGTGAATGTGTAGGCCTATAAAAAAAGCATTTCTGAGGTGAATGTGTAGGCCTATAAAAAACAACATTTCTGAGGTGAATGTGTAGGCCTATAAAAAAAAACATTTCTGACGTGAATGTGTAGGCCTATAAAAAAAGCATTTCTGAGGTGAATGTGTAGGCCTATAAAAAAAAACATTTCTGAAGTGAATGTGTAGGCCTATAAAAAAAGCATTTCTGAGGTGAATGTGTAGGCCTATAAAAAAAAACATTCTGACGTGAATGTCTAGGCCTATAAAAAACATTTCTGAGGTGAATGTGTAGGCCTATAAAAAAAAACATTTCCGAGGTGAATGTGTAGGCCTATAAAAAAAAACATTTCTGACGTGAATGTGTAGGCCTATAAAAAAAGCATTTCTGACGTGAATGTGTAGGCCTATAAAAAAAAGCATTTCTGACGTGAATGTGTAGGCCTATAAAAAAAAACATTTCTGACGTGAATGTGTAGGCCTATAAAAAAAAGCATTTCTGACGTGAATGTGTAGGCCTATAAAAAAAGCATTTCTGAGGTGAATGTGTAGGCCTATAAAAAACAACATTTCTGAGGTGAATGTGTAGGCCTATAAAAAAAAACATTTCTGACGTGAATGTGTAGGCCTATAAAAAAAAACATTTCTGAGGTGAATGTGTAGGCCTATAAAAAAAAGCATTTCTGAGGTGAATGTATAGGCCTATAAAAAAAAGCATTTCTGACGTGAATGTGTAGGCCTATAAAAAAAAACATTTCTGACGTGAATGTGTAGGCCTATAAAAAAAAACATTTCTGACGTGAATGTGTAGGCCTATAAAAAAAAGCATTTCTGACGTGAATGTGTAGGCCTATAAAAAAAAACATTTCTGACGTGAATGTGTAGGCCTATAAAAAAAAGCATTTCTGACGTGAATGTGTAGGCCTATAAAAAAAGCATTTCTGAGGTGAATGTGTAGGCCTATAAAAAACAACATTTCTGAGGTGAATGTGTAGGCCTATAAAAAAAAACATTTCTGACGTGAATGTGTAGGCCTATAAAAAAAAACATTTCTGAGGTGAATGTGTAGGCCTATAAAAAAAAGCATTTCTGAGGTGAATGTATAGGCCTATAAAAAAAAGCATTTCTGACGTGAATGTGTAGGCCTATAAAAAAAATCATTTCTGACGTGAATGTGTAGGCCTATAAAAAAAAACATTTCTGACGTGAATGTGTAGGCCTATAAAAAAAAGCATTTCTGAGGTGAATGTGTAGGCCGATAAAAAAAAGCATTTCTGACGTGAATGTGTAGGCCTATAAAAAAAAGCATTTCTGAGGTGAATGTGTAGGCCTATAAAAAAAAACATTTCTAAGGTGAATGTGTAGGCCTATAAAAAAAAGCATTTCTGACGTGAATGTGTAGGCCTATAAAAAAAAACATTTCTGACGTGAATGTGTAGGCCTATAAAAAAAAACATTTCTGACATGAATGTGTAGGCCTATAAAAAAAAGCATTTCTGACGTGAATGTGTAGGCCTATAAAAAAAAGCATTTCTGAGGTGAATGTGTAGGCCTATAAAAAAAAAACATTTCTGAGGTGAATGTGTAGGCCTATAAAAAAAAAAAATTCTGAGCTGAATGTATCGGCCTATAAAAAAAAGCATTTCTGACGTGAATGTGTAGGCCTATAAAAAAAAACATTTCTGAGGTGAATGTGTAGGCCTATAAAAAAAAACATTTCTGACGTGAATGTGTAGGCCTATAAAAAAAAGCATTTCTGACGTGAATGTGTAGGCCTATAAAAACAAACATTTCTGAGGTGAATGTGTAGGCCTATAAAAAAAAGCATTTCTGACGTGAATGTGTCGGCCTATAAAAAAAAACATTTCTGAGGTGAATGTGTAGGCCTATAAAAAAAAGCATTTCTGACGTGAATGTGTAGGCCTATAAAAAAAAACATTTCTGAGGTGAATGTGTAGGCCTATAAAAAAAAGCATTTCTGACGTGAATGTGTAGGCCTATAAAAAAAAACATTTCTGAGGTGAATGTGTAGGCCTATTAAAAAAAGCATTCTGACGTGAATGTGTAGGCCTATAAAAAAAGCATTTCTGACGTGAATGTGTAGGCCTATAAAAAAAAGCATTCTGACGTGAATGTGTAGGCCTATAAAAAAAAACATTTCTGACGTGAATGTGTAGGCCTATAAAAAAAAGCATTTCTGACGTGAATGTGTAGGCCTATAACAAAAAGCATTTCTGAGGTGAATGTGTAGGCCTATAAAAAAAAACATTTCTGACGTGAATGTGTAGGCCTATAAAAAAAAAACATTTCTGACGTGAATGTGTAGGCCTATAAAAAAAAGCATTTCTGAGGTGAATGTGTAGGCCTATAAAAAAAAGCATTTCTGAGGTGAATGTGTAGGCCTATAAAAAAAAGCATTTCTGACGTGAATGTGTAGGCCTATAAAAAACATTTCTGAGGTGAATGTGTAGGCCTATAAAAAAAGCATTTCTGAGGTGAATGTGTAGGCCTATAAAAAAAAACATTCTGACGTGAATGTGTAGGCCTATAAAAAAAAGCATTCTGACGTGAATGTCTAGGCCTATAAAAAACATTTCTGAGGTGAATGTGTAGGCCTATAAAAAAAAACATTTCTGACGTGAATGTGTAGGCCTATAAAAAAAAGCATTTCTGAGGTGAATGTGTAGGCCTATAAAAAAAAACATTTCTGACGTGAATGTGTAGGCCTATAAAAAAAAGCATTTCTGAGGTGAATGTGTAGGCCTATAAAAAAAGCATTTTTGAGGTGAATGTGTAGGCCTATAAAAAAAAGCATTTCTGAGGTGAATGTGTAGGCCTATAAAAAAAAACATTTCTGACGTGAATGTGTAGGCCTATAAAAAAAAGCATTTCTGAGGTGAATGTGTAGGCCTATAAAAAAAAGCATTTCTGAGGTGAATGTGTAGGCCTATAAAAAAAAGCATTTCTGAGGTGAATGTGTAGGCCTATAAAAAAAAACATTTCTGACGTGAATGTGTAGGCCTATAAAAAAAAGCATTTCTGACGTGAATGTGTAGGCCTATAAAAAACAACATTTCTGAGGTGAATGTGTAGGCCTATAAAAAAAGCATTTCTGAGGTGAATGTGTAGGCCTATAAAAAAAAACATTCTGACGTGAATGTCTAGGCCTATAAAAAACATTTCTGAGGTGAATGTGTAGGCCTATAAAAAAAAACATTTCTGACGTGAATGTGTAGGCCTATAAAAAAAGCATTTCTGAGGTGAATGTTTAGGCCTATAAAAAAAAACATTTCTGAGGTGAATGTGTAGGCCTATAAAAAAAAGCATTTCTGAGGTGAATGTATAGGCCTATAAAAAAAAGCATTTCTGACGTGAATGTGTAGGCCTATAAAAAAAAGCATTTCTGACGTGAATGTGTAGGCCTATAAAAAAAAACATTTCTGACGTGAATGTGTAGTCCTATAAAAAAAAGCATTTCTGAGGTGAATGTGTAGGCCGATAAAAAAAGGCATTTCTGACGTGAATGTGTAGGCCTATAAAAAAAAGCATTTCTGAGGTGAATGTGTCGGCCTATAAAAAAAAACATTTCTGACGTGAATGTGTAGGCCTATAAAAAAAAACATTTCTGAGGTGAATGTGTAGGCCTATAAAAAAAGCATTTCTGAGGTGAATGTGTAGGCCTATAAAAAAAAACATTCTGACGTGAATGTCTAGGCCTATAAAAAACATTTCTGAGGTGAATGTGTAGGCCTATAAAAAAAAACATTTCTGACGTGAATGTGTAGGCCTATAAAAAAAAACATTTCTGACGTGAATGTGTAGGCCTATAAAAAAAAGCATTTCTGAGGTGAATGTGTAGGCCTATAAAAAAAAGCATTTCTGACGTGAATGTGTAGGCCTATAAAAAAAAACATTTCTGACGTGAATGTGTAGGCCTATAAAAAAAAACATTTCTGACGTGAATGTGTAGGCCTATAAAAAAAAGCATTTCTGACGTGAATGTGTAGGCCTATAAAAAAAAACATTTCTGACGTGAATGTGTAGGCCTATAAAAAAAAGCATTCTGACGTGAATGTGTAGGCCTATAAAAAAAGCATTTCTGAGGTGAATGTGTAGGCCTATAAAAAAAAGCATTCTGACGTGAATGTGTAGGCCTATAAAAAAAGCATTTCTAAGGTGAATGTGTAGGCCGATAAAAAAAGCATTTCTGACGTGAATGTGTAGGCCTATAAAAAAAAGCATTTCTGAGGTGAATGTGTAGGCCTATAAAAAAAAACATTTCTAAGGTGAATGTGTAGGCCTATAAAAAAAAACATTTCTGACGTGAATGTGTAGGCCTATAAAAAAAAACATTTCTGAGGTGAATGTGTAGGCCTATAAAAAAAAACATTTCTGAGGTGAATGTGTAGGCCTATAAAAAAAAGCATTTCTGACGTGAATGTGTAGGCCTATAAAAAAAAACATTTCTGAGGTGAATGTGTAGGCCTATAAAAAAAAACATTTCTGACGTGAATGTGTAGGCCTATAAAAAAAAGCATTTCTGACGTGAATGTGTAGGCCTATAAAAACAAACATTTCTGAGGTGAATGTGTAGGCCTATAAAAAAAAGCATTTCTGACGTGAATGTGTCGGCCTATAAAAAAAAACATTTCTGAGGTGAATGTGTAGGCCTATAAAAAAAAGCATTTCTGAGGTGAATGTGTAGGCCGATAAAAAAAGGCATTTCTGACGTGAATGTGTAGGCCTATAAAAAAAAGCATTTCTGAGGTGAATGTGTCGGCCTATAAAAAAAAACATTTCTAAGGTGAATGTGTAGGCCTATAAAAAAAAACATTTCTGACGTGAATGTGTAGGCCTATAAAAAAAAACATTTCTGAGGTGAATGTGTAGGCCTATAAAAAAAGCATTTCTGAGGTGAATGTGTAGGCCTATAAAAAAAAACATTCTGACGTGAATGTCTAGGCCTATAAAAAACATTTCTGAGGTGAATGTGTAGGCCTATAAAAAAAAACATTTCTGACGTGAATGTGTAGGCCTATAAAAAAAAACATTTCTGACGTGAATGTGTAGGCCTATAAAAAAAAGCATTTCTGAGGTGAATGTGTAGGCCTATAAAAAAAAACATTTCTGACGTGAATGTGTAGGCCTATAAAAAAAAAACATTTCTGACGTGAATGTGTAGGCCTATAAAAAAAAGCATTTCTGACGTGAATGTGTAGGCCTATAAAAAAAAACATTTCTGACGTGAATGTGTAGGCCTATAAAAAAAAGCATTCTGACGTGAATGTGTAGGCCTATAAAAAAAGCATTTCTGAGGTGAATGTGTAGGCCTATAAAAAAAAGCATTCTGACGTGAATGTGTAGGCCTATAAAAAAAAACATTTCTGACGTGAATGTGTAGGCCTATAAAAAAAGCATTTCTGAGGTGAATGTGTAGGGCTATAAAAAAAAACATTTCTGACGTGAATGTGTAGGCCTATAAAAAAAGCATTTCTGAGGTGAATGTGTAGGGCTATAAAAAAAAACATTTCTGACGTGAATGTGTAGGCCTATAAAAAAAACATTTCTGACGTGAATGTGTAGGCCTATAAAAAAAAACATTTCTGACGTGAATGTCTAGGCCTATAAAAAACATTTCTGAGGTGAATGTGTAGGCCTATAAAAAAAAACATTTCCGAGGTGAATGTGTAGGCCTATAAAAAAAAACATTTCTGACGTGAATGTGTAGGCCTATAAAAAAAGCATTTCTGACGTGAATGTGTAGGCCTATAAAAAAAAGCATTTCTGACGTGAATGTGTAGGCCTATAAAAAAAAACATTTCTGACGTGAATGTGTAGGCCTATAAAAAAAAGCATTTCTGACGTGAATGTGTAGGCCTATAAAAAAAGCATTTCTGAGGTGAATGTGTAGGCCTATAAAAAACAACATTTCTGAGGTGAATGTGTAGGCCTATAAAAAAAAACATTTCTGACGTGAATGTGTAGGCCTATAAAAAAAAACATTTCTGAGGTGAATGTGTAGGCCTATAAAAAAAAGCATTTCTGAGGTGAATGTATAGGCCTATAAAAAAAAGCATTTCTGACGTGAATGTGTAGGCCTATAAAAAAAAACATTTCTGACGTGAATGTGTAGGCCTATAAAAAAAAACATTTCTGACGTGAATGTGTAGGCCTATAAAAAAAAGCATTTCTGACGTGAATGTGTAGGCCTATAAAAAAAAACATTTCTGACGTGAATGTGTAGGCCTATAAAAAAAAGCATTTCTGACGTGAATGTGTAGGCCTATAAAAAAAGCATTTCTGAGGTGAATGTGTAGGCCTATAAAAAACAACATTTCTGAGGTGAATGTGTAGGCCTATAAAAAAAAACATTTCTGACGTGAATGTGTAGGCCTATAAAAAAAAACATTTCTGAGGTGAATGTGTAGGCCTATAAAAAAAAGCATTTCTGAGGTGAATGTATAGGCCTATAAAAAAAAGCATTTCTGACGTGAATGTGTAGGCCTATAAAAAAAATCATTTCTGACGTGAATGTGTAGGCCTATAAAAAAAAACATTTCTGACGTGAATGTGTAGGCCTATAAAAAAAAGCATTTCTGAGGTGAATGTGTAGGCCGATAAAAAAAAGCATTTCTGACGTGAATGTGTAGGCCTATAAAAAAAAGCATTTCTGAGGTGAATGTGTAGGCCTATAAAAAAAAACATTTCTAAGGTGAATGTGTAGGCCTATAAAAAAAAGCATTTCTGACGTGAATGTGTAGGCCTATAAAAAAAAACATTTCTGACGTGAATGTGTAGGCCTATAAAAAAAAACATTTCTGACATGAATGTGTAGGCCTATAAAAAAAAGCATTTCTGACGTGAATGTGTAGGCCTATAAAAAAAAGCATTTCTGAGGTGAATGTGTAGGCCTATAAAAAAAAAACATTTCTGAGGTGAATGTGTAGGCCTATAAAAAAAAAAATTCTGAGCTGAATGTATCGGCCTATAAAAAAAAGCATTTCTGACGTGAATGTGTAGGCCTATAAAAAAAAACATTTCTGAGGTGAATGTGTAGGCCTATAAAAAAAAACATTTCTGACGTGAATGTGTAGGCCTATAAAAAAAAGCATTTCTGACGTGAATGTGTAGGCCTATAAAAACAAACATTTCTGAGGTGAATGTGTAGGCCTATAAAAAAAAGCATTTCTGACGTGAATGTGTCGGCCTATAAAAAAAAACATTTCTGAGGTGAATGTGTAGGCCTATAAAAAAAAGCATTTCTGACGTGAATGTGTAGGCCTATAAAAAAAAACATTTCTGAGGTGAATGTGTAGGCCTATAAAAAAAAGCATTTCTGACGTGAATGTGTAGGCCTATAAAAAAAAACATTTCTGAGGTGAATGTGTAGGCCTATTAAAAAAAGCATTCTGACGTGAATGTGTAGGCCTATAAAAAAAGCATTTCTGACGTGAATGTGTAGGCCTATAAAAAAAAGCATTCTGACGTGAATGTGTAGGCCTATAAAAAAAAACATTTCTGACGTGAATGTGTAGGCCTATAACAAAAAGCATTTCTGAGGTGAATGTGTAGGCCTATAAAAAAAAACATTTCTGACGTGAATGTGTAGGCCTATAAAAAAAAAACATTTCTGACGTGAATGTGTAGGCCTATAAAAAAAAGCATTTCTGAGGTGAATGTGTAGGCCTATAAAAAAAAGCATTTCTGAGGTGAATGTGTAGGCCTATAAAAAAAAGCATTTCTGACGTGAATGTGTAGGCCTATAAAAAACATTTCTGAGGTGAATGTGTAGGCCTATAAAAAAAGCATTTCTGAGGTGAATGTGTAGGCCTATAAAAAAAAACATTCTGACGTGAATGTGTAGGCCTATAAAAAAAAGCATTCTGACGTGAATGTCTAGGCCTATAAAAAACATTTCTGAGGTGAATGTGTAGGCCTATAAAAAAAAACATTTCTGACGTGAATGTGTAGGCCTATAAAAAAAAGCATTTCTGAGGTGAATGTGTAGGCCTATAAAAAAAAACATTTCTGACGTGAATGTGTAGGCCTATAAAAAAAAGCATTTCTGAGGTGAATGTGTAGGCCTATAAAAAAAGCATTTTTGAGGTGAATGTGTAGGCCTATAAAAAAAAGCATTTCTGAGGTGAATGTGTAGGCCTATAAAAAAAAACATTTCTGACGTGAATGTGTAGGCCTATAAAAAAAAGCATTTCTGAGGTGAATGTGTAGGCCTATAAAAAAAAGCATTTCTGAGGTGAATGTGTAGGCCTATAAAAAAAAGCATTTCTGAGGTGAATGTGTAGGCCTATAAAAAAAAACATTTCTGACGTGAATGTGTAGGCCTATAAAAAAAAGCATTTCTGACGTGAATGTGTAGGCCTATAAAAAACAACATTTCTGAGGTGAATGTGTAGGCCTATAAAAAAAGCATTTCTGAGGTGAATGTGTAGGCCTATAAAAAAAAACATTCTGACGTGAATGTCTAGGCCTATAAAAAACATTTCTGAGGTGAATGTGTAGGCCTATAAAAAAAAACATTTCTGACGTGAATGTGTAGGCCTATAAAAAAAGCATTTCTGAGGTGAATGTTTAGGCCTATAAAAAAAAACATTTCTGAGGTGAATGTGAAGGCCTATAAAAAAAAGCATTTCTGAGGTGAATGTATAGGCCTATAAAAAAAAGCATTTCTGACGTGAATGTGTAGGCCTATAAAAAAAAGCATTTCTGACGTGAATGTGTAGGCCTATAAAAAAAAACATTTCTGACGTGAATGTGTAGGCCTATAAAAAAAAGCATTTCTGAGGTGAATGTGTAGGCCGATAAAAAAAGGCATTTCTGACGTGAATGTGTAGGCCTATAAAAAAAAGCATTTCTGAGGTGAATGTGTCGGCCTATAAAAAAAAACATTTCTGACGTGAATGTGTAGGCCTATAAAAAAAAACATTTCTGAGGTGAATGTGTAGGCCTATAAAAAAAGCATTTCTGAGGTGAATGTGTAGGCCTATAAAAAAAAAACATTCTGACGTGAATGTCTAGGCCTATAAAAAACATTTCTGAGGTGAATGTGTAGGCCTATAAAAAAAAACATTTCTGACGTGAATGTGTAGGCCTATAAAAAAAAACATTTCTGACGTGAATGTGTAGGCCTATAAAAAAAAGCATTTCTGAGGTGAATGTGTAGGCCTATAAAAAAAAGCATTTCTGACGTGAATGTGTAGGCCTATAAAAAAAAACATTTCTGACGTGAATGTGTAGGCCTATAAAAAAAAACATTTCTGACGTGAATGTGTAGGCCTATAAAAAAAAGCATTTCTGACGTGAATGTGTAGGCCTATAAAAAAAAACATTTCTGACGTGAATGTGTAGGCCTATAAAAAAAAGCATTCTGACGTGAATGTGTAGGCCTATAAAAAAAGCATTTCTGAGGTGAATGTGTAGGCCTATAAAAAACAACATTTCTGAGGTGAATGTGTCGGCCTATGAAAAACAACATTTCTGAGGTGAATGTGTAGGCCTATAAAAAAAAACATTTCTGACGTGAATGTGTAGGCCTATAAAAAAAGCATTTCTGAGGTGAATGTGTAGGCCTATAAAAAACAACATTTCTGAGGTGAATGTGTAGGCCTATAAAAAAAAACATTTCTGACGTGAATGTGTAGGCCTATAAAAAAAAACATTTCTGAGGTGAATGTGTAGGCCTATAAAAAAAAGCATTTCTGAGGTGAATGTATAGGCCTATAAAAAAAAGCATTTCTGACGTGAATGTGTAGGCCTATAAAAAAAAACATTTCTGACGTGAATGTGTAGGCCTATAAAAAAAAACATTTCTGACGTGAATGTGTAGGCCTATAAAAAAAAGCATTTCTGACGTGAATGTGTAGGCCTATAAAAAAAAACATTTCTGACGTGAATGTGTAGGCCTATAAAAAAAAGCATTTCTGACGTGAATGTGTAGGCCTATAAAAAAAGCATTTCTGAGGTGAATGTGTAGGCCTATAAAAAACAACATTTCTGAGGTGAATGTGTAGGCCTATAAAAAAAAACATTTCTGACGTGAATGTGTAGGCCTATAAAAAAAAACATTTCTGACGTGAATGTGTAGGCCTATAACAAAAAGCATTTCTGAGGTGAATGTGTAGGCCTATAAAAAAAAACATTTCTGACGTGAATGTGTAGGCCTATAAAAAAAAAACATTTCTGACGTGAATGTGTAGGCCTATAAAAAAAAGCATTTCTGAGGTGAATGTGTAGGCCTATAAAAAAAAGCATTTCTGAGGTGAATGTGTAGGCCTATAAAAAAAAGCATTTCTGACGTGAATGTGTAGGCCTATAAAAAACATTTCTGAGGTGAATGTGTAGGCCTATAAAAAAAGCATTTCTGAGGTGAATGTGTAGGCCTATAAAAAAAAACATTCTGACGTGAATGTGTAGGCCTATAAAAAAAAGCATTCTGACGTGAATGTCTAGGCCTATAAAAAACATTTCTGAGGTGAATGTGTAGGCCTATAAAAAAAAACATTTCTGACGTGAATGTGTAGGCCTATAAAAAAAAGCATTTCTGAGGTGAATGTGTAGGCCTATAAAAAAAAACATTTCTGACGTGAATGTGTAGGCCTATAAAAAAAAGCATTTCTGAGGTGAATGTGTAGGCCTATAAAAAAAGCATTTTTGAGGTGAATGTGTAGGCCTATAAAAAAAAGCATTTCTGAGGTGAATGTGTAGGCCTATAAAAAAAAACATTTCTGACGTGAATGTGTAGGCCTATAAAAAAAAGCATTTCTGAGGTGAATGTGTAGGCCTATAAAAAAAAGCATTTCTGAGGTGAATGTGTAGGCCTATAAAAAAAAGCATTTCTGAGGTGAATGTGTAGGCCTATAAAAAAAAACATTTCTGACGTGAATGTGTAGGCCTATAAAAAAAAGCATTCTGACGTGAATGTCTAGGCCTATAAAAAACATTTCTGAGGTGAATGTGTAGGCCTATAAAAAAAAACATTTCTGACGTGAATGTGTAGGCCTATAAAAAACATTTCTGAGGTGAATGTGTAGGCCTATAAAAAAAAACATTTCTGACGTGAATGTGTAGGCCTATAAAAAAAAGCATTTCTGAGGTGAATGTGTAGGCCTATAAAAAAAAACATTTCTGACGTGAATGTGTAGGCCTATAAAAAAAAGCATTTCTGAGGTGAATGTGTAGGCCTATAAAAAAAGCATTTTTGAGGTGAATGTGTAGGCCTATAAAAAAAAGCATTTCTGAGGTGAATGTGTAGGCCTATAAAAAAAAACATTTCTGACGTGAATGTGTAGGCCTATAAAAAAAAGCATTTCTGAGGTGAATGTGTAGGCCTATAAAAAAAAGCATTTCTGAGGTGAATGTGTAGGCCTATAAAAAAAAGCATTTCTGAGGTGAATGTGTAGGCCTATAAAAAAAAACATTTCTGACGTGAATGTGTAGGCCTATAAAAAAAAGCATTTCTGACGTGAATGTGTAGGCCTATAAAAAACAACATTTCTGAGGTGAATGTGTAGGCCTATAAAAAAAGCATTTCTGAGGTGAATGTGTAGGCCTATAAAAAAAAACATTTCTGACGTGAATGTGTAGGCCTATAAAAAAAAGCATTCTGACGTGAATGTGTAGGCCTATAAAAAAAGCATTTCTGAGGTGAATGTGTAGGCCTATAAAAAAAAGCATTCTGACGTGAATGTGTAGGCCTATAAAAAAAAACATTTCTGACGTGAATGTGTAGGCCTATAAAAAAAGCATTTCTGAGGTGAATGTGTAGGGCTATAAAAAAAAACATTTCTGACGTGAATGTGTAGGCCTATAAAAAAAGCATTTCTGAGGTGAATGTGTAGGGCTATAAAAAAAAACATTTCTGACGTGAATGTGTAGGCCTATAAAAAAAAACATTTCTGACGTGAATGTGTAGGCCTATAAAAAAAAACATTTCTGACGTGAATGTCTAGGCCTATAAAAAACATTTCTGAGGTGAATGTGTAGGCCTATAAAAAAAAACATTTCCGAGGTGAATGTGTAGGCCTATAAAAAAAAACATTTCTGACGTGAATGTGTAGGCCTATAAAAAAAGCATTTCTGACGTGAATGTGTAGGCCTATAAAAAAAAGCATTTCTGACGTGAATGTGTAGGCCTATAAAAAAAAACATTTCTGACGTGAATGTGTAGGCCTATAAAAAAAAGCATTTCTGACGTGAATGTGTAGGCCTATAAAAAAAGCATTTCTGAGGTGAATGTGTAGGCCTATAAAAAACAACATTTCTGAGGTGAATGTGTAGGCCTATAAAAAAAAACATTTCTGACGTGAATGTGTAGGCCTATAAAAAAAAACATTTCTGAGGTGAATGTGTAGGCCTATAAAAAAAAGCATTTCTGAGGTGAATGTATAGGCCTATAAAAAAAAGCATTTCTGACGTGAATGTGTAGGCCTATAAAAAAAAACATTTCTGACGTGAATGTGTAGGCCTATAAAAAAAAACATTTCTGACGTGAATGTGTAGGCCTATAAAAAAAAGCATTTCTGACGTGAATGTGTAGGCCTATAAAAAAAAACATTTCTGACGTGAATGTGTAGGCCTATAAAAAAAAGCATTTCTGACGTGAATGTGTAGGCCTATAAAAAAAGCATTTCTGAGGTGAATGTGTAGGCCTATAAAAAACAACATTTCTGAGGTGAATGTGTAGGCCTATAAAAAAAAACATTTCTGACGTGAATGTGTAGGCCTATAAAAAAAAACATTTCTGAGGTGAATGTGTAGGCCTATAAAAAAAAGCATTTCTGAGGTGAATGTATAGGCCTATAAAAAAAAGCATTTCTGACGTGAATGTGTAGGCCTATAAAAAAAATCATTTCTGACGTGAATGTGTAGGCCTATAAAAAAAAACATTTCTGACGTGAATGTGTAGGCCTATAAAAAAAAGCATTTCTGAGGTGAATGTGTAGGCCGATAAAAAAAAGCATTTCTGACGTGAATGTGTAGGCCTATAAAAAAAAGCATTTCTGAGGTGAATGTGTAGGCCTATAAAAAAAAACATTTCTAAGGTGAATGTGTAGGCCTATAAAAAAAAGCATTTCTGACGTGAATGTGTAGGCCTATAAAAAAAAACATTTCTGACGTGAATGTGTAGGCCTATAAAAAAAAACATTTCTGACATGAATGTGTAGGCCTATAAAAAAAAGCATTTCTGACGTGAATGTGTAGGCCTATAAAAAAAAGCATTTCTGAGGTGAATGTGTAGGCCTATAAAAAAAAAACATTTCTGAGGTGAATGTGTAGGCCTATAAAAAAAAAAATTCTGAGCTGAATGTATCGGCCTATAAAAAAAAGCATTTCTGACGTGAATGTGTAGGCCTATAAAAAAAAACATTTCTGAGGTGAATGTGTAGGCCTATAAAAAAAAACATTTCTGACGTGAATGTGTAGGCCTATAAAAAAAAGCATTTCTGACGTGAATGTGTAGGCCTATAAAAACAAACATTTCTGAGGTGAATGTGTAGGCCTATAAAAAAAAGCATTTCTGACGTGAATGTGTCGGCCTATAAAAAAAAACATTTCTGAGGTGAATGTGTAGGCCTATAAAAAAAAGCATTTCTGACGTGAATGTGTAGGCCTATAAAAAAAAACATTTCTGAGGTGAATGTGTAGGCCTATAAAAAAAAGCATTTCTGACGTGAATGTGTAGGCCTATAAAAAAAAACATTTCTGAGGTGAATGTGTAGGCCTATTAAAAAAAGCATTCTGACGTGAATGTGTAGGCCTATAAAAAAAGCATTTCTGACGTGAATGTGTAGGCCTATAAAAAAAAGCATTCTGACGTGAATGTGTAGGCCTATAAAAAAAAACATTTCTGACGTGAATGTGTAGGCCTATAACAAAAAGCATTTCTGAGGTGAATGTGTAGGCCTATAAAAAAAAACATTTCTGACGTGAATGTGTAGGCCTATAAAAAAAAAACATTTCTGACGTGAATGTGTAGGCCTATAAAAAAAAGCATTTCTGAGGTGAATGTGTAGGCCTATAAAAAAAAGCATTTCTGAGGTGAATGTGTAGGCCTATAAAAAAAAGCATTTCTGACGTGAATGTGTAGGCCTATAAAAAACATTTCTGAGGTGAATGTGTAGGCCTATAAAAAAAGCATTTCTGAGGTGAATGTGTAGGCCTATAAAAAAAAACATTCTGACGTGAATGTGTAGGCCTATAAAAAAAAGCATTCTGACGTGAATGTCTAGGCCTATAAAAAACATTTCTGAGGTGAATGTGTAGGCCTATAAAAAAAAACATTTCTGACGTGAATGTGTAGGCCTATAAAAAAAAGCATTTCTGAGGTGAATGTGTAGGCCTATAAAAAAAAACATTTCTGACGTGAATGTGTAGGCCTATAAAAAAAAGCATTTCTGAGGTGAATGTGTAGGCCTATAAAAAAAGCATTTTTGAGGTGAATGTGTAGGCCTATAAAAAAAAGCATTTCTGAGGTGAATGTGTAGGCCTATAAAAAAAAACATTTCTGACGTGAATGTGTAGGCCTATAAAAAAAAGCATTTCTGAGGTGAATGTGTAGGCCTATAAAAAAAAGCATTTCTGAGGTGAATGTGTAGGCCTATAAAAAAAAGCATTTCTGAGGTGAATGTGTAGGCCTATAAAAAAAAACATTTCTGACGTGAATGTGTAGGCCTATAAAAAAAAGCATTTCTGACGTGAATGTGTAGGCCTATAAAAAACAACATTTCTGAGGTGAATGTGTAGGCCTATAAAAAAAGCATTTCTGAGGTGAATGTGTAGGCCTATAAAAAAAAACATTCTGACGTGAATGTCTAGGCCTATAAAAAACATTTCTGAGGTGAATGTGTAGGCCTATAAAAAAAAACATTTCTGACGTGAATGTGTAGGCCTATAAAAAAAGCATTTCTGAGGTGAATGTTTAGGCCTATAAAAAAAAACATTTCTGAGGTGAATGTGAAGGCCTATAAAAAAAAGCATTTCTGAGGTGAATGTATAGGCCTATAAAAAAAAGCATTTCTGACGTGAATGTGTAGGCCTATAAAAAAAAGCATTTCTGACGTGAATGTGTAGGCCTATAAAAAAAAACATTTCTGACGTGAATGTGTAGGCCTATAAAAAAAAGCATTTCTGAGGTGAATGTGTAGGCCGATAAAAAAAGGCATTTCTGACGTGAATGTGTAGGCCTATAAAAAAAAGCATTTCTGAGGTGAATGTGTCGGCCTATAAAAAAAAACATTTCTGACGTGAATGTGTAGGCCTATAAAAAAAAACATTTCTGAGGTGAATGTGTAGGCCTATAAAAAAAGCATTTCTGAGGTGAATGTGTAGGCCTATAAAAAAAAAACATTCTGACGTGAATGTCTAGGCCTATAAAAAACATTTCTGAGGTGAATGTGTAGGCCTATAAAAAAAAACATTTCTGACGTGAATGTGTAGGCCTATAAAAAAAAACATTTCTGACGTGAATGTGTAGGCCTATAAAAAAAAGCATTTCTGAGGTGAATGTGTAGGCCTATAAAAAAAAGCATTTCTGACGTGAATGTGTAGGCCTATAAAAAAAAACATTTCTGACGTGAATGTGTAGGCCTATAAAAAAAAACATTTCTGACGTGAATGTGTAGGCCTATAAAAAAAAGCATTTCTGACGTGAATGTGTAGGCCTATAAAAAAAAACATTTCTGACGTGAATGTGTAGGCCTATAAAAAAAAGCATTCTGACGTGAATGTGTAGGCCTATAAAAAAAGCATTTCTGAGGTGAATGTGTAGGCCTATAAAAAACAACATTTCTGAGGTGAATGTGTCGGCCTATGAAAAACAACATTTCTGAGGTGAATGTGTAGGCCTATAAAAAAAAACATTTCTGACGTGAATGTGTAGGCCTATAAAAAAAGCATTTCTGAGGTGAATGTGTAGGCCTATAAAAAACAACATTTCTGAGGTGAATGTGTAGGCCTATAAAAAAAAACATTTCTGACGTGAATGTGTAGGCCTATAAAAAAAAACATTTCTGAGGTGAATGTGTAGGCCTATAAAAAAAAGCATTTCTGAGGTGAATGTATAGGCCTATAAAAAAAAGCATTTCTGACGTGAATGTGTAGGCCTATAAAAAAAAACATTTCTGACGTGAATGTGTAGGCCTATAAAAAAAAACATTTCTGACGTGAATGTGTAGGCCTATAAAAAAAAGCATTTCTGACGTGAATGTGTAGGCCTATAAAAAAAAACATTTCTGACGTGAATGTGTAGGCCTATAAAAAAAAGCATTTCTGACGTGAATGTGTAGGCCTATAAAAAAAGCATTTCTGAGGTGAATGTGTAGGCCTATAAAAAACAACATTTCTGAGGTGAATGTGTAGGCCTATAAAAAAAAACATTTCTGACGTGAATGTGTAGGCCTATAAAAAAAAACATTTCTGACGTGAATGTGTAGGCCTATAACAAAAAGCATTTCTGAGGTGAATGTGTAGGCCTATAAAAAAAAACATTTCTGACGTGAATGTGTAGGCCTATAAAAAAAAAACATTTCTGACGTGAATGTGTAGGCCTATAAAAAAAAGCATTTCTGAGGTGAATGTGTAGGCCTATAAAAAAAAGCATTTCTGAGGTGAATGTGTAGGCCTATAAAAAAAAGCATTTCTGACGTGAATGTGTAGGCCTATAAAAAACATTTCTGAGGTGAATGTGTAGGCCTATAAAAAAAGCATTTCTGAGGTGAATGTGTAGGCCTATAAAAAAAAACATTCTGACGTGAATGTGTAGGCCTATAAAAAAAAGCATTCTGACGTGAATGTCTAGGCCTATAAAAAACATTTCTGAGGTGAATGTGTAGGCCTATAAAAAAAAACATTTCTGACGTGAATGTGTAGGCCTATAAAAAAAAGCATTTCTGAGGTGAATGTGTAGGCCTATAAAAAAAAACATTTCTGACGTGAATGTGTAGGCCTATAAAAAAAAGCATTTCTGAGGTGAATGTGTAGGCCTATAAAAAAAGCATTTTTGAGGTGAATGTGTAGGCCTATAAAAAAAAGCATTTCTGAGGTGAATGTGTAGGCCTATAAAAAAAAACATTTCTGACGTGAATGTGTAGGCCTATAAAAAAAAGCATTTCTGAGGTGAATGTGTAGGCCTATAAAAAAAAGCATTTCTGAGGTGAATGTGTAGGCCTATAAAAAAAAGCATTTCTGAGGTGAATGTGTAGGCCTATAAAAAAAAACATTTCTGACGTGAATGTGTAGGCCTATAAAAAAAAGCATTTCTGACGTGAATGTGTAGGCCTATAAAAAACAACATTTCTGAGGTGAATGTGTAGGCCTATAAAAAAAGCATTTCTGAGGTGAATGTGTAGGCCTATAAAAAAAAACATTCTGACGTGAATGTCTAGGCCTATAAAAAACATTTCTGAGGTGAATGTGTAGGCCTATAAAAAAAAACATTTCTGACGTGAATGTGTAGGCCTATAAAAAAAGCATTTCTGAGGTGAATGTTTAGGCCTATAAAAAAAAACATTTCTGAGGTGAATGTGAAGGCCTATAAAAAAAAGCATTTCTGAGGTGAATGTATAGGCCTATAAAAAAAAGCATTTCTGACGTGAATGTGTAGGCCTATAAAAAAAAGCATTTCTGACGTGAATGTGTAGGCCTATAAAAAAAAACATTTCTGACGTGAATGTGTAGGCCTATAAAAAAAAGCATTTCTGAGGTGAATGTGTAGGCCGATAAAAAAAGGCATTTCTGACGTGAATGTGTAGGCCTATAAAAAAAAGCATTTCTGAGGTGAATGTGTCGGCCTATAAAAAAAAACATTTCTGACGTGAATGTGTAGGCCTATAAAAAAAAACATTTCTGAGGTGAATGTGTAGGCCTATAAAAAAAGCATTTCTGAGGTGAATGTGTAGGCCTATAAAAAAAAAACATTCTGACGTGAATGTCTAGGCCTATAAAAAACATTTCTGAGGTGAATGTGTAGGCCTATAAAAAAAAACATTTCTGACGTGAATGTGTAGGCCTATAAAAAAAAACATTTCTGACGTGAATGTGTAGGCCTATAAAAAAAAGCATTTCTGAGGTGAATGTGTAGGCCTATAAAAAAAAGCATTTCTGACGTGAATGTGTAGGCCTATAAAAAAAAACATTTCTGACGTGAATGTGTAGGCCTATAAAAAAAAACATTTCTGACGTGAATGTGTAGGCCTATAAAAAAAAGCATTTCTGACGTGAATGTGTAGGCCTATAAAAAAAAACATTTCTGACGTGAATGTGTAGGCCTATAAAAAAAAGCATTCTGACGTGAATGTGTAGGCCTATAAAAAAAGCATTTCTGAGGTGAATGTGTAGGCCTATAAAAAACAACATTTCTGAGGTGAATGTGTCGGCCTATGAAAAACAACATTTCTGAGGTGAATGTGTAGGCCTATAAAAAAAAACATTTCTGACGTGAATGTGTAGGCCTATAAAAAAAGCATTTCTGAGGTGAATGTGTAGGCCTATAAAAAACAACATTTCTGAGGTGAATGTGTAGGCCTATAAAAAAAAACATTTCTGACGTGAATGTGTAGGCCTATAAAAAAAAACATTTCTGAGGTGAATGTGTAGGCCTATAAAAAAAAGCATTTCTGAGGTGAATGTATAGGCCTATAAAAAAAAGCATTTCTGACGTGAATGTGTAGGCCTATAAAAAAAAACATTTCTGACGTGAATGTGTAGGCCTATAAAAAAAAACATTTCTGACGTGAATGTGTAGGCCTATAAAAAAAAGCATTTCTGACGTGAATGTGTAGGCCTATAAAAAAAAACATTTCTGACGTGAATGTGTAGGCCTATAAAAAAAAGCATTTCTGACGTGAATGTGTAGGCCTATAAAAAAAGCATTTCTGAGGTGAATGTGTAGGCCTATAAAAAACAACATTTCTGAGGTGAATGTGTAGGCCTATAAAAAAAAACATTTCTGACGTGAATGTGTAGGCCTATAAAAAAAAACATTTCTGAGGTGAATGTGTAGGCCTATAAAAAAAAGCATTTCTGAGGTGAATGTATAGGCCTATAAAAAAAAGCATTTCTGACGTGAATGTGTAGGCCTATAAAAAAAATCATTTCTGACGTGAATGTGTAGGCCTATAAAAAAAAACATTTCTGACGTGAATGTGTAGGCCTATAAAAAAAAGCATTTCTGAGGTGAATGTGTAGGCCGATAAAAAAAAGCATTTCTGACGTGAATGTGTAGGCCTATAAAAAAAAGCATTTCTGAGGTGAATGTGTAGGCCTATAAAAAAAAACATTTCTAAGGTGAATGTGTAGGCCTATAAAAAAAAGCATTTCTGACGTGAATGTGTAGGCCTATAAAAAAAAACATTTCTGACGTGAATGTGTAGGCCTATAAAAAAAAACATTTCTGACATGAATGTGTAGGCCTATAAAAAAAAGCATTTCTGACGTGAATGTGTAGGCCTATAAAAAAAAGCATTTCTGAGGTGAATGTGTAGGCCTATAAAAAAAAAACATTTCTGAGGTGAATGTGTAGGCCTATAAAAAAAAAAAATTCTGAGCTGAATGTATCGGCCTATAAAAAAAAGCATTTCTGACGTGAATGTGTAGGCCTATAAAAAAAAACATTTCTGAGGTGAATGTGTAGGCCTATAAAAAAAAACATTTCTGACGTGAATGTGTAGGCCTATAAAAAAAAGCATTTCTGACGTGAATGTGTAGGCCTATAAAAACAAACATTTCTGAGGTGAATGTGTAGGCCTATAAAAAAAAGCATTTCTGACGTGAATGTGTCGGCCTATAAAAAAAAACATTTCTGAGGTGAATGTGTAGGCCTATAAAAAAAAGCATTTCTGACGTGAATGTGTAGGCCTATAAAAAAAAACATTTCTGAGGTGAATGTGTAGGCCTATAAAAAAAAGCATTTCTGACGTGAATGTGTAGGCCTATAAAAAAAAACATTTCTGAGGTGAATGTGTAGGCCTATTAAAAAAAGCATTCTGACGTGAATGTGTAGGCCTATAAAAAAAGCATTTCTGACGTGAATGTGTAGGCCTATAAAAAAAAGCATTCTGACGTGAATGTGTAGGCCTATAAAAAAAAACATTTCTGACGTGAATGTGTAGGCCTATAAAAAAAAGCATTTCTGACGTGAATGTGTAGGCCTATAACAAAAAGCATTTCTGAGGTGAATGTGTAGGCCTATAAAAAAAAACATTTCTGACGTGAATGTGTAGGCCTATAAAAAAAAAACATTTCTGACGTGAATGTGTAGGCCTATAAAAAAAAGCATTTCTGAGGTGAATGTGTAGGCCTATAAAAAAAAGCATTTCTGAGGTGAATGTGTAGGCCTATAAAAAAAAGCTTTTCTGACGTGAATGTGTAGGCCTATAAAAAACATTTCTGAGGTGAATGTGTAGGCCTATAAAAAAAGCATTTCTGAGGTGAATGTGTAGGCCTATAAAAAAAAACATTCTGACGTGAATGTGTAGGCCTATAAAAAAAAGCATTCTGACGTGAATGTCTAGGCCTATAAAAAACATTTCTGAGGTGAATGTGTAGGCCTATAAAAAAAAACATTTCTGACGTGAATGTGTAGGCCTATAAAAAAAAGCATTTCTGAGGTGAATGTGTAGGCCTATAAAAAAAAACATTTCTGACGTGAATGTGTAGGCCTATAAAAAAAAGCATTTCTGAGGTGAATGTGTAGGCCTATAAAAAAAGCATTTTTGAGGTGAATGTGTAGGCCTATAAAAAAAAGCATTTCTGAGGTGAATGTGTAGGCCTATAAAAAAAAACATTTCTGACGTGAATGTGTAGGCCTATAAAAAAAAGCATTTCTGAGGTGAATGTGTAGGCCTATAAAAAAAAGCATTTCTGAGGTGAATGTGTAGGCCTATAAAAAAAAGCATTTCTGAGGTGAATGTGTAGGCCTATAAAAAAAAACATTTCTGACGTGAATGTGTAGGCCTATAAAAAAAAGCATTTCTGACGTGAATGTGTAGGCCTATAAAAAACAACATTTCTGAGGTGAATGTGTAGGCCTATAAAAAAAGCATTTCTGAGGTGAATGTGTAGGCCTATAAAAAAAAACATTCTGACGTGAATGTCTAGGCCTATAAAAAACATTTCTGAGGTGAATGTGTAGGCCTATAAAAAAAAACATTTCTGACGTGAATGTGTAGGCCTATAAAAAAAGCATTTCTGAGGTGAATGTTTAGGCCTATAAAAAAAAACATTTCTGAGGTGAATGTGTAGGCCTATAAAAAAAAGCATTTCTGAGGTGAATGTATAGGCCTATAAAAAAAAGCATTTCTGACGTGAATGTGTAGGCCTATAAAAAAAAGCATTTCTGACGTGAATGTGTAGGCCTATAAAAAAAAACATTTCTGACGTGAATGTGTAGTCCTATAAAAAAAAGCATTTCTGAGGTGAATGTGTAGGCCGATAAAAAAAGGCATTTCTGACGTGAATGTGTAGGCCTATAAAAAAAAGCATTTCTGAGGTGAATGTGTCGGCCTATAAAAAAAAACATTTCTGACGTGAATGTGTAGGCCTATAAAAAAAAACATTTCTGAGGTGAATGTGTAGGCCTATAAAAAAAGCATTTCTGAGGTGAATGTGTAGGCCTATAAAAAAAAACATTCTGACGTGAATGTCTAGGCCTATAAAAAACATTTCTGAGGTGAATGTGTAGGCCTATAAAAAAAAACATTTCTGACGTGAATGTGTAGGCCTATAAAAAAAAACATTTCTGACGTGAATGTGTAGGCCTATAAAAAAAAGCATTTCTGAGGTGAATGTGTAGGCCTATAAAAAAAAGCATTTCTGACGTGAATGTGTAGGCCTATAAAAAAAAACATTTCTGACGTGAATGTGTAGGCCTATAAAAAAAAACATTTCTGACGTGAATGTGTAGGCCTATAAAAAAAAGCATTTCTGACGTGAATGTGTAGGCCTATAAAAAAAAACATTTCTGACGTGAATGTGTAGGCCTATAAAAAAAAGCATTCTGACGTGAATGTGTAGGCCTATAAAAAAAGCATTTCTGAGGTGAATGTGTAGGCCTATAAAAAAAAGCATTCTGACGTGAATGTGTAGGCCTATAAAAAAAGCATTTCTAAGGTGAATGTGTAGGCCGATAAAAAAAGCATTTCTGACGTGAATGTGTAGGCCTATAAAAAAAAGCATTTCTGAGGTGAATGTGTAGGCCTATAAAAAAAAACATTTCTAAGGTGAATGTGTAGGCCTATAAAAAAAAACATTTCTGACGTGAATGTGTAGGCCTATAAAAAAAAACATTTCTGAGGTGAATGTGTAGGCCTATAAAAAAAAACATTTCTGAGGTGAATGTGTAGGCCTATAAAAAAAAGCATTTCTGACGTGAATGTGTAGGCCTATAAAAAAAAACATTTCTGAGGTGAATGTGTAGGCCTATAAAAAAAAACATTTCTGACGTGAATGTGTAGGCCTATAAAAAAAAGCATTTCTGACGTGAATGTGTAGGCCTATAAAAACAAACATTTCTGAGGTGAATGTGTAGGCCTATAAAAAAAAGCATTTCTGACGTGAATGTGTCGGCCTATAAAAAAAAACATTTCTGAGGTGAATGTGTAGGCCTATAAAAAAAAGCATTTCTGAGGTGAATGTGTAGGCCGATAAAAAAAGGCATTTCTGACGTGAATGTGTAGGCCTATAAAAAAAAGCATTTCTGAGGTGAATGTGTCGGCCTATAAAAAAAAACATTTCTAAGGTGAATGTGTAGGCCTATAAAAAAAAACATTTCTGACGTGAATGTGTAGGCCTATAAAAAAAAACATTTCTGAGGTGAATGTGTAGGCCTATAAAAAAAGCATTTCTGAGGTGAATGTGTAGGCCTATAAAAAAAAACATTCTGACGTGAATGTCTAGGCCTATAAAAAACATTTCTGAGGTGAATGTGTAGGCCTATAAAAAAAAACATTTCTGACGTGAATGTGTAGGCCTATAAAAAAAAACATTTCTGACGTGAATGTGTAGGCCTATAAAAAAAAGCATTTCTGAGGTGAATGTGTAGGCCTATAAAAAAAAACATTTCTGACGTGAATGTGTAGGCCTATAAAAAAAAAACATTTCTGACGTGAATGTGTAGGCCTATAAAAAAAAGCATTTCTGACGTGAATGTGTAGGCCTATAAAAAAAAACATTTCTGACGTGAATGTGTAGGCCTATAAAAAAAAGCATTCTGACGTGAATGTGTAGGCCTATAAAAAAAGCATTTCTGAGGTGAATGTGTAGGCCTATAAAAAAAAGCATTCTGACGTGAATGTGTAGGCCTATAAAAAAAAACATTTCTGACGTGAATGTGTAGGCCTATAAAAAAAGCATTTCTGAGGTGAATGTGTAGGGCTATAAAAAAAAACATTTCTGACGTGAATGTGTAGGCCTATAAAAAAAGCATTTCTGAGGTGAATGTGTAGGGCTATAAAAAAAAACATTTCTGACGTGAATGTGTAGGCCTATAAAAAAAAACATTTCTGACGTGAATGTGTAGGCCTATTAAAAAAAACATTTCTGACGTGAATGTCTAGGCCTATAAAAAACATTTCTGAGGTGAATGTGTAGGCCTATAAAAAAAAACATTTCCGAGGTGAATGTGTAGGCCTATAAAAAAAAACATTTCTGACGTGAATGTGTAGGCCTATAAAAAAAGCATTTCTGACGTGAATGTGTAGGCCTATAAAAAAAAGCATTTCTGACGTGAATGTGTAGGCCTATAAAAAAAAACATTTCTGACGTGAATGTGTAGGCCTATAAAAAAAAGCATTTCTGACGTGAATGTGTAGGCCTATAAAAAAAGCATTTCTGAGGTGAATGTGTAGGCCTATAAAAAACAACATTTCTGAGGTGAATGTGTAGGCCTATAAAAAAAAACATTTCTGACGTGAATGTGTAGGCCTATAAAAAAAAACATTTCTGAGGTGAATGTGTAGGCCTATAAAAAAAAGCATTTCTGAGGTGAATGTATAGGCCTATAAAAAAAAGCATTTCTGACGTGAATGTGTAGGCCTATAAAAAAAAACATTTCTGACGTGAATGTGTAGGCCTATAAAAAAAAACATTTCTGACGTGAATGTGTAGGCCTATAAAAAAAAGCATTTCTGACGTGAATGTGTAGGCCTATAAAAAAAAACATTTCTGACGTGAATGTGTAGGCCTATAAAAAAAAGCATTTCTGACGTGAATGTGTAGGCCTATAAAAAAAGCATTTCTGAGGTGAATGTGTAGGCCTATAAAAAACAACATTTCTGAGGTGAATGTGTAGGCCTATAAAAAAAAACATTTCTGACGTGAATGTGTAGGCCTATAAAAAAAAACATTTCTGAGGTGAATGTGTAGGCCTATAAAAAAAAGCATTTCTGAGGTGAATGTATAGGCCTATAAAAAAAAGCATTTCTGACGTGAATGTGTAGGCCTATAAAAAAAATCATTTCTGACGTGAATGTGTAGGCCTATAAAAAAAAACATTTCTGACGTGAATGTGTAGGCCTATAAAAAAAAGCATTTCTGAGGTGAATGTGTAGGCCGATAAAAAAAAGCATTTCTGACGTGAATGTGTAGGCCTATAAAAAAAAGCATTTCTGAGGTGAATGTGTAGGCCTATAAAAAAAAACATTTCTAAGGTGAATGTGTAGGCCTATAAAAAAAAGCATTTCTGACGTGAATGTGTAGGCCTATAAAAAAAAACATTTCTGACGTGAATGTGTAGGCCTATAAAAAAAAACATTTCTGACGTGAATGTGTAGGCCTATAAAAAAAAACATTTCTGACATGAATGTGTAGGCCTATAAAAAAAAGCATTTCTGACGTGAATGTGTAGGCCTATAAAAAAAAGCATTTCTGAGGTGAATGTGTAGGCCTATAAAAAAAAAACATTTCTGAGGTGAATGTGTAGGCCTATAAAAAAAAAAATTCTGAGCTGAATGTATCGGCCTATAAAAAAAAGCATTTCTGACGTGAATGTGTAGGCCTATAAAAAAAAACATTTCTGAGGTGAATGTGTAGGCCTATAAAAAAAAACATTTCTGACGTGAATGTGTAGGCCTATAAAAAAAAGCATTTCTGACGTGAATGTGTAGGCCTATAAAAACAAACATTTCTGAGGTGAATGTGTAGGCCTATAAAAAAAAGCATTTCTGACGTGAATGTGTCGGCCTATAAAAAAAAACATTTCTGAGGTGAATGTGTAGGCCTATAAAAAAAAGCATTTCTGACGTGAATGTGTAGGCCTATAAAAAAAAACATTTCTGAGGTGAATGTGTAGGCCTATAAAAAAAAGCATTTCTGACGTGAATGTGTAGGCCTATAAAAAAAAACATTTCTGAGGTGAATGTGTAGGCCTATTAAAAAAAGCATTCTGACGTGAATGTGTAGGCCTATAAAAAAAGCATTTCTGACGTGAATGTGTAGGCCTATAAAAAAAAGCATTCTGACGTGAATGTGTAGGCCTATAAAAAAAAACATTTCTGACGTGAATGTGTAGGCCTATAACAAAAAGCATTTCTGAGGTGAATGTGTAGGCCTATAAAAAAAAACATTTCTGACGTGAATGTGTAGGCCTATAAAAAAAAAACATTTCTGACGTGAATGTGTAGGCCTATAAAAAAAAGCATTTCTGAGGTGAATGTGTAGGCCTATAAAAAAAAGCATTTCTGAGGTGAATGTGTAGGCCTATAAAAAAAAGCATTTCTGACGTGAATGTGTAGGCCTATAAAAAACATTTCTGAGGTGAATGTGTAGGCCTATAAAAAAAGCATTTCTGAGGTGAATGTGTAGGCCTATAAAAAAAAACATTCTGACGTGAATGTGTAGGCCTATAAAAAAAAGCATTCTGACGTGAATGTCTAGGCCTATAAAAAACATTTCTGAGGTGAATGTGTAGGCCTATAAAAAAAAACATTTCTGACGTGAATGTGTAGGCCTATAAAAAAAAGCATTTCTGAGGTGAATGTGTAGGCCTATAAAAAAAAACATTTCTGACGTGAATGTGTAGGCCTATAAAAAAAAGCATTTCTGAGGTGAATGTGTAGGCCTATAAAAAAAGCATTTTTGAGGTGAATGTGTAGGCCTATAAAAAAAAGCATTTCTGAGGTGAATGTGTAGGCCTATAAAAAAAAACATTTCTGACGTGAATGTGTAGGCCTATAAAAAAAAGCATTTCTGAGGTGAATGTGTAGGCCTATAAAAAAAAGCATTTCTGAGGTGAATGTGTAGGCCTATAAAAAAAAGCATTTCTGAGGTGAATGTGTAGGCCTATAAAAAAAAACATTTCTGACGTGAATGTGTAGGCCTATAAAAAAAAGCATTTCTGACGTGAATGTGTAGGCCTATAAAAAACAACATTTCTGAGGTGAATGTGTAGGCCTATAAAAAAAGCATTTCTGAGGTGAATGTGTAGGCCTATAAAAAAAAACATTCTGACGTGAATGTCTAGGCCTATAAAAAACATTTCTGAGGTGAATGTGTAGGCCTATAAAAAAAAACATTTCTGACGTGAATGTGTAGGCCTATAAAAAAAGCATTTCTGAGGTGAATGTTTAGGCCTATAAAAAAAAACATTTCTGAGGTGAATGTGAAGGCCTATAAAAAAAAGCATTTCTGAGGTGAATGTATAGGCCTATAAAAAAAAGCATTTCTGACGTGAATGTGTAGGCCTATAAAAAAAAGCATTTCTGACGTGAATGTGTAGGCCTATAAAAAAAAACATTTCTGACGTGAATGTGTAGGCCTATAAAAAAAAGCATTTCTGAGGTGAATGTGTAGGCCGATAAAAAAAGGCATTTCTGACGTGAATGTGTAGGCCTATAAAAAAAAGCATTTCTGAGGTGAATGTGTCGGCCTATAAAAAAAAACATTTCTGACGTGAATGTGTAGGCCTATAAAAAAAAACATTTCTGAGGTGAATGTGTAGGCCTATAAAAAAAGCATTTCTGAGGTGAATGTGTAGGCCTATAAAAAAAAAACATTCTGACGTGAATGTCTAGGCCTATAAAAAACATTTCTGAGGTGAATGTGTAGGCCTATAAAAAAAAACATTTCTGACGTGAATGTGTAGGCCTATAAAAAAAAACATTTCTGACGTGAATGTGTAGGCCTATAAAAAAAAGCATTTCTGAGGTGAATGTGTAGGCCTATAAAAAAAAGCATTTCTGACGTGAATGTGTAGGCCTATAAAAAAAAACATTTCTGACGTGAATGTGTAGGCCTATAAAAAAAAACATTTCTGACGTGAATGTGTAGGCCTATAAAAAAAAGCATTTCTGACGTGAATGTGTAGGCCTATAAAAAAAAACATTTCTGACGTGAATGTGTAGGCCTATAAAAAAAAGCATTCTGACGTGAATGTGTAGGCCTATAAAAAAAGCATTTCTGAGGTGAATGTGTAGGCCTATAAAAAACAACATTTCTGAGGTGAATGTGTAGGCCTATAAAAAAAAACATTTCTGACGTGAATGTGTAGGCCTATAAAAAAAGCATTTCTGAGGTGAATGTGTAGGCCTATAAAAAAAAACATTTCTGAGGTGAATGTGTAGGCCTATAAAAAAAAGCATTTCTGAGGTGAATGTATCGGCCTATAAAAAAAAGCATTTCTGACGTGAATGTGTAGGCCTATAAAAAAAAGCATTTCTGAGGTGAATGTGTAGGCCTATAAAAAAAAGCATTTCTGACGTGAATGTGTAGGCCTATAAAAAAAAACATTTCTGACATGAATGTGTAGGCCTATAAAAAAAAGCATTTCTGACGTGAATGTGTAGGCCTATAAAAAAAAGCATTTCTGACGTGAATGTGTAGGCCTATAAAAACAAACATTTCTGAGGTGAATGTGTAGGCCTATAAAAAAAAAACATTTCTGAGGTGAATGTGTAGGCCTATAAAAAAAAAAAATTCTGAGCTGAATGTATCGGCCTATAAAAAAAAGCATTTCTGACGTGAATGTGTAGGCCTATAAAAAAAAACATTTCTGAGGTGAATGTGTAGGCCTATAAAAAAAAACATTTCTGACGTGAATGTGTAGGCCTATAAAAAAAAGCATTTCTGACGTGAATGTGTAGGCCTATAAAAACAAACATTTCTGAGGTGAATGTGTAGGCCTATAAAAAAAAGCATTTCTGACGTGAATGTGTCGGCCTATAAAAAAAAACATTTCTGAGGTGAATGTGTAGGCCTATAAAAAAAAGCATTTCTGAGGTGAATGTGTAGGCCGATAAAAAAAGGCATTTCTGACGTGAATGTGTAGGCCTATAAAAAAAAGCATTTCTGAGGTGAATGTGTCGGCCTATAAAAAAAAACATTTCTAAGGTGAATGTGTAGGCCTATAAAAAAAAACATTTCTGACGTGAATGTGTAGGCCTATAAAAAAAAACATTTCTGAGGTGAATGTGTAGGCCTATAAAAAAAGCATTTCTGAGGTGAATGTGTAGGCCTATAAAAAAAAACATTCTGACGTGAATGTCTAGGCCTATAAAAAACATTTCTGAGGTGAATGTGTAGGCCTATAAAAAAAAACATTTCTGATGTGAATGTGTAGGCCTATAAAAAAAAACATTTCTGACGTGAATGTGTAGGCCTATAAAAAAAAGCATTTCTGAGGTGAATGTGTAGGCCTATAAAAAAAAACATTTCTGACGTGAATGTGTAGGCCTATAAAAAAAAACATTTCTGACGTGAATGTGTAGGCCTATAAAAAAAAAACATTTCTGACGTGAATGTGTAGGCCTATAAAAAAAAGCATTTCTGACGTGAATGTGTAGGCCTATAAAAAAAAACATTTCTGACGTGAATGTGTAGGCCTATAAAAAAAAGCATTCTGACGTGAATGTGTAGGCCTATAAAAAAAGCATTTCTGAGGTGAATGTGTAGGCCTATAAAAAAAAGCATTCTGACGTGAATGTGTAGGCCTATAAAAAAAGCATTTCTAAGGTGAATGTGTAGGCCGATAAAAAAAGCATTTCTGACGTGAATGTGTAGGCCTATAAAAAAAAGCATTTCTGAGGTGAATGTGTAGGCCTATAAAAAAAAACATTTCTAAGGTGAATGTGTAGGCCTATAAAAAAAAACATTTCTGACGTGAATGTGTAGGCCTATAAAAAAAAACATTTCTGAGGTGAATGTGTAGGCCTATAAAAAAAACATTTCTGAGGTGAATGTGTAGGCCTATAAAAAAAAGCATTTCTGACGTGAATGTGTAGGCCTATAAAAAAAAACATTTCTGACGTGAATGTGTAGGCCTATAAAAAAAAGCATTTCTGACGTGAATGTGTAGGCCTATAAAAAAAAACATTTCTGACATGAATGTGTAGGCCTATAAAAAAAAGCATTTCTGACGTGAATGTGTAGGCCTATAAAAAAAAGCATTTCTGAGGTGAATGTGTAGGCCTATAAAAAAAAGCATTTCTGACGTGAATGTGTAGGCCTATAAAAAAAAACATTTCTGACATGAATGTGTAGGCCTATAAAAAAAAGCATTTCTGACGTGAATGTGTAGGCCTATAAAAAAAAGCATTTCTGACGTGAATGTGTAGGCCTATAAAAACAAACATTTCTGAGGTGAATGTGTAGGCCTATAAAAAAAAAACATTTCTGAGGTGAATGTGTAGGCCTATAAAAAAAAAAAATTCTGAGCTGAATGTATCGGCCTATAAAAAAAAGCATTTCTGACGTGAATGTGTAGGCCTATAAAAAAAAACATTTCTGAGGTGAATGTGTAGGCCTATAAAAAAAAACATTTCTGACGTGAATGTGTAGGCCTATAAAAAAAAGCATTTCTGACGTGAATGTGTAGGCCTATAAAAAAAAACATTTCTGAGGTGAATGTGTAGGCCTATAAAAAAAGCATTTCTGAGGTGAATGTGTAGGCCTATAAAAAAAAACATTTCTGAGGTGAATGTGTAGGCCTATAAAAACAAACATTTCTGAGGTGAATGTGTAGGCCTATAAAAAAAAGCATTTCTGACGTGAATGTGTCGGCCTATAAAAAAAAACATTTCTGAGGTGAATGTGTAGGCCTATAAAAAAAAGCATTTCTGACGTGAATGTGTAGGCCTATAAAAAAAAACATTTCTGAGGTGAATGTGTAGGCCTATAAAAAAAAGCATTTCTGACGTGAATGTGTAGGCCTATAAAAAAAAACATTTCTGAGGTGAATGTGTAGGCCTATTAAAAAAAGCATTCTGACGTGAATGTGTAGGCCTATAAAAAAAGCATTTCTGACGTGAATGTGTAGGCCTATAAAAAAAAGCATTCTGACGTGAATGTGTAGGCCTATAAAAAAAAACATTTCTGAGGTGAATGTGTAGGCCTATAAAAAAAAACATTTCTAAGGTGAATGTGTAGGCCTATAAAAAAAAACATTTCTGACGTGAATGTGTAGGCCTATAAAAAAAAGCATTCTGACGTGAATGTGTAGGCCTATAAAAAAAAACATTTCTGACGTGAATGTGTAGGCCTATAACAAAAAGCATTTCTGAGGTGAATGTGTAGGCCTATGAAAAAAAACATTTCTGACGTGAATGTGTAGGCCTATAAAAAAAGCATTTCTGAGGTGAATGTGTAGGCCTATAAAAAAAAACATTCTGACGTGAATGTGTAGGCCTATAAAAAAAAAGCATTCTGACGTGAATGTCTAGGCCTATAAAAAACATTTCTGAGGTGAATGTGTAGGCCTATAAAAAAAAACATTTCTGACGTGAATGTGTAGGCCTATAAAAAAAAAACATTTCTGACGTGAATGTGTAGGCCTATAAAAAAAAGCATTTCTGACGTGAATGTGTAGGCCTATAAAAAAAAACATTTCTGACGTGAATGTGTAGGCCTATAAAAAAAAACATTTCTGACGTGAATGTGTCGGCCTATAAAAAAAAAGCATTTCTGACGTGAATGTGTAGGCCTATGAAAAAAAAGCATTTCTGAGGTGAATGTGTCGGCCTATGAAAAAAAGCATTTCTGACGTGAATGTGTAGGCCTATGAAAAAAAGCATTTCTGAGGTGAATGTGTAGGCCTATGAAAAAAAGCATTTCTGAGGTGAATGTGTCGGCCTATGAAAAAAAGCATTTCTGAGGTGAATGTGTAGGCCTATGAAAAAAAGCATTTCTGACGTGAATGTGTAGGCCTATGAAAAAAAGCATTTCTGACGTGAAGGTGTATCGTGATGTCTTTACAGGTGTGCTTCGTCAACTGTTAAGGTGAAATAAATTTACCTCATTGAAGACACTTATTGCAGGAAACCCCTTTTCCGTAGTCGATGACAAGCCTGCGTCTTGGCTGCAGTCTCACAATTTCCCACAACATCCTCGCGTGTTTCAGTCACGAGCTTCACCATGGCTACGACTGGGTGGTGTCATTAACGTCCTTTCCGGCGTCATGTGCATCAGCGTTTTGCCTCGTCCGGGGCGGGTTGTAATCGATTTGCGTTTCCATGTTTAATGCCTGAGCCAAAGGCTGCGTTATCCAAAATATGGTGAACGAGAACGGCACTTGGTAGAACGACCCCCGCCAGGTTAAACAGTTTATGTTTGTACGCACCGATAGACCAGATCTGGATTCGGACCTGAACCAAAATCGAATCGGCTTGTTCTTGTCAAGGAACCAACTCATCCACCTCGTTTAGTCATAACTCATCCATAATTTTTTTAATATCATATTATATATCGCTTTTGGTTCGATCTCTCAATAGTGAAGAATTACTTACGAAATTAAATAATACTTGTATCCGAATCCATATCCACATCTTCACCAAAATCGCGTCCATTCTGTCTTGTCACACACCCAACCTGCCATCAATTTTCGTCCAAATCCGTCCATAACTTTTTTGAGATATCGTGTTTATCGATATCTATCGATTTTAGCCCTGCAACTCAATGGTGAAAAATCATTTAAAAAATTATCTGATCAAATACTTGGCCAAATCAGATATTGGCCAAATGATAAAGAAAATAAGTACTTTATTAATCGCTGAAAATAAATAAATAATAATTATAAAAAATTAAATTATTAATCAATTCGGTCAGAGAACACATAAACCACCACCATTTCATCAGAATCTGTAACTTTAAAAAAAAAATTTTTTAGTCATTAATCGAATCATTAAATAATTAATCGATTAATTGATTGATTAATTAATAAATAAAAAATAGCCTTTGCAGCCAAATCACCTGCTCATTGGCATGTCCAAATATCAGCTTCCTAACTCAAAAGGTGCCTGAGTTAATGGTCAGAAGAGAAAGGAAATTTAATTAATTAAATAAGTACTTTTTTAAAAAACAAAAAAACTTTAGAGGCCATTTTTCCCCGCAAAGCGGGGGTTGGCCTTTTTTGGGCACCGTGGTTGTTGTTGTTTTTTGGTCCCCTTTTTGAAGCAATGTTTTACGGCTGGATGCCCTTCCTGCCGCCAACCCAGTTTGTCGCCTTTTTACGACAAACAGGGAATAAATAAGTACTTAATTAATCGCTAATAATTAAATAAATCCTCAATTAATTGATTAATCAAAAAAAAACAAAAAAAACAAAAACAAATACCGTTTTTTGACAACGAACTTGCTCACTACTGTGCCGAAATTTCAGCTTCCTAGCTCAAAGGATGGCTGAGATATCGTCCGGACAAACAAACAAGAAAGCAAGAAAGAAAACAAGAAACCAGAGTGAAAACTGAGTACTCTCTTTCAGCGTGCGTCACTGCCGAGCCCCCTTTGGTGCCCGGCAATGACGATTTGCAATGCCTGGAGATGGCATAGGAAAGGAGCGGTGTACAATATAAAGGAAGCTGAGGATGGTTGGTTGATCCTGTAGATGGTTCCGTTATTTGCGAAATTGATACTTTTTGATCGGACACGTGGGGGAGTCAGCGCAAGCTGATCTGCCTGTATTTCCAGTGGTGATCTAAAGAGTCTAAAATGGCCTTCACTGTTGGGCCCAGACTATGTGTTGTGGAGGACCGTTCCAAACATCTTTTGACGAAAATATCCTCGTCTTTTATTTAGTCTTTAACAGTCGTGATCTCAGACTCGTAGTCTTACGAGGACACAAGTAGGCAGTAGATAAAATCAATGCCACCAATGTAATTTCCACCAATGACTGCAGAATTGGCACACACAGGTTCAGATGGGAATGCAAAAAATAAAGGTGAACCCTTTTTATGAGAGAGACAGAGACAGAGACAGAGACAGAGACAGAGACAGAGACAGAGAGTGTGTGTGTGTGTGTGTGTGTGTGTGTGTGTGTGTGTGTGTGTGTGTGTGTGTGTGTGTGTGTGTGTGTGTGTGTGTGTGTGTGTGTGTGTGTGTGTGTGTGTGTGTGTGTGTGTGTGTGTGTGTGTGTGTGTGTGTGTGTGTGTGTGTGTGTGCAGTGCATTCAGAAACCTTCACTTTTTTCACATTTTGTTATGTTGCAGCCTTATGCTGAAATCGTTTAAATTCATTTTTTCCCTCATCAATCTACACTCAATACCCCATAATGACAAAGAAAACAGGATTTTAGAAAGTTTTGGAAATTTATTAAAAATAACAAACTGAAAAACTGAAAAAACTGAAAAACTGATCAGTTTGGACATACCGCACATAATGTTGTTGAACCTAAACTCAACTTGCCTCGTTGCTGTGTTCATCAACTCCACAAAGACTTGTTCTGAGATCTACAGATGTTTCAGATCACTGTGATATAGCAGGTGTGAACATATATCAATAGTCTCCGTCAGTGGGACATTCGTGAACAAGATTTGTATATCAAAGGCGATTATGTTGTCCGCACTTGTCGGTGTTGTAGCACAAATTGCTTCTGCAAAAGTGAAAGAATCTTTGATCACCAATTGTGAAAGTGACTCCAATACAAGCTGCAGTTCCTCTCCCAACCACTTGGCAAGTTCATGTTGTGCCGAACCAACCATGGACAATATCGTTCTTAGTGGGACATTTTCTTTGTGGGTCTTCGGCAAGCTGTACATTCTTGGACTTTGGGCTCCAACAGGTTTGATTCTGTTGTACAACTCCATCGATAGTTCCCCGCCCTTGTGGAGCTGTAACATCTGTTTGGTGATCTGACCTTCCAACCGTGACGTACGGTCGTGTTCGGCTGCACATCCCAATTGTTGGAATTGTATTTCATCTTTGAGAATATTCATCATTTTGTTGATTTAATCGATCCTATTCAAGATCACAACTCCGGTGCATTTATCAGGTTTACAAATGTGAATGTCACCATTCCTCTTCAATCCTCGTATTGCCAAGAGTCTCGTTGCATGTGAAAGTCCGTGACGTCATTCGGGGTTTTCCCAATCCCTTAAATTTTCGACCCTCTCAAAACCTCCGTCTTAAAAAAAAAAAAAAAATTCCCCTTTCTGTTTGCACAGATTGTATGTCATCCCTTAATAATAGCATAAAGCCGTGGTTCTTAACCTGGGTTTGACCGAACCCCAGGGGTTCAGTGAGCCAGTCTCAGGGGTTCGGCAGAGGTCCTCCGAAACGCATTGCAATTTGTTTTTTTGGGGTTTTTAGTTTTGTATCAATTTTGAATCCTTGCGTAATTACGCTTATTATTAATATTATTATTATTTTGCTATGTATGTTACAAACGAATGTAAATGTTATTTGTAATTGTATTCCCATCCCATTCATGGTTTCTCTGGTCTGTGTTTAAGATAAGTTGTTTCACACTGACTGTAGTAAGTTGAATCAATGAGCAACTTGCTAATTATTCTGTTGATGGTGCTTACTTGCTTACTTACTTACTGGATTTTGGACTTTGCAGGTGTTCGGAAATTCCAGTGAATAGCCTCGATTAGCTTGCCATGTGCCGTGCGTCATTGGTCGCGCCTTACTTTGGAGTTACTGATTAATTGAAAAGTGAGTTGGAAATGTTTGTGGATATGCAGGGCAGGTTCAGAGTTATATTAAAGTCAAAAGTTGATGGTGATTATAATATATGATTGAATTACTCAGAAAATTAGGTGGAGGTGATATAACTCCTTTGGTCGCAATTAAAAACTAACAATTCACAGTTTTCTATGTAATATTATAATGGGATTTGAGGTGACAGAGTTGAGTACATAATAAATCCCGTCATCGTAACTATAAGTTATGTTTTCTTCGTTAAAATTTCTCAGTTTTCAGAGGGTACTGATTATATTTAAGCATGTTCCTTTTTTAATTTTTGTCATGTTATTATTTGCCCGAACTCAATTAAGATCAGTTTGTTACTTTTTATTTTATTTTTTTTGCAGTATGTCGAGCAAAAAAAGGAAGCGGTCGGAGGATTACTTGCGGTACGGGTTCACGTATTTGACGGAATGGGACGGAAGTCAGCATCCTCAATGCATGCTTTGCAATGTCAAGTTGAGCAACTCCAGCCTAGCACCAGCAAAACTACGGGAAAACTTCAAAAAACTGCACGATGACGGGCAGTACAAAGACACAACCCTGGATGAATTCAAATTGAAGAGAGTCCGATTCGACGTAAATGCTACCTTGCCCACTCTCGGCTTCATTCCAATTGACAAACTGATCCTCACCGCGTCGTATGAAGTTGCGTACCTGATCACAAGGCAGGGCAAACCGCACACCGTTGGCGAGACACTCATCAAACCGGCCGGGTTGAAGATGGCCAACATCATGCTGGGAAAAGCTGCTGAAAACAAATTGTCTCTCGTTCCACTCTCAAATGACACCATCAGATGCAGAATCGATGACATGAGTGACGACATCCTCACCCAGGTAGTTGCAGATTTAGTCGCGAGCCCGATGAAATTCAGCCTTCAACTCGACGAGACCACCGACGTTTCGAATTTGAGCCAGCTCATCTTATTTGTGCGTTATGTCAAAGGAGACGAGATCAAGGAAGACTTTCTGTTCTGCAAGCCTCTCACAACAACGACGAAGGCAGCTGACGTGAAGAAGCTTGTGGGCGACTTCTTCAGAAGCAACGGCCTCTCGTGAAACATGTCTGCAGTTTGCTCGGACGGAGCTCCAGCCATTGCTCGATGCAACTCCGGTTTTGGAGCGCTGGTGAAGGCCGATGCACCACACATCATCATTACGCACTGCGTCCTGCACAGACACGCGCTGGCATCAAAAACCCTGCCTCCAAAACTGGCCAATGTTCTGAAAATAGTCGTTGAAACTGTGAATTACGTGCGAAGCCGTGCTCTGAATCATCGCATCTTCAAAGAGCTGTGCAATGAAATCGGCTCTGAATTCGAAGTCCTTCTCTACCACTCTAACGTTCGATGGTTATCACGAGGGAAGGTAGTGAGCCGTGTTTTTGCCTTGCGTGTAGAATTATCCCTGTTTTTGCGAGAACACCAGCATTGCCATGCAACGCACTTCCAAGAGTCAGAGTTCATCCTCGCCTTGGCGTACTTGGCTGACATCTTCGACGCACTCAATCATCTCAATTGCCAGATGCAGGGCGGTGGAGTGAATGTCATCGAATCTGAAGAAAAGCTGAGCGCTTTCCGAAAGAAGTTACCGTTGTGGAGGCGGCGAACAGAGAACGACAACTTCGAACTTTTCGCTACTGGACGAGTGCGTGAGCGGGATCGAAGATGAGTCTGAAGTTGGAGGCACTGCTGTACCGGGGGAGCTGAAGCAAGCGATTGCCACGCACTTGGATGAGCTGGGAAGTCATTTGACGGCTGCTTCCCCGACCAAGAGCAATACCCAGCATGGGTGCGGCAGCCTTTTACTTTCGACGTTGCAACAGCAGATGTCAACGACCAATACCTCGACGACCTCATCGAACTTCAGCAGAGCCAGACTCAACAACAACTCTTCGGCACAACAACACTCTCAACGTTTTGGTGCCGCCAAATGGAAGGGTATCCTCACATCGCTAAAATTGCCCTTGAGATCCTCACGCCGTTCGTTACAATGTATCTCTGCGAGCAGGCGTTTTCGAAACTGGTGGACATTAAAACAAAGAAAAGGAGCAGGCTTGCATGCGAAAATGATTTGAGGGTGGCCCTTGCCAAAACAAAACCACGCATATTTCCCAGATCGCCTCCCGAAAAGATGAACAGAAAACGCATTAAGATGCAATTCTTCTTAATTTTTTGGTCAAATTTGAGAGGTTCCGCGAGTGTTCGGTGGGTTTCGTTAGGGTTCGGCGCCTTTAAAAAGGTTAAGAACCACTGGCATAAAGCCTGGTGTTGGCTTAGCGGTTAGGGTGCAGGCTTGGGATCATAGGATCCTGAGTTTGAATCCCGGTCGATCGCTGAATTAACGCCAGCGGGGTTGACTCAGCCTGTCATCCTTCCGAGGTCGGCAAATTGAGTACCAGCTTGCTGGAATGAATGATCCCGGTGTGTACCCCAACTTAGAATAGGTACACCGTATCCCTGCACATCCTAAGAGGCGACTAAGGGTGGGCGTCAGGAAGGGCATCCGGCCATAAAAACATTGCCTCAAACAGGGAACCATGATTGTCATGGGGCCCGCAAGACTAACCCCTGCTCTAGCGGGGAAAATGGCCTTAACACGATCATTCAGTCATTCATTCCTTAATAATAGCACACTCATAAATAAACAATTAATAATAATTGAATGTATATCACCGATTGATTAATAAACGACTGTTCGGCCCTATGACTTCGCCATATCAAAACGGTTTTGATAATTAACATACAGGCTGCACAACAGACCATGCTTTCCTAGCTTGGGTGATGGAGAAGTGTGTCCACTCAGCAAGGCCGGGCAGGACTTAGAGCTGCGGCACAGGGAGAGAAAACCAATTATATATATATGTATAATAATAACCACCTTTAGAGGCCATTTTTCCCCGCAAAGTGGGGGTTGGCCTTTTTCGGGAACCGTGGTTGTTGTTGTTTTTCGGTCCCCTTTTTGAAGCAATGTTTTACGGCCGGATGCCCATCCTGACGCCAACCCTTTTTGCCGCCTTTAACGACAAACAGGGAATTACCAGTGAACTGGTACTCAATTAGCCGACCTCGGAAGGATGACAGGCTGAGTCAACCCCCCTGGCATTAATTCAGCAATCGACCGGGATTCGAACCCAGGATCCTAGGATCCTAAGCCGGCACCCTAGCCGCTAGCCCAACACCAGGGAGAGAAAACCAATTAATGGAATTAAATAGTTTGTTTTTTGCTATGAATATTTCATATGATGCTAATATGATTCGAAGACACAAAGGATCATGATGAAGTCTGCAACCAAGTCGTCATAGTGCGTGCATCTTCACGAGCGGAATGTCCCCAAACACCACTCCAACTCCCACGTATGGCCGATAAGCCGGCAACTCACTCGGGACGGACAATAAAAATACCTGTTATGATTGTCACCAGGGAGCACCGGCTGCACGACGAGGTGACGCCGACGGCGAGGGTGGCTCTCCAACAACGGCAGGCCGGTGGCTGATGTGGTCGTTGTCCACACAGTGGGTGCACGATGGGTAGAAGACCTGTGGGAGACCTGCATGGAGACAAGATGTTGTGGAGACTTAAAAGGTAATGCTGTAAATAACGTTTAATCAACAGGTTACCAAAACACCCAAAACTAAATTGCTTGCAGAAAATAAAGTTTTTGTGATTTTATTTATTTATCCTGAGTAACGCCTGTCCAAGCAGGCCTCTCCAATCCAAGATGGTGGCCTGAGCGTTCACGTTGAGGTAATGGCTCTTCCACTCTCTACATCCACCCCTTCTAAAGGATATTTTAGCTTTGCCGTCTTGAAGCATCCCTAAATCAAAATTATAATTTTTTTTAGAAAAGCATCTTACAATGAGGCTTCAAAATAACCATAAAGGACATTGTGTAGTGTTACCTGAACAGGGTCCCCTGCTCAAAGTCAAGGGGAGATGGCCAAGAGAGAATAGAGTACAATGAGAATCGAGTCCGGTGGAGGAAAGAGTTAAATGAGGTAAGGGGAAGAGGGTGGGACAATTATTAAAGGCACGTCGACCGACAACGCTCGATGTTTGGTGCGCCATTGAAAGAGCATCGAAGAAAAGTTGGACTTGTGTGCCTGAATGTTTTAATCCTTATGACCAGCCTCGTCCTCTCTGAGTCTGGGAGGTCGGTGGTTCAAACCCGGCTGAGTCATAGCAAAGACTTTAAACTAGAGAGTTACGAGAACAGATTACCCTGCGCAGTGTTCAATTATATAATTCAATTGAAATAAAATAAAGATTTTAAAAGTTGAAGAGAAAAAAAATCCGGAAGTTTACCGTCGTTGATGCAGCGTCTTATACACCACCTTATTTAACATGTCCAAGTCCTGCTAAATGGAAGGGTTTTCAAAGTGGAAAAAACGCATTTTGTGTTCTGTAGTGTTCAAGTATATAATTCAATTTAAATAAAATAAAGATTTTAAAGGTTGGAGAAAAAAAAAATCCGGAAGTTTGCCGCCGTTGAAGCAGCGTCTTTAACACCACCTCATGTAACATGTTACATTAGTTCCTCGTGCCTGCTTGTGTCCTTTACGACGTCCTTACAATCAAAGTTTCCCTTTTGGAATGATTTAAAATTTTGCTTGATGTTACGGGGTCCCCCCCTTACCTCTGGTCTCGGTGGACCTCCGAACCCCGAGAGGGTCCCCGGCAGAAAGATGTGTTATCCTTGGTTGAAATCCAGCAAATAATGTCCCTCAGTGGAACCAGCAAATGAAACAGTCAAAGCAATAATGCAACCACACCAGGTTATAACCAAACAATAATAAAAAACCACCTTTAGAGGCCATTTTTCCCCGCAAAGCGGGGGTTGGCCTTTTTCGGGAACCGTGGTTGTTGTTGTTTTTCGGTCCCCTTTTTGAAGCAATGTTTTACGGCCGGATGCCCTTCCTGACGCCAACCCTTTTTGCCACCTTTAACGACAAACAGGGAATTACCAGTGAACTGGTACTCAATTTGCCGACCTCGGAAGGATGACAGGCTGAGTCAACCCCCCTGGCGTTAATTCAGCGATCGACCGGGATTCAAACCCAGGATCGTAGGATCCTAAGCCGGCACCCTAGCCGCTAGCCCAACACCAGGGATTTATAACCAAACAATAATATATTATAACCTGGTTATAACCAAACAATAATCTATCTATAATTCCAGTAATCTCTGTGTGTATGTGTGTGTGTTTGTCTGTGACCGCTGTTTCTCGACAACCACGGGTCCGATATACTTGAAACTTGCCAGGTATATTGCTGGGGACCCGAGGATGTGCCTTTTCAAGGTTTGAAATTAATCGGACAAGTGGTTCCCAAGGTATGGTCACCGTACTCGCAAGCCGTTCGCTTTGGCTTTGCGAATGGACCAAACCATTTCATGTAAATAGAGGGGGGGGGTTCTACCGTACTCGCAAGCCGTTCGCTTTGGCTTTGCGAATGGACCAAACCATTTCATGTAAATAGAGGGGGGGGGGGGGGGTTCTGTGGTCGTTACTGCCACGTGGTTTCAAAGTTTTTTTTTGTTGTTGTTGTTTGCACGCATGTTTTTTTGCACCCACGTACGGGCACGCCCTAGTATATTGTTACAGATACGACTTTGATGGTATGGTGGGCCGAGCGGGATGGCCGCCGTATCCGTACAAGTTACCCCGATTGCACCCGGGGTTGACTAATCGCGCTATGCTGGCTCAATAAGAAAAAGAAGACACCCGGCTGGATTACAATCACACAATACGACACCAGGGGTTCAGTTCTCAAGACCTCCGGAGGAGGTTATATTAAGGCGGAAAAGGTTAGATTACAGGGACAAGAGGGAAACATAGGAAGGTGGGCACTTAGACACAACCTTATATTAACCCTAGACAGACCACAGATAAACGGGACAACGCTGACTCACACGGGATTTGATGGCAAGGAAAGCGGCAGTCGATGGCTCAGGTGCACCTGGCTCCGGGACAGAATCACGTACGGTGGTGCCCAGCAGATGCGGGGAGGTCGCTCAGCGCTCGTGGGTCGCGACTTTGGTGGAGATGCCGGGGAGGTCGCTCAGCGCTCGTGGGTCGCGACTTTGGTGGAGATGCCGGGGAGGTCGCTCAGCGCTCGGGAGGGTGGCGTCTTGTCCTTCCAAGCTCGGGGCGCATCTGACGTCACGTCCGGCGCGGGGCCGCGTATATCCGGCGGGGAGTGACACGCCCTCGGCTCGTTAGCGCCGCCCCAGATGGCATCGGCCCATGGCTTCTCATTGGGTGCGGGGGTTACCGGCTCCGCCCTTGACGAGGGGCCGACAGGGAGCCCCTTCGTGGTAACCCCGTGGAGCGCGTGGTCAATGGCGGCTAACCGAGCCGGAAGGAGGACGCCCACTCCCCATGCCGTCACCGCGCCGCCCCCCTCTTTTGTTGTTGTTGTTGTAGTTGGCGCTTCTTCATGGGGAAGAGATGCGGAGAGGTATGGGGAGGTCCTAAACTTCCTAACAGGTGCCATATAATCACATTCTGGTGCAACGAAGAGTCATAATTAATGGAAACAAGTCCTTAACTGACATAGATTAAGAATAACTAGCAAGATGTCCTATAATTGTCTACGCGTGGTGCGGGGGACCTGGGCACGACATTTAATGGGGGGATGAAGGGGAAGATCGGGTCTAATGGGTGTTGTTTACAGACAATGGGACTAGGGAATGGGGTAAGGGGAGAGTTGGGGAGTATCGGAGAAGATAGGGGAATATTTACAAGCGGATATGGAGGTCAAATTCCATACCCGCAACATTGCACCCTTCTCTACCCTCGGGGCGTCCCGACCCGATAAATTTTTAACTACTTTAGTGTGGCACGCAATGTAGTTCCCTCTACTATTAACTCTACCCTGAGTGCGACAGTTTTACAGATATTCACAAATGAGTAAATATGTCCCCCTGCGACGTTGCACCCTTCTCCTCTCAGAAACACACCCACAGGATAACCGAATCCGGAAAGAATCCTCAAACTAAACATACAGCCGGTAGGGAGCATTATTTACAAGACTACGCTGATATTTACACTACGATCCAGGACCTGTCTTTGGAGGAACACATGCAGATGTTATGCATAGAGAGAGCGCGCTTGCCAACATCGATACACCAACCCACGAGTGCTCTGTGGCCGACGGCCTTTAATAACGTGCAGAGCACCCTGTCCCAGCATCAAAAGCACCACCCCACCACCAATCGGTGCAGTCACCATTGTTCATTGGAATAAAAATAACTTCAACAACCCCTAACCCTGCAGGTGTCTCTTGCTCTTCTTGTGGTGCACTTGGTGTTACTTAAAAGTGGTTCACCTGTATGGCATAGGTGCCACGTTGACCCATAGGTCCATCCCCGGGTGGTGCTTGGCCGCAAACGAACTGCGGTCCATCGTGGGTGGCCACAAACATTGCGGTCCATATGGTGTATCGATCCCGGCAGCAAGCAGCGAAAGTGCAGGCCCACAACTGCGTCGCCAGCACCTCTCTCTCCTCTCTCTCTACCCCAAAGCCAGATCCTCGGAGGTGGGAGACAAAAACAAGACAAGTGAGCAAGGTGGTAAAGGCGCAAAAGTGCACGCAATATAAGGTGATGCACACTGGGGGCACATGGGAACCAGGTGAGACAGGTACGTTCCTACCGTACGCCCCCCCCACCAGGTAACCTACATGGCCCCTCCCTTACCCCTTACTGTATCAACAAAACACAACACTACCCATAAACATCTACTTTACAAATCCACAAACATCCCTACTGTCTTCCCCGTTCCTCCCATATACCAAATTCGTCTTCTCTCCCTCCTAACCAATCAAATTTGCCATTTTCAACTCTCATCAAAATTTGCCATTTCCAACTCAACATCAAAATTTGCCATTACCAATTCATCATCAGTCCCTCCTAGGGAGGGAGAGATGGAATCACCCCAATGTCTCATCCACGTCGTGATGCGTCTCACAAATCCTCACAGCAATCTCATTTCCTGCACAAAACAAAGAAAACACAGGTGTGGAGTCATCATCATCACCACAGGTAAGTGGCTGCGTATGGTGCGACAGGTTCTTCAATCCTAACTATTTCCTAAATGACTTTAACAACTTTACACTACCCGGGGTCTTTCTCCGGCCAAACCATTGGCCCTCTTACACTACGGGTTCTAAAAACCAATTCCCATTGGCCAAACTGTGGTGCTCTTCAATTTGGGGTCTCACTCCCCCGATTCATCTCCCGGTGCCCTCGTACAATTTCTGGGCTGCGACGTGCACCTCTCCCAGTGGGTCTACCCACCTGCACACCTCCACCACTGCAGTTGCCTCCGAGCTTACCTGCTCCTTACCCTAACCTAACTACCAGGGGAAGGCCCTCTGGCTCTCTCCCCACTCCGTGCCCTCTCTGGCACTGGGCTGCCCGATCCACACCCGGGATCCTCAGGCACCCACTCACAACTACCGGCTCCCAGAGCCCACCTGCGGCCTCACCTGGCCGACATCCTCACAGTGGTGGAGTGCCCAACCAACTACACACACTAACAGGCTACACGCCCAGCCATTTCCACAACACTAATGCACCCATTCACAACACCATTCTGCAACCGCACCACAAATGCCAATATCCAACCACAATTTACCTGCACCCTCTACCTAACACTTACACTACCCGCCCCGGGTGCTCGTGAAAGGGGTCCACTCTTCCCCCATCCACACCTTCGCACCATGCACACCACTCCGTACCACTCACTCCAACTCTCTCCACACACCTGTACCTGCACACCTGTGCTCTCACACCTGGTGCCACCTGCACCCTTCTCTCCCCAAGCGCATTCGCGCTGATCCACTCACTCACTACTCATACACTGCTCCACACACCTGTCCAGTTGCACACCTGTGCAATCACACCTGTCCAGTTGCACACCTGTGCAGTCACACCTGTTCAATTCTCACTCACACGGCATCATCTCAGCTAACTACTCCCTTCTGAAACTTGCGCTTCCCAGTCGTCCCTTTAAACTATTGCGCTCCCACGTCATTATCATCCATACTAATCTACCTGCGTCCCCACTACAGGTATCAGTCACTAACTAAACTTAACGTTACCTAATGTCATCTTCGCTAGATCCCTACACACCATATCCTAACCCACCCGGGCTAGTTTTCACTGCCATACACCCCATAAGCTATTGCTCCTTTGCCCCACCATGGGAAAGGTGGCAGGGATGCCACCCTCTCCCACCGGGCCTATCGCTCCTCAATCCCCCAGTCCTCTGGCACTAATAAGCCCCCCTTATTCAGAGGTACTGGGTCCCGCCTCGGCATCTAAAGCCGAGGCAATCCACGGGGGCGCCTGCTCGCCGGTGTAAGGTCTTATCCGGTCGGCGTGGACGATCCGAGGGAGGGCTCGTGGCCCCATTTTGATCTTAAAGACCACGTCACAGATTTGCGACAGGACGACTCCTGGGCCTTGCCAGGGGGAGGTGAGTTTTGGGCACCTTCCCTTCCGCCTCCGGGGATTAAAGAACCAAATCTTCGTCCCCGGAGCGTATTGACTCCCCTGGCTCCGGTCGTCGTACCTGCGCTTCATCTTTTCCCCCGCCAGATGGAGTTGGCGGCGGGCGAAGGCATGGACTAGCTCCATGCCTTCCTCTAGGTGACGTGCGTACCCCTCCCTCGGCGGGTTAACCACTGTGTCTGGCACGGGACCGCATAGCAAGTCGGCGGGAGCCCGTAACTCCCGCCCATACATAAGCAACGCTGGACTGCATGCGGTGGCCCCGTGCTGGCTGGTCCGGTAGGCCATAAGCAAATAAGGGAGATGTTCGTCCCAGTCATCCTGACGGGTGGTGGTGAACAGTGCCAGTTGTTGGATTAAAGTTCGGTTGAATCTTTCCACCATCCCGTCAGATTGAGGTCTTAAAGGCGTTGTCCTGGTTTTTCGAATTGACAGGAGACTGCACACATCTTTTAGTAATTTGCTCTCAAAATTTCGTCCCTGGTCGGTGTGCAACTCCTGTGGAATCCCATGCCGGCACACAAATCCTTCCACGAAGGCCTGCGCTACCACCCCTGCTTCTTGGTTGGGGAGGGCGTAGGCCTCCGGCCACTTGGTGAAGTAGTCCATCACAACGAGGATATACTTATTACCTTGGCGGGTGCGGGGCAGCGGTCCTAGAATATCCATAGCCACCCGCTCAAGGGGGGCCCCCACCTGATGTAATTGAAGGGGGGCCCTCATCCTCCGTGCTGGTCCCTTTTTGGCAGAACAGGCGTCGCATCTCCGACACCAGTCCTGTATGTCGCGCCCCATATTCACCCAATAGAACCTCCGGCGGACCCGAGATATTGTCTTTGTCCTGCCCAAATGGCCGCCGGAGCGGGTACCATGCACCTGTTGCAATATGACGTTCTTGAATTTGTCAGGGACTATCACCAGCCAGGAAGTTCGATCAGAGGGAACCTCCACCCACTTGCGATACAAGATGTTGCCTTTCAATTCCAGGGTCTGCCACTGAGCCCAATATGCCTTTGTTTGTGCCCCGAGGGGGGTGACCTCTTCCCCCTTTGGTCTTTGCCCCAATTTGACCCATTGGAACACCGGCCCCAGAACAGGATCCTCCTGCTGGGCCGTGCTCCAAGCCAACTCTCCAAATTCCTCGTCCGCGGTTAGTGGCAAAATTGGCCCTCTCACCCGGGTTGCCCGGACGACGAGAATCGGGGCGGAATCGCCCAATTGCTCCCTCTCCTCGTGTCTCGCACAAAATTTACAGTTTTCCCCCAGACAAGGACGCCGAGAGAGTGCGTCCGCATTACCATGGGCCTTCCCGGCCCTATGGGCCACATCAAAATCGTACTGCTGCAACTTTTCCAACCACCTTGCAATTTGGCCCTCCGGTTCCTTGAACCGAAGGAGCCATTGCAAGGAGGAATGGTCAGTTCTAACCAAAAATTTCCGCCCGTACAAGTACGGGTGGAAATGGTTCATGGCAGCCAGCATAGCCAATAACTCTTTGCGAGTGACGCAATAATTTCTCTCGGGCCTACTTAAGGCCCGACTATAATAACCAATCACTCTCTCCACGCCCTCCTGTGTCTGAGACAAAACTGCGCCCAATCCTTCCTGGCTCGCATCCGTGTCCAGGGTAAATGTCCCGTCACTAGTGGGGTAAGCTAGAAGGGGTGCGGATGTTAGACACCCCTTCAATTTTTGGAAGGCCTCGTGGCACTCCCGTGTCCAATTAAATCGCGTCCCCTTCTCCGTAAGCCGGTGGAGGGGACGGGCCAACTCCGCAAATTTCGCCACAAAGCGCCGGTAGTAGGAGCAGAGTCCCAAAAATCCCCGCACCTCTTTGATGGTACGTGGTGCGGGCCACTCCTCTACCGCTTTAATTTTGTCTGGGTCTGTTTTTACCCCCTCGCGGCCAATCACGTGACCTAGATAGGCCACCTCTCTTGCAAACAAAGTGCACTTACTCGGGTTCAGCTTCAACCCTGCCTGTCTGAGGCACCCGAACACCTGGTCCAAATTAGCTAGTGCCTGGGGGAACGTTTGGGCATGTACCAGGACGTCATCCAGGTACACCAGGCATGATTGCCATGGCATGCCGCCTAGTACATGCTCCATCAATCTCTCAAAGGTGGCGGGGGCGTTACACAAACCAAACGGCATCACAGTAAACTGATACAGTCCCTTACCTGTGGAAAATGCCGTTTTCTCCTTCCCTGCCCTATCCATCTCCACCTGCCAATACCCACTCTTGAGGTCCAAAGTTGTGAACCAATTTGAGCCCGCAACGGCATCGAGGGTGTCATCAATCCTTGGCAGGGGATATGAGTCCTTGAGTGTCACGTTGTTTAGCTGGCGATAGTCCACGCAGAACCGCGTGGTCCCATCCTTCTTTTTGACCAGCACAACAGGTGACATCCAAGGACTTCCCGAGGGCTCGATCACACCTGCGTCGAGCATTTTTGCAACCTGCTCGTCAGCTTCCGCCCTCTTGCTCCAAGGGAGCCGTCGGGCGGCCTGACGAATAGGCCGGGCCTCACCGGTGTGGATCTGATGTTTCACCAGGCCCGTACGTCCAATATCCTCGGTGGACAGGGAGAAGAGGTCCAAATGGGACCCAACCAGTTTGTGTAAGGCCTCCCTCTGGGTACCTCCCAACTCTACGCTACTACGATTTACCATCTCGCAAATGGGATCGGGCCAATTCCTACTTGTTATTGAAGGCTCCCCCCGGGGTCGGCTCGGCTGGACGTTCTCGCCCCTCACTGTCGCGACTTCCTCAACTGGGGTGCAGCCAGCTACCCTCGTGCCCCTTACTATAGTGCGTGGTTCTGTACTCACATTTACTACTCGGACGGCCACTACCGGTCCGTCCGTTTTTACAAGGGTGCGGCCCACGATTAAACCCGGTATGGACTGCGCTGCCACCGGTTCGACCAGGCCGCAGGACTCCTGCCATGTTGGGCGAGCTGCCCACCGGGCCGGCACTATCGCCTCGGCCCTTGGGGGGATGGTCACGGCCTCGGAAGCCTCCAGCTCCGCTCTCTCGGCCGTGCTCACTCCCCCTAACGGCAGCTCTTCTACTCCCACCTGCAGGATCCCCCGGCACAAGTCGATTTTACAACCGCTGGCAGTCAACAGGTCCAACCCTATTAAACATGGGTCGCACACCTCCGCCACCCAAACATCTATCTCCCTCCTTACCGACCCTAACTTGAGGGTCACAGAACCACGCCCTATGATCGGGGCCGTTACCCCGGTAGCAAGCTGCAAACTATAATTTTGCAGGCGCTGGATCTTATCCCAGCCACCTGCGCTCGAATCAAGGACCACAGGGCTGATGATCGTGGCGCTAGCTCCTGTGTCCACTACGGCGTCTACCCCCACGCCGGCAATTTTGCATCTAATTGTCAGGCTACCGGTTCCAATTTGGCCACAATAAATGACCTGTCGCGTCAATGAGGGCTCTCCTCCATCCTCTGCTGCCGAACACCGCCCTACGTGCCCGACACCTTCTAGTTTCCCGGGGTCTGGCGGGGGGGTGTCTGGGGTCGGCTAACCCGCTCCCCCCTGGGCGGAGTTGAGGACCTCAACTGCCGGGGATCATCCCGGCGCGCGTTTCGACAGTGCCGCGCCAGGTGACCCAGGCGGTTGCAGGTATAGCACCTCACCTGATAAGGTGCTTGCCTCCGGAATTCCAAATTCCCCCCCCTGTAGGTCCGAATTGGATTACCCGCTCGTGGTCCACCGCGGGCCACCTCCGTGGCCGCCTGCCATGGTCCAGGTCCCGCCAGGCGCTGGTCCACCAGCCTCCGGACCATGCCCGCCAGGTCAGGACCCACGTCGGGGGCGGGTCCCCTAAGGGGTCCGCCCTCCACCGGGGGTCCCACCTGGCGGACCGCCATTGCGAGACGCTCGCCCCCTCGGGCCAGGGGCCTCGCTGCTTCCCAACGGGCCGCAGCGTCAGCCGCCTGGCTCAGAGTCTGCGGGCGCCACATGGCGAGCTGTTGCCGGAGCTCAATATCCGGGAGGGCCTGGATAAAATGGTCCAGCGCCAGGCTTTCCCGGGAATCCGCTGCCATGCTAGCATGTGCGATCCCCACTGCGCGGCGAATGTCGTGGGCAAGTTCCCCGATGGCTTCCTGGGGCTTGCGTTTTCGCAGCGCGAGCTGAGCTTTAACAAGCTCGCTCTGCTGTTCTATGCCGAATCGATTAATTAGGGCGTCGCGGAGGGCTGGCAGGGTGAGAGCACCCGCTGGTAATGCCGTCAGCACCTCCGCCGCCGCGCCGCGCAATGCGGCCACCAGGTGTACTCCACCTTCGTCCTCACCCCAACCGTTGCCCTTACACACACAGTCGAACTGCGCCAGGTACGCGCGTAGATCACTCTTGCCGTCATACGGCGCGAGTGGGACCTTGTGGGACCACCTCGTATGTGAGTCGTTGCCCGCCTGCCGGACCCCGTGCGTCGCCCCTTGCGGGGTCAGCGCGGGGCCGAACCGGCCGGGCCCCCACAGTACACTACCCCCAAGGGGCTCTCGTGCCTCCCCGGTCCCTCCAACAACTACCCCTGTTGGTGTCGATGCATGGGTCACACCTCCGCAACCCGCTACCCATTCCATACCACCACCACCACAACCTTGCTCACCCACACCTCGCACCTCTCGTTCCATACCCTCCGGACCAGCCATACACCTCACTCTTGGCCTCTCACGAACATCCGGGTCTATCTCGACCCCCAAGCTTATTAAATCACCTGGCGCATCATACGCACGACCATATTGGTCACCACTTACACCGGGTCCTCTTTCTCTTCGCTTCTCCTCCATCACCTGCGAATCCCTCATCCGGTTAATGAGCACATCATCACGATCCGAACACAGACTCTGGACCAATTCTTTTACCTCCTCTTTTATCTCTTTCTTATCCTCTCTCCGTCGCTTTTTAATTTCGCTCACCCCTTCTTCCACTTCTTCTAATTTTTGCCTCATCTCCTTCATCTCTTCGTGCGCCCCTTTAAGTTCTTCCTCTAACTCCACTTTATTTTTTTCTATGTGCTCCCGCACCTCCCGCTCTTTAATCTCCATTACCTCTACCACCTTGTCCATTTTCCTCGTCAGGTCCTCATGTACCGTCTGACACTCTTTTTTAATTACCCCTACGTCCTTTTTCATCTCCTTCTGTGTCGATTTTAAACCCTCTATTACCGCTGTGTTCTTCTTTACCTGGTCCCCCAACTCCTTTTGTCCCACTGTCAGTTGTTCTACTCCCAGCGTCAACTCCTCTATACCACCTTGCAATTTTACAGTCCCCTTTCTCACCTCTTTCTCCATGCGCTCCTTACAGTGCCTCACCTCCTCGCGCACTCCTCCGACCTCCTCACTCACTCCTCTTCTGATCTCTTCTCCCATCACTTGCATCTCCTGCCCAGATGCCACCCTCATCTGCTCCATTTCCTCCCTGTGAGCATCCAGTTTGGTTTCTACCCCCATTCTGACCCCCTCTATCTGCTGCCCCATTTGGTTAACTTCCCTTTCCGCTTGGTCCCTCATGTCCCTCAATTTGCCTTCCATGGTGTTTTCTAACCCCTCTAACCCTTTTTGCATCCCTTCCATTTGATTCTCTTGAGCGGCCATTCTGTTTTCTACCCCCGTTAACCCCTCCTGTATTTCCCCTAATCTATCGTCTAATTTCCCAAATTTCATGTCTAATCCCTTAAAATTATTGTCTAATCCCTTAAAATTATTGTCTAATCCCTCACTGGTACCCCTCGCTTCGTCCCTCATTACCCCCATTTGCTCACTCTGAGCCCTCGCTTCGTCCCTCATTACCCCCATTTGGTTTCCCATTACCCCCATTTGGCCCTCCAATCGCTCACCCTGAGCATCCATCCGGCCCTCCAATCGCTCACTATTCTGGGCCATAAGGGCCTTCATTTGTATAAAAAAAAGGCCCCAATCCATCGGGGGCGCTGCCACGGTCGCTGGCGCGGTGATCAGCGAGGCGCCATTTTGCGCGCCCGCTTCTTCGTGCGTGACGGCGCTATTTTGCGAACCTGCCGCCCTCACTGCTTCGCTCTCCTCCTGTCCCTCATTTTGGTCCTGGATCGACCCTACCTCACTCTCCTTTACCGGACCCCAGCCGTCTTGATCCGCCATAGCGCGACTTGCAAAATTCGAGTTTCGTAAAACAAAACAAATTTCGGCCGCTCCAAATTTTGACCAAATTTTTTTTTTTCCTCTATTCGTTCTTTTTTTTCCTTCAAAATTTGGTCGGGCCTCGAATCCCACTCCTGACACCAATTGTTACAGATACGACTTTGATGGTATGGTGGGCCGAGCGGGATGGCCGCCGTATCCGTACAAGTTACCCCGATTGCACCCGGGGTTGACTAATCGCGCTATGCTGGCTCAATAAGAAAAAGAAGACACCCGGCTGGATTACAATCACACAATACGACACCAGGGGTTCAGTTCTCAAGACCTCCGGAGGAGGTTATATTAAGGCGGAAAAGGTTAGATTACAGGGACAAGAGGGAAACATAGGAAGGTGGGCACTTAGACACAACCTTATATTAACCCTAGACAGACCACAGATAAACGGGACAACGCTGACTCACACGGGATTTGATGGCAAGGAAAGCGGCAGTCGATGGCTCAGGTGCACCTGGCTCCGGGACAGAATCACGTACGGTGGTGCCCAGCAGATGCGGGGAGGTCGCTCAGCGCTCGTGGGTCGCGACTTTGGTGGAGATGCCGGGGAGGTCGCTCAGCGCTCGTGGGTCGCGACTTTGGTGGAGATGCCGGGGAGGTCGCTCAGCGCTCGGGAGGGTGGCGTCTTGTCCTTCCAAGCTCGGGGCGCATCTGACGTCACGTCCGGCGCGGGGCCGCGTATATCCGGCGGGGAGTGACACGCCCTCGGCTCGTTAGCGCCGCCCCAGATGGCATCGGCCCATGGCTTCTCATTGGGTGCGGGGGTTACCGGCTCCGCCCTTGACGAGGGGCCGACAGGGAGCCCCTTCGTGGTAACCCCGTGGAGCGCGTGGTCAATGGCGGCTAACCGAGCCGGAAGGAGGACGCCCACTCCCCATGCCGTCACCGCGCCGCCCCCCTCTTTTGTTGTTGTTGTTGTAGTTGGCGCTTCTTCATGGGGAAGAGATGCGGAGAGGTATGGGGAGGTCCTAAACTTCCTAACAGGTGCCATATAATCACATTCTGGTGCAACGAAGAGTCATAATTAATGGAAACAAGTCCTTAACTGACATAGATTAAGAATAACTAGCAAGATGTCCTATAATTGTCTACGCGTGGTGCGGGGGACCTGGGCACGACATTTAATGGGGGGATGAAGGGGAAGATCGGGTCTAATGGGTGTTGTTTACAGACAATGGGACTAGGGAATGGGGTAAGGGGAGAGTTGGGGAGTATCGGAGAAGATAGGGGAATATTTACAAGCGGATATGGAGGTCAAATTCCATACCCGCAACAATATTATAAATCACACACAAAGAGCCATACAACAATGGGGGTAATCACCCCTACTTTCAAATCTTACGGTAATATCCTTGTCAAGCCCCTTAACCCCACACTCACGGCACCTCCCCCAATGTCTCTGCACCCCTCCAAGGCGAAGTCCCAATGTCTCTGTGCGCTCCCGCGATCGGGGAGTCAAAGCCCGATGGTCAATTGAGGCGTAGACGAGCGAGACGACCCCGAGGTCACGTGCTCAACCCCCAGCCACACAGCGGTGGAGAGGAACCTCACAAAGACGCGCTCCGACGTACACGTTGCGGTTCAATCCGTGAGCCTCCGTATAATTATCACGTGCCCCTTTCTGGCACAGCCGTCCCTGGCAATCCACCGGGGAACAATGCCCAGCCGACACGACAAAAGCCTGTTCACTGCAGGGTGCTCGCGTGGCGAAGGTGGCGGACGGCTTTCGCTCCAACCCGGATTCTCAAGGCCTGGATCCTCCGGAACCTCAATGAGAATACCCGACGACACAGGCTCCACGCACTCCGGCGATATTTCTTATCGCCCGAACTTCCCTTCAAGGACGCAATGTTCACTCGCACTGGACGTCGAACGCTCGGGCCGGAGCTTGAACCACCATGTCTCTTTTCGATGTCCTCCCACCTCTCTCTCCTTCGCTCCACCTCTTCCGGTCTCGATCCGGATTTCCGGCCACATTTTACCAGGAGCGCTTTTAAATCTTTTAACCACAACAACCCTTTCCCTTAAGTCACAATAAGCATAATATCTAGAATACTTCGAACCAACAACAATAATCATAACAACAATCATTAGGGCCGAATACGTAACACTTCCCCCCCCCCCCTCAAGAAAGAAAGTTTGAACACCGCGAAAACTTTCATTGCATGCCCTCTTTGAACAGGCAAAAGTAAATTCACAACCCAAATCAGCAATCCCCGTGGGCAACAATATTCAACCTTCCCCAAAAATAAAGCAACAAAATTTTACACAACCCCCAGAGCTTTCCAAAGTTAATTCCCTCTGGACCAAGCGTCAACAACGCCATTGTCCCTGAACCTCTGATTTTTACTTCTAGTTTCTCTTGAATGAAGGTTAAGGGGTTGTGACCAAAAACCCAAAGGCCAGCAAATCTATAGCACTTTCCCCGGGAGGCCGAGCTGAAAGCCAGGTTCCATGATGGTTGGGTGGTGAGGCCTGGAAGTATTCACTACATGGACGCCTTTAGGAACGTGGAGTTCACGGTTAGTCCGGGGAGGAAAGTTCACTACATGGACGCCTTTAGGAACGTGGAGCTCACGGTTAGTCCGTGCAGGAAAGTTCACTACCTGGATGCCTTTCGGAACGTGGCGTTCACGGTTAGACCGTGTAGGAATCTTGGCTCGGTGGCTCCGCAGCATTCAGTCCTTCAGCTTTTCCGGACTCCTAATAATTACGGGGGGACCACTGGTCACAGTAGTCACCTGACTGGCGGTCTCCTTCTCGGCCACTGCTCCGACAAGCCTTCCTTTGGGAGCTGTCACAACTCTGGAAGCCTCCCTAATAATATCGCTTGCGGCCACCACCACTACTACTCCGTGGTCCTCCTCTGTAGCCCCCTCGACCCCGAGGAAATGCCTTCCCTACAGTGATGGTCCGACCCTCCAACTCCTTGCTTTTCAGATCCTTTTCTGCCTCTCTGGCGTCCTTTGAGTTTTCAAACGTGACAAAGCCAAACCCTCTTGACTTTCGTGTCTCCCTGTCTTTTATCAGCAGCACTTCCAAAAGCGGTCCATAGTTGCTGAAGGCAGACTCCAAAACATCTTCCTGTGTTTTGAAGTTCAGTCCACCTACAAATAACTTGCTAAACTTGTCGCCATCCCGAACTGGTGTGGTGTTATTTTCCCTACTGGGCTTTTTAACCACCATCGGGTTACCATAAACCTGACCACCGGCCAAATCATTCCCGATAACAACCGATACTCCCTCTACAGGAAGCGTGGCTTGTAAACCGACGGTGACCGGTCCTGACACCAAATCGGACTCCAAATGGATGACATGAAGTGGCGCACGAACACAGCCACCAATCGCCTGTAAACAAACACTATCCCCAGTTGCCGTCTCCTCGGACCATGGCAAGATGCCTTCAAGCATTAAAGATTGATGTGCTCCTGTGTCCCTCATTATCCTAACCGGTCTCCGGTTAGTCGAGGCTCCATCCAGTGACACAAACCCCTCGGAAATAAATGGTTGGTAACCCTTTTGAGGGCGATTTCTCACAATGGCCATCGCATTTGGAGTCGTACTAGTCGAACTCCGCTCCTGATTTTCCTTTCCCAGAGCATAACAGTTGGACATCCAGTGTCCCGGTTTATGGCAAAAAGTGCAAGTAGGCCCGGATGAGAACCTCGTGGTCTGCCAAGGCATGGGGGTGGCGGTCTGTCTCGAGTCCCCCGGATGATAGGTCTGTCTTGGAACCGCAGTCTTCTGATTTCTAGAAGTCGTGGTGTCAAAGTGGACCTCATTTTCATCCCAAGGCCACCCCCAAGGATTTTCGTTCTCCGCCCCTGATGTACCATAGCTCCCCTGGCTAGGTCTGGGCGAGAAGTTCGGTTTGTGGAATCCCATCCTGTGTGTTAAGGCATAGTCATCTGCCATGGTGGCTGCCTCATACAGCTTTGGTACTTTCCTTTCCTCCAGATGAACTTTAATGTCCTCGTGGACACACTGTTGGAATTCCTCCACCAGGATCAATTGTCGTAATAGTTCGAAGTCTTTCCCAACTCCTTTTGAATCACACCACCTATCAAACATGGTTTCCTTCACTCTGGCAAATTCCACATGGGTCTCACTCTCCCTCCTCCTGGCATTCCGGAATTTTTGCCGGTAAGCCTCCGGGATCAATTCATAGGCTTTGAGAATGTGTTTCTTCAATACCTCGTAATCTGCACATTGGTCAATCGGTAAAGCCGAATAAATCTCTTGAGCTTTACCCACCAGAACACTTTGCACTAGTATGGACCAGTACTCCTCAGGCCAGTTTAACTGTCGTGCCACTTTCTCAAATTGTGGAAAAAACTTGGCTACCTCCTTTTCATTGAAGGGTGGAACCAGCCTCACATGTCTGCCAACATCCCAGGTTTTCTGACTAGGTGTTGAACCAGTCAGCAGGGATGGTACCTCTCCCCGTTCTCTCATTAACTCCAGCTCCTTGACTTTAATTTCCTGCTGATGCACCAATTCACGGTCCTTTAACTCCCTTTCGGCTCTTCTCTCCTCTGCTTCGAGTTCCCTTGCAGCTCTCCTTTCCTCTGTTTTTTGTCTTCTAACCTTTCCTGGAGTTCTCGTTCCTGTGCTGCTCTTTTTCCCTGGAGTTCTCTTTCCACTCTCCTTTCTTCTGCTTGTTTCTCTTCTAACCTTTCCTGGAGTTCTCGTTCCTGTGCTTTTTCCCTTTCCTGGCTCCGTAACTGCATCTCCAGTTTCTGGAGCTCCACATTTTCTTGTTCTTCTTGTAACCAATCCCAGGCTACCTCTTCCCATGCTTTTAATCCCACCATAGATTGTATCACCACTGTCTGCATCTCTGCCTTCTTCATATTAGTTCGGACCTCCAAGCTAAAATGTTTGGCCAATTTCCAGAGGTCCGATTTTACTAACGCTCTGAACTGTGCTTCACTCGGGGTCACTGTAAACTTCTCTGCGTCAAACTCCATAGTGACTACTGGTAACACCTGTTAACCTTCACACAAGAAAATTTTAACAAACAAAAACAAATTATTATTATTTTATTTTTTTGTTGTTGTTTGTTTTTGGAAAAAAATTGGTAATTCTGGGAATGTTCGGGAATTCTTTCCCGGACTAAATTTAGGAATTTTTTTTAGATCCCGGACGCAGACCTAATTGCGAGCCCACGAATATCAATTGGACGAGCCCCCAATTTCTGTTACGGGGTCCCCCCCTTACCTCTGGTCTCGGTGGACCTCCGAACCCCGAGAGGGTCCCGGCAGAAAGATGTGTTATCCTTGGTTGAAATCCAGCAAATAATGTCCCTCAGTGGAACCAGCAAATGAAACAGTCAAAGCAATAATGCAACCACACCAGGTTATAACCAAACAATAATATATTATAAATCACACACAAAGAGCAATACAACAATGGGGGTAATCACCCCTACTTTCAAATCTTACGGTAATATCCTTGTCAAGCCCCTTAACCCCACACTCACGGCACCTCCCCCAATGTCTCTGCACCCCTCCAAGGCGAAGTCCCAATGTCTCTGTGCGCTCCCGCGATCGGGGAGTCAAGGCCCGATGGTCAATTGAGGCGTAGACGAGCGAGACGACCCCGAGGTCACGTGCTCAACCCCCAGCCACACAGCGGTGGAGAGGAACCTCACAAAGACGCGCTCCGATGTACACGTTGCGGTTCAATCCGCGAGCCTCCGTATAATTCTCACGTGCCCCTTTCTGGCACAGCCGTCCCCGGCAATCCACCGGGGAACAATGCCCAGCCGACACGACAAAAGCCTGTCCACTGCAGGGTGCTCGCGTGGCGAAGATGGCGGACGGCTTTCGCTCCAACCCGGATTCTCAAGGCCTGGATCCTCCGGAACCTCAATGAGAATACCCGATGACACAGGCTCCACGCACTCCGGCGATATTTCTTATCGCCTGAACTTCCCTTCAAGGACGCAAAGTTCACTCGCACTGGACGTCGAACGCTCGGGCCGGAGCTTCAACCACCACGCCTCTTTTCGATGTCCTCCCACCTCTCTCTCCTTCGCTCCACCTCTTCCGGTCTCGATCCGGATTTCCGGCCACATTTTACCAGGAGCGCTTTTAAATCTTTTAACCACAACAACCCTTTCCCTTAAGTCACAATAAGCATATCTAGAATACTTCGAACCAACAACAATAATCATAACAACAATCATTAGGGCCGAATACGTAACACTTGACTGCCAGACAGGGAGACAAAGTAAAAAATATCTCACTCCTGTCTAGGCATGTGCGATCGGGACAAATTCAGAGCCAAAGTACAGATAAACTAGATTCATTTTTCGATTAATGTTCAAAATATAACATTCAATTGGAATGAAGTTGTTCCTCGATCATAAACTGACGTTTGCAGACAGACAGACAGACAGACAAAAGTGAACCAACTGCTTTTCCCATAAAGTGCTGGATTTACTGCTTAGTAGGCCAGAAATGGTTTTTTTGTCATTGGCCTTTCTCCACCAATTAGAGGCAAGCTTTCACAAGTTACCCCGGTATTATACGTTGTAAGAAAGATCATGATTCGTTATTTGGGTTGACGTCAGCTTAAACTCATTTGCATACACGTCTCGGCCACTGTGGCCCAACATGCGTGCGGTAAAAATGGTACGTGCTGCTTCCTTTGCTTGACACGATCAGCATTTAAAAAGGATAGAGCACGGACAGACGATCATGGGTCGGTTATACCGCAGGGTTTGATGGGCCTAATGGCCTCTTCATGTATTGAAGTTTCTTTGTAAGGGAATTCACATTATATTATTATTGTCAAAAGTACAATTGTCCAGGTCTGTTGTGGTGTATTTGACATGCAATGCACTTGTGATGTAACAAACAGCTTTTGAGACGAGTATCGACGTTGCAAGATATTAAAAGAGGAATCCGAATTTTTAGAGTTTTTCTTTTTATCTTTTTCTAATATTTGATCAGGATTCATCTCAAACTATTCATCCTAATGTGAGTAATATACACTACTCAAAACACATCACATGACGTCATAATCTATGTCTTATGTGCCTTTGGAAACATAACAAATATTCCCTTTTGGAAACTCGTTGCTCTTCAATAAGAAAATATTAATAATGTGTAACTTTCCTCATGTGAAGAAGGGAAGGAACAATTAGTTGTATATGGAACACAAATCAACATCAACCACAATCATGAGCTGAAGTAATACATGGGAAAACATGGAAATACCGCATTGTACCTGGAGAAATAACTTGGCGATCACATTGGGGATGCGGCACACGGATGTTGAAATCGGCTCGGAAGGCACGTTGGTAAAAACCAAAGCGAAACTCTGTTTCTTCATTTAATTTGCCTTTCAACATTCTATTATTTTATAAACGTTTCCTTATAAAATGTCTTTTTTTTCCTTTTTTTAAGCCTGGTGTTGGCTTAGTGGTTAGGGCGCCGGCTTGGGATCCTAGGATCCTGGGTTTGAATCCCGGTCAATCGCTGAATTAACATCAGGGGGATTGACTCAACCCGTCATCCTTCGGAGGTCGGCAAATTGAGCACCAGCTCACTGGTAATTCCCTGTATGTGGCAAGAGGCGACTAACAGGGTTGGCGGCAGGAACGGCATCGGGCCAAAAAACATTGCTTCAAAAATGGACCACGGTGCCCCCGAAAAAAAGGCCAACCCCTGCTCTGCGGGGAAAATGGCCTCTAAAGGTGGTTCTATAAAATGTCTTTTTAATTCGCTACGTACTTAAAACCATTTTTATGTGACTTTACGTTAGTGACAAAAAGCAAGTTGAAATAAAAAGGTAAGGGGGAGAAATTATACACGTGGCTGATCAGATGACGGCAAATTAATGATCAGATGTGACGAATGCCAAGAGTGGTACTGTTATGCGCAATCGATCGATGCCTGCGCGAACGGTGGATCCATTGATAGCACAGCGCAATCGGTCGATAGCGCAAATCCATCGATGGTGCACAACATATGCATGTACACTGCTAATATCCAAAAATGGGGCTGATCCCAAGGATGTAACGATTTGAAAATCAAATCGTTGTTTAAATATTCCCAATAAATACTTTAAGACACTTGTGGTCATGTACTGTTCTACTAGGCGGTTCCACTTTTAAATAGTGCTCCTTTAACACTGTGAGTAGTGCACGCTCTTCCGTGAGGCTAAGAAAAGAAGTCAATTGTAATAGGTAGAGAGGGCAGGTAAATTTTTAACACTTCCTGAAACATTAATGACCCAAGCAGCCATTTAAACACACTATGTATACCCATGTGGTAGTATTCATTCAAAACTGTGTGAACCATGCCATTCCGTTAAATGGCGATTTACTCTGGGGCACCAGAGAACACCAGCACTGTATCCAAATCCCAAACTCCTGTTTAGGAAGGTGTGCTCTTAAGTAAGGTAGACACTGCAAGGTAAAAGTATCCTGAATCCTCAGGTCAACTTTGTTTTATAGCAAACCATGATAACTCTCGAAACCTATAACGCCACACGTTTCACACACAAACCTTTCCTCCTCCCTCTTTCTCATCCACCTCTTCGGCTGCACTTCCTATTCTGGTCATGAACCCGGCGACCCGCGCACGTCTCCCGCCAACTGCCAGGGGGACACCCAGGAGGCTTTTGGCCGCGTGCAGCGACCTGGCCAACGCAGGATCCAGAGATGAGTCGGCCAACACGGACTCCAAAAGTAGAAATGCTTCTACCACCGAAGACCACAGAGGCTGTTGAGGCAAGCAAAGCACAAAATGGGGGTTACCTATTATAAATATCAACAAATAGATCTTCAATGACGTCTGGCCTAGCCATGCGCATGGAGGTGAAACACAAAGCGACTACGCACATTATCAGTATTAATTGGCCCTTCTCAAATCGAGCCAGTTTTGTTTACATGCCTTGTAATGGTGCACAAGCAAATGCTCTACGCACTGTATGATACATTCATCATCATCATCATCTGATCACACACCAAGCTCTATACAAAGTCCTGGCTTTGCCAAAGCAGTTTCTTGGCGGGGGTTATAAAAGCCGGATGGGTCGCCACTCCGACCCAAGAGGTCAAGGCAGGAATTAATAAGTTGTTGAGGGTGCTGGCGATAAGTCGTCTATCCTAATGAAGGACACCGTGGGATATTTAACGCCTACTGATGAATGCTGGCAGATGGGACGCCCATTTAAGGTCCATCCAAGGGACAGCACACACATTGATGAATCACACCGCCTTTGACACATCGGGATAGATCGTTTATAGCTAAGCCAATATTCAAACCCGGCCTAGACAGCTCAGAGGTGGATGTGTGCATCTCTAGGCCATCCTACCAGCAACGTTAATACTTTAAGCACAATACCATGTTTATTCATCAACTAAAACGGCACTCTCTGACGTCACGACGAGTTGTTAGGGTTACGTGTCGACCAATATGCCTCCGCCCACATTATTACATCATGATACATACTTGTACCAAGTTTGATTTAAATCCCTTCGGCTGTTCTCAAGTACCACATTTTTACCTGACATGACCTCTGACCTTTAACCTCTTGATGGCATAATCCAATCAGTTCATCTTTGTATCACACACATACATACATACATATATATATATATATATATATATATATATATATATACGTATATATATATATATATACACTTAAACCAAATTTGCTCAATATTCCATCACTTGTTCACAAGTTGGCGTGGCAACATAAATTTAACTTAACATGGCCTTTGACCTCTTTGACCTCTTGACTCCAAAGTCTAATCAACTAATCCTTACATCATAATACATATAATCTAAATATCGATAAAGCTCAGTTGACTTTTTGCTCCACCAAATAACAGCGAAACGAAGTTGAGTAAAAGGGTGAAAATTCTACAGATGCTGTGATAAATAACTACCTCTGTCGGTTTGAATGTTTGAAAGAGAATAGACGTCTGGATCAATTTTTGAATTAAATTTAAATCCTGATTTATATATATATATATATTTAAACGCGAGTTGTCTGTGTGTGTCCGCGTTTTATTCAGAGATGGCCGAACGAATCTTCATCAAACTTCCAGAGGTTTATCAGTGAGTGTCTGGGAGTGTTTTAGGCAAAAAAAATGTTTTTTTTTTTTTTTAAGTTCGTTTTTTGGAGTAAAAATAAAATAAAATAATAATAATAATAATAGTAGAAAAATCGCTCGTTAGTGCCTTTTCAGCTGAATGACAGTTGTATACAAGTACACCTTCGCATAAATAAATACAAAGCAATTACCAGACATTTGAATACTAATAAATCAAACAATTCCGGAAGTGTACAAATTTGGTAGTCTGGCTTCTTCCTCTTACTGATCGGCATCACACTTAACTCAGAAACGTGAGCCACATTCACTCAGAAACGTGAGCCACATTCACTCAGAAACGTGAGTGACTCCCCTTCCTCTCCTTCCTCTCCTGCCTCCCCCCTCCCCTCCCCCTCCCCCCATCTCGCCTCCTCTCCCTCCCCTCCCCCTCCCCCCATCCCCCCCTCCTCTCCCTCCCCTCCCCATTGAGATATAAATTCTCCGTAAAAGAGCTTCCACTTCTCACTGCTCCCCTTCCCCCACCCTCTCCCACCCCCCCCCCCCCCCCCCACTGAGATATAAATTCTCCACTTCTCACTGCTCCCCCCCCCCTCCCCCCCCCCCCCCCCCCGGCAACGCTGGGTACTTCTGCTAGTTATATTATATACCTCTTTTCTCTTCTCCAATGGAATTACAATGGAATCAAATCCTTCTTCTTCTCCAATGGCTTGATCTCTGATCATCAATTTGGATTCAGACCAGGTCATTCCACTCTGGACATGCTGCTTCTGCTGTCTCAACAATGGATGGAGGTCCTGAATGTCAAACAGGAAATCAGTGCCGTCTCCCTTGACATTTCACGTGCCTTCGATACGGTCTGGCACCCTGCTCTGCTCACCAAACTCTCCTCCTTTGGTATCCATGGAAATCTCCACGCATGGCTGGCGGACTTCTTCTCCAGTCATCGTCAACGTGTGGCCCTGAATGGGTTTCTCTCATCTCCTCTTCCTGTTCTGGCTGGAGTTCCCAAAAGCAGTGTTCTGGGTCCTGTGCTTTTCCTGGTCTTCATCAATGATCTCTCCGACTCTCTGGAAAATCCTCTCTATCTCTTTGCTGATGACTGCACTTTCTGCCGCTCCACACCTCATCCCTCAGATCGGCAGTCTGCAGCCTCCTCACTCTCTGCAGACCTGGACAAAATCACAGACTGGTCAAACAAGTGGAACACGTCTTTCAATCCCGACAAATCTCACACTCTCACTGTCTCCCCGAAAAGACCAGCTGGACAACCCTCCCATCTACTTTCTCAACAATCCTCTCCAAGAAGTTCTGTCACTCAAGCTTTTGGGTCTCAGTTTCTGCCATGATCTTTACTGGGAAAACCACATTTCAAATCTGGCCTCCAAAGCCAGTCGCCGACTGGGCATCCTCCGTCGTGCGAAGTCCTTCCTTGGCACACCTGAGCTCCTCACCACATACAAAGCTTTCAAATCGTCTTTTTAACACAATTTTCAGCATTTCAACGAAAGAATGGCAATTTGCAGGTGGTCAAGCATAATTGTTGTGTTTCTCAATGCAAATCTGACTCATGGAAATGCTGGAATACGAGAAATGTCCGTGAATGAGACTGAGATTAGAGTTCCTATAACTTCCTGTTAATACAAGCGAACAGCCGCAGTAGTCATAAAACACACACACACACACACACACACACACACACACACACACACACACACACACACACACACACACACACACACACACACTTTGAGACCTGGGAAGGTTCAGCTCCACCTTCTGAAACTCGCAAATGTTGATAACAACCAACGACACACTCACATGGAGTCATGAATATGGCAGCAAGAGGGGGGTTTTTTTGTTTGTTTGTTTGTTTGTTTTTTTATACAAGATCGGGGCTCGTGAAAGAGCTAACATGAATCACACAAAAAGTCAAACCGACACACAAAACACAAAAAACAAGGGGAGCGGCAGACAAGATGGGGAGAGAGGGGGAAGGACACAAACACAACATTTGAGAGCAGGGACATCGGGAGGACTTGGGGGGAGGTGGGAGAGGTATAAAACATATGAACACTGCAAGGACTCTGGGGTGAATTACCGGGGGTAGAAAAGATCAAGGTTTTGGATGGGGGTAGATAAGAGATGGTGGTGAACAGCTGTTTTAAAGACCTGGAGGGAGGAGTGGGATTGAAGGGAGTGGGTGAGTTTGTTCCAGAGGCGGGAGAAAAGAGGAATGAAAGAGTGAAGGTGAGCAGAGAGTCTAGATTTTGGCAGTTTAACCATAAGAGGGTTGCTGGCAGATCTTGTCCGACCTGGAGGAATATTGGGGGGACAGAGCACAGAGAGAGCTGGGGGAGCAAGGCCGGAGAGGAGTCGGTAGAAGACAGTTGTTGGGGTGCGGCATTATTTGCACAAATTAAGTACAAATGAAAAAATTCCCAACATGCAATGTCCCAATCCTTTGAGTCACAAAATCACTTGTATTTAAAGTTTAAAACTCAATAATCTACCAACAATTCCATTTCCTTGTACTTGCTAACCCCTCCAAGTAGACTAGAGATGAAATGGATTTTTTTTTGTATGCATAGTCGAGGCTCGTGGAAGAGCTAGAATTAGTACCACTAGGGCATGCCCGTACTATATATATGCCCGTACTATATATCTATCTAAAATTATATCCCCCCCCCCTCTATTTACATGAAATGGTTTGGTCCATTCGCAACGCCAAAGCGAACGGCGAACGGCTTGCGAGTACAGTGACAATCCCCCCCCTCTATTTACATGAAATGGTTTCGTCCATTCGCAACGACCACAGAACCCCCCCCTCTATTTACATGGAATGGTTTGGTCCATTCGCAACGCCGGCACACGCGATCGTTCGCTGCTCTCTGATTGGTTGAATCGTTTTTTGGACATAGCTCGGTAAGTAATTGTCCGATTAATATGAAACCTTGAAAAGGCACATCCTCGGGTCCCCAGCAATATACCTGGCAAGTTAAAAGTATATCGGACCCGTGGTTGTCGAGAAACAGCGGTCACAGACACACAGACAGACACACAGAGATTACTGGCATTATAGATAGATGAACGGATCAGGATGTAACAGGACAAAAGGAACGTGAAAGAGAGAGGGGGGGAGGGAAACACCAACAGCAAGGCCAAGATAGAGGGAGACGGACAAACAATGGGTGCGAGGATGAATGGGGTGGACAAGATGGATACAGAAGGAAACTCTTACAAGGGAAAAGTGGAAATTTGGAATGAGGAGGGATTGGGATACGGTGGGAAGGTTGACCAGTATTGGAAAACATTATGGTTTTGCATGGGGAATGATCTGAGATGGTGGTGATTAGTTGTCTTGAAGACGGGAGGGAGGAATGAGATTGAAAAGGATGTGGAAGTTGATTCCACAAGTGGGAAAAAAGGGAACAAATTAGTGGAGATGAGCAGAGATCCTGGATTTTCCTGAATGCGAAGATAATTTGGAAGGTTTAATATTGGAAACAAGCGTTACGCCTAGGTCCCCCGTGGATTTTGACGTAGCGACCCAATTTTCAATAGCGTTCTTCCTTATACCTAGATACACCCACACACCAGATTAGAAGTTGGTACTTCGCTTATTTTTCAAGATATTCCGCTCACAAGGTTCAGACATACACGGCGGCAGCCATCTTGGATTTTTACGTGGCGACGCAATTTTCAATAGCGTTCTTCCTTATGCCGAGATACACCCACACACCAGATTAGAAGTTGGTACTTCGCTTATTTTTCAAGATATTCCGCTCACAAGGTTCAGACATACATGGCATCAGACATACATGGTGGCGGCCATCTTGGATTTTGACGTGGCGACCCAATTTTCAACAGCGATCTTCCTTATGCCTAGATACACCCACACACCAGATTAGAAGTTGGTACTTCGCTTATTTTTCAAGATATTCCGCTCACAATGTTCAGACATACATGGCGTCAGACATACATGGTGGTGGCCACCTTGGATTTTGACGTGGGTTGCACCCACACACCAAATTAGAATTCAGTCCTTCCTTACGCACGCACGCACAGCCACACGCACGTCCGCACGCACGCACGGGAAAACCATAGTCCCCCTTTTGCTCCGCGGTGTGACGAGGGACAATAAGCTTTTGGGGGACATTGTAAATCACCTTTTTGGAGATATGGGAAATCAACCTATTGGAAATATTGGAAATCACCTTTTGGGAGATATTGGAAATCACCTTTTTGGAGACATTGCAAATCACCTTTTTGGAGTTATTGGAAATCACCTTTTTGGAAATATTGGAAATCACCTTTTGGGAGATATTGGAAATCACCTTTTTGGAGACATTGCAAATCACCTTTTTGGAGTTATTGGAAATCACCTTTTTGGAGATATTGGAAATCACCTTTTTGGAGATATTGGAAATCATCTTTCTGGAGATATTGGAAATCATCTTTTGTAGATATTGGAAATCACCTTTTTGGAGATATTGGAAATCACCTTTTTGGAGATATTGGAAATCACCTTTTTGGAGATATTGCAAATCACCTTTTTGGAGATTTTGGAAATCACCTTTTTGGAGATATTGGAAATCACCTTTTTGGAGATATTGGAAATCACCTTTTTGGAGATTTTGGAAATCACCTTTTTGGAGATATTGGAAATCACCTTTTTGGAGATATTGGAAATCACCTTTTTGGAGATATTGGAAATCACCTTTTTGGAGATATTGGAAATCACCTTTTTGGAGATATTGCAAATTACCTTTTTGGAGATATTGCAAATCAACTTTCTGGAGATATTGGAAATCACCTTTCTGGAGATATTGGAAATCACCTTTCTGGAGATATTGCAAATCACCTTTTGGAGATATTGCAAATCACCTTTTTGGAGATATTGGAAATCACCTTTTGGAGATATTGGAAATCACCTTTCTGGAGATATTGGAAATCACCTTTCTGGAGATATTGGAAATCACCTTTCTGGAGATATTGCAAATCACCTTTTGGAGATATTGCAAGTCACCTTTTTGGAGATATTGGAAATCACCTTTTGGAGATATTGGAAATCACCTTTCTGGAGATATTGGAAATCACCTTTTGGAGATATTGGAAATCACCTTTTGGAGATATTGGAATTCACCTTTTGGAGATATTGGAAATCACCTTTCTGGAGATATTGGAATCACCTTTCTGGAGATATTGGAAATCACCTTTTTGGAGATATTGCAACCTTTCTGGAGATATTGGAAATCACCTTTCTGGAGATATTGTAAATCACCTTTTGGAGATATTGGAAATCAACATTTTGGAGATATTGGAAATCAACATTTTGGAGATATTGGAAATCACCTTTTTGGAGATATTTGAAATCATCTTTCTAGAGATATTGGAAATCAACCTTTTGGAGATATTGGAAATCACCTTTCTGGAGATATTGGAAATCACCTTTCTGGAGATATTGGAAATCACCTTTCTGGAGATATTGCAAATAACCTTTTGGAGATATTGCAAATCAACTTTTTGGAGATATTGGAAATCACCTTTTGGAGATATGGCAAATCACCTTTCTGGAGATATTGGATGTCACCTTTCTGGAGAAATTGGAAATCAACATTTTAGAGATATTGGAAATCACCTTTCTGGAGATATTGGAAATCACCTTTTGGAGATATTGGAAATCACCTTTTGGAGATATTGGAAATCACCTTTCTGGAGATATTGGAAATCACCTTTCTGGAGATATTGGAGATTTCCATTTTGGAGATATGGCAAATCACCTTTCTGGAGATATTGGATGTCACCTTTCTGGAGATATTGGAAATCAACATTTTGGAGATATTGGAAATCACCTTTCTGGAGATATTGGAAATCACCTTTTGGAGATATTGGAAATCACCTTTCTGGAGATATTGGAAATAACCTTTTGGAGATATTGGAAATCACCTTTTGGAGATATTGGAAATCACCTTTCTGGAGATATTGGAAATAACCTTTCTGGAGATATTGGAAATCACCTTTTTGGAGATATTGAAAATCTCCTTTTTGAGGATATTGGAAATCACCTTTCTGGAGATATTGGAAAGCACCTTTTGGAGATATTGGAAATCACCATTTTGGAGATATTGGAAATCAACATTTTGGAGATATTGGAAATCACCTTTGTGGAGATATTTGAAATCACCTTTCTGGAGATATTGGAAATCACCTTTTTGGAGATATTGGAAATCACCTTTCTGGAGATATTGGAAATCACCTTTTGGAGATATTGGAAATCACCTTTTTGGAGATATTGGAAATCACCTTTCTGGCGATATTGGAAATCACCTTTTTGGAGATATTGGAAATCACGTTTCTGGAGATATTGAAGATCTCCATTTTGGAGATATGGCATATCACCTTTCTGGAGATATTGGAAATCAACATTTTGGAGATATTGGAAATCACCTTTTGGGAGATATTGGAAATCACCTTTCTGGAGATATTGGAAATCACCTTTCTGGAGATATTGGAAATCACCTTTCTGGAGATATTGGAAATCACCTTTCTGGAGGTATTGGAAATCACCTTTTTGGAGATATTGGAAATCACATTTCTGGAGATATTGGAAATCACCTTTTTGGAGATATTGGAAATCACCTTTCTGGAGATATTGGAAATCACCTTTTTTGAGATATTGGAAATCACCTTTCTGGAGATATTGGAAATCACCTTTCTGGAGATATTGGAAATCACCTTTCTGGAGATATTGGAAATCACCTTTTTGGAGATATTGGAAATCACCTTTCTGGAGATATTGGAAATCAACATTTTGGAGATAGTGTAAAGGAACATTCTGGAGATAATGGAAATCAGATTTTTGCAGATATTGGAAATCACCTTTTTGGAGATATTGGAAATCACCTTTCTGGAGATATTGGAAATCAACATTTTGGAGATAGTGTAAATGAACATTCTGGAGATAATGGAAATCAGATTTTTGCAGATATTGGAAATCACTTTTTTGGAGATATTGGAAATCACCTTTCTGGAGATATTGGAAATCACCTTTCTGGAGGTATTGGAAATCACCTTTTTGGAGATATTGGAAATCACCTTTCTGGAGATATTGGAAATCACCTTTTTTGAGATATTGGAAATCACCTTTTTGGAGATATTGGAAATCACCTTTCTGGAGATATTGGAAATCACCTTTCTGGAGATATTGGAAATCAACATTTTGGAGATAGTGTAAATGAACATTCTGGAGATAATGGAAATCAGATTTTTGCAGATATTGGAAATCACCTTTTTGGAGATATTGGAAATCACCTTTCTGGAGATATTGGAAATCACCTTTCTGGAGGTATTGGAAATTACCTTTTTGGAGATATTGGAAATCACATTTCTGGAGATATTGGAAATCACCTTTTTGGAGATACTGGAAATCTGCTTTTTGAGGATATTGGAAATCACCTTTTTGGAGATACTGAAAATCAGCTTTTTAGAGGATATTGGAAATCACCTTTTTGGAGATATTGGAAATCACCTTTCTGGAGATATTGGAAATCACCTTTTCGCAGATATTGGAAATCACCTTTTTGGAGATATTGGAAATCACCTTTCTGGAGCTATTAGATATCAACATTTTGGAGATATTGGAATTCACCTTTCTGGAGATATTGGAAATCAACTTTCTGGAGCTATTGGAAATCAACATTTTGGAGATATTGGAAATCACCTTTTTGGAGATATTGGAAATCACCTTTTTGGAGATATTGGAAATCACCTTTTTGGAGATATTGGAAATCACCTTTTTGGAGATATTGGAAATCACCTTTTTGGAGATATTGGAAATCACCTTTTTGGAGATATTGGAAATCACCTTTTTTGAGATATTGGAAATCACCTTTTTTGAGAAATTGGAAATCACCTGTTTGAGGATATTGGAAATCACCTTTTTGAGGATATTGGAAATCACCTTTTTGGAGATATTGGAAATCACCTTTTTGGAGATATTGGAAATCACCTTTTTGGAGATATGGGAATTCACCTTTCTGGAGATATTGGAGATCAACTTTCTGGAGCTATTGCAAATCAACATTTTGGAGATATTGAAAATCACTTTTTTTGGAGATATTTTGGAAATCACCTTTCTGGAGATATTGGAAATCACCTTTTTGGAGATATTGGAAATCACCTTTTTGGAGATATTGGAAATCACCTTTTTGGATATTGGAAATCACCTTTTTGGAGATATTGGAAATCACCTTTTTGGAGATATTGGAAATCACCTTTTTGCAGATATTGGAAATCACCTTTTTGGAGATATTGGAAATCACCTTTTTGGAGATATTGGAAATCACCTTTTTGGAGATATTGGAAATCACCTTTTTGGAGATATTGGAAATCACCTTTTTGGAGATATTGGAAATCACCTTTCTGGAGATATTGGAAATCACCTTTTTGGAGATATTGGAAATCACCTTTTTGGAGATATTGGAAATCACCTTTTTGGAGATATTGGAAATCATCTTTTTGGAGATATTGGAAATCACCTTTTTGGAGATATGGGAAATCTGCTTTTGGAGATATTGGAAATCACCTTTTTTGAGATATTGGAAATCACCTTTTTGAGGATATTGGAAATCACCTTTTTTGAGATATTGGAAATCACCTTTTTGGAGATATTGGAAATCACCTTTCTGGAGCTATTAGAAATCAACATTTTGGAGATATTGGAATTCACCTTTCTGGAGATATTGTAAATCGACTTTCTGGAGCTATTGGAAATCACCTTTTTTGAGATATTTTGGAAATCACCTTTCTGGAGATATTGGAAATCACCTTTTTGGAGATATTGGAAATCACCTTTTTGGAGATATTGGAAATCACCTTTTTGGAGATATTGGAAATCACCTTTTTGGAGATATTGGAAATCACCTTTTTGCAGACATTGGAAATCACCTTTTTGGAGATATTGGAAATCACCTTTTTGGAGATATTGGAAATCACCTTTTTGGAGATATTGGAAATCACCTTTTTGCAGATATTGGAAATCACCTTTTTGGAGATATTGGAAATCACCTTTTTGGAGATATTGGAAATCACCTTGTTGGAGATATTGGAAATCACCTTTTTGGAGATATTGGAAATCACCTTTTTGGAGATATTGGAAATCAACATTTTGGAGATATTGGAAATCACCTTTTTGGAGATATTGGAAATCACCTTTTTGGAGATATTGGAAATCAACATTTTGGAGATATTGGAAATCACCTTTCTGGAGATATTGGAAATCACCTTTTTGAGGATATTGGAAATCACCTTTTTGAGGATATTGGAAATCACCTTTTTGGAGATATTCGAAACCACCTTTTTGGAGATATTGGAAATCACCTTTTTGGAGATATTGGAAATCACCTTTTTGGAGATATGGGAAATCACCTTTTTGGAGATATTGGAAATCACCTTTTTGGAGATATTGGAAATCACCTTTTTGGAGATATTGGAAATCACCTTTTTGGAGATATGGGAAATCTGCTTTTGGAGATATTGGAAATCACCTTTTGGAGATATTGGAAATCACCTTTTTGGGATATTGGAAATCACCTTTTTGGAGATATTGGAAATCACCTTTTTGGAGATATTGGAAATCACCTTTTTGGAGATATTGGAAATCACCTTTTTGGAGATATTGGAAATCACCTTTTTGGAGATATTGGAAATCACCTTTTTGGAGATATTGGAAATCACCTTTTTGGAGATATGGGAAATCTGCTTTTGGAGATATTGGAAATCACCTTTTTGAGATATTGGAAATCACCTTTTTGGAGATATTGGAAATCACCTTTTTGGAGATATTGAAAATCACCTTTTTGGAGATATTGGAAATCACCTTTTTGGAGATATTGGAAATCACCTCTTTGAGGATATTGGAAATCACCTTTTTGGAGATATTGGAAACCACCTTTTTGGAGATATTGGAAATCACCTTTTTGGAGATATTGGAAATCACCTTTTTGGAGATATTGGAAATCACCTTTTTGGAGATTTTGGAAATCACCTTTTTGGAGATATTGGAAATCACCTTTTTGGAGATATTGGAAATCACCTTTTTGGAGATATTGGAAATCACCTTTTTGGAGATATTGGAAATCACCTTTTTGGAGATATTGGAAATCACCTTTTTGGAGATATTGGAAATCACCTTTTTGGAGATATTGCAAATCAACTTTCTGGAGATATTGGAAATCACCTTTCTGGAGATATTGGAAATCACCTTTTTGGAGATATTGCAAATCACCTTTTGGAGATATTGCAAATCACCTTTTTGGAGATATTGGAAATCACCTTTTGGAGATATTGGAAATCACCTTTCTGGAGATATTGGAAATCACCTTTCTGGAGATATTGGAAATCACCTTTCTGGAGATATTGCAAATCACCTTTTGGAGATATTGCAAATCACCTTTTTGGAGATATTGGAAATCACCTTTTGGAGATATTGGAAATCACCTTTCTGGAGATATTGGAAATCACCTTTTGGAGATATTGGAAATCACCTTTTGGAGATATTGGAATTCACCTTTTGGAGATATTGGAAATCACCTTTCTGGAGATATTGGAATCACCTTACTGGAGATATTGGAAATCACCTTTTTGGAGATATTGCAACCTTTCTGGAGATATTGGAAATCACCTTTCTGGAGATATTGGAAATCACCTTTTGGAGATATTGGAAATCACCATTTTGGAGATATTGGAAATCAACATTTTGGAGATATTGGAAATCACCTTTTGGAGATATTGGAAATCACCATTTTGGAGATATTGGAAATCAACATTTTGGAGATATTGGAAATCACCTTTTTGGAGATATTTGAAATCATCTTTCTAGAGATATTGGAAATCAACCTTTTGGAGATATTGGAAATCACCTTTCTGGAGATATTGGAAATCACCTTTCTGGAGATATTGGAAATCACCTTTCTGGAGATATTGCAAATCACCTTTTGGAGATATTGCAAATCACCTTTTTGGAGATATTGGAAATCACCTTTTGGAGATATGGCAAATCACCTTTCTGGAGATATTGGATGTCACCTTTCTGGAGAAATTGGAAATCAACATTTTGGAGATATTGGAAATCACCTTTCTGGAGATATTGGAAATCACCTTTTGGAGATATTGGAAATCACCTTTTGGAGATATTGGAAATCACCTTTCTGGAGATATTGGAAATCACCTTTCTGGAGATATTGGAGATTTCCATTTTGGAGATATGGCAAATCACCTTTCTGGAGATATTGGATGTCACCTTTCTGGAGATATTGGAAATCAACATTTTGGAGATATTGGAAATCACCTTTTTGGAGATATTGGAAATCACCTTTTTGGAGATATTGGAAATCACCTTTTTGGAGATATTGGAAATCACCTTTTTGGATATTGGAAATCACCTTTTTGGAGATATTGGAAATCACCTTTTTGGAGATATTGGAAATCACCTTTTTGGATATTGGAAATCACCTTTTTGGAGATATTGGAAATCACCTTTTTGGAGATATTGGAAATCACCTTTTTGGAGATATTGGAAATCACCTTTTTGGAGATATTGGAAATCAACCTTTTGGAGATATTGGAAATCACCTTTCTGGAGATATTGGAAATCACCTTTCTGGAGATATTGGAAATAACCTTTCTGGAGATATTGCAAATCACCTTTTGGAGATATTGCAAATCACCTTTTTGGAGATATTGGAAATCACCTTTTGGAGATATGGCAAATCACCTTTCTGGAGATATTGGATGTCACCTTTCTGGAGAAATTGGAAATCAACATTTTGGAGATATTGGAAATCACCTTTCTGGAGATATTGGAAATCACCTTTTGGAGATATTGGAAATCACCTTTTGGAGATATTGGAAATCACCTTTCTGGAGATATTGGAAATCACCTTTCTGGAGATATTGGAGATTTCCATTTTGGAGATATGGCAAATCACCTTTCTGGAGATATTGGATGTCACCTTTCTGGAGATATTGGAAATCAACATTTTGGAGATATTGGAAATCACCTTTTTGGAGATATTGGAAATCACCTTTTTGGAGATATTGGAAATCACCTTTTTGGAGATATTGGAAATCACCTTTTTGGATATTGGAAATCACCTTTTTGGAGATATTGGAAATCACCTTTTTGGATATTGGAAATCACCTTTTTGGAGATATTGGAAATCACCTTTTTGGAGATATTGGAAATCACCTTTTTGGAGATATTGGAAATCACCTTTTTGGAGATATTGGAAATCACCTTTTTGGAGATATTGGAAATCACCTTTTTGGAGATATTGGAAATCACCTTTTTGGAGATATTGGAAATCACCTTTTTGCAGACATTGGAAATCACCTTTTTGGAGATATTGGAAATCACCTTTCTGGAGATATTGGAAATCACCTTTCTGGAGGTATTGGAAATTACCTTTTTGGAGATATTGGAAATCACATTTCTGGAGATATTGGAAATCACCTTTTTGGAGATACTGGAAATCTGCTTTTTGAGGATATTGGAAATCACCTTTTTGGAGATACTGAAAATCAGCTTTTTAGAGGATATTGGAAATCACCTTTTTGGAGATATTGGAAATCACCTTTCTGGAGATATTGGAAATCACCTTTTCGCAGATATTGGAAATCACCTTTTTGGAGATATTGGAAATCACCTTTCTGGAGCTATTAGATATCAACATTTTGGAGATATTGGAATTCACCTTTCTGGAGATATTGGAAATCAACTTTCTGGAGCTATTGGAAATCAACATTTTGGAGATATTGGAAATCACCTTTTTGGAGATATTGGAAATCACCTTTTTGGAGATATTGGAAATCACCTTTTTGGAGATATTGGAAATCACCTTTTTGGAGATATTGGAAATCACCTTTTTGGAGATATTGGAAATCACCTTTTTGGAGATATTGGAAATCACCTTTTTTGAGATATTGGAAATCACCTTTTTTGAGAAATTGGAAATCACCTGTTTGAGGATATTGGAAATCACCTTTTTGAGGATATTGGAAATCACCTTTTTGGAGATATTGGAAATCACCTTTTTGGAGATATTGGAAATCACCTTTTTGGAGATATGGGAATTCACCTTTCTGGAGATATTGGAGATCAACTTTCTGGAGCTATTGCAAATCAACATTTTGGAGATATTGAAAATCACTTTTTTTGGAGATATTTTGGAAATCACCTTTCTGGAGATATTGGAAATCACCTTTTTGGAGATATTGGAAATCACCTTTTTGGAGATATTGGAAATCACCTTTTTGGATATTGGAAATCACCTTTTTGGAGATATTGGAAATCACCTTTTTGGAGATATTGGAAATCACCTTTTTGCAGATATTGGAAATCACCTTTTTGGAGATATTGGAAATCACCTTTTTGGAGATATTGGAAATCACCTTTTTGGAGATATTGGAAATCACCTTTTTGGAGATATTGGAAATCACCTTTCTGGAGATATTGGAAATCACCTTTTTGGAGATATTGGAAATCACCTTTTTGGAGATATTGGAAATCACCTTTTTGGAGATATTGGAAATCATCTTTTTGGAGATATTGGAAATCACCTTTTTGGAGATATGGGAAATCTGCTTTTGGAGATATTGGAAATCACCTTTTTTGAGATATTGGAAATCACCTTTTTGAGGATATTGGAAATCACCTTTTTTGAGATATTGGAAATCACCTTTTTGGAGATATTGGAAATCACCTTTCTGGAGCTATTAGAAATCAACATTTTGGAGATATTGGAATTCACCTTTCTGGAGATATTGGAAATCGACTTTCTGGAGCTATTGGAAATCACCTTTTTTGAGATATTTTGGAAATCACCTTTCTGGAGATATTGGAAATCACCTTTTTGGAGATATTGGAAATCACCTTTTTGGAGATATTGGAAATCACCTTTTTGGAGATATTGGAAATCACCTTTTTGGAGATATTGGAAATCACCTTTTTGCAGACATTGGAAATCACCTTTTTGGAGACATTGGAAATCACCTTTTTGGAGATATTGGAAATCACCTTTTTGGAGATATTGGAAATCACCTTTTTGCAGATATTGGAAATCACCTTTTTGGAGATATTGGAAATCACCTTTTTGGAGACATTGGAAATCACCTTTTTGGAGATATTGGAAATCACCTTTCTGGAGATATTGGAAATCACCTTTCTGGAGGTATTGGAAATTACCTTTTTGGAGATATTGGAAATCACATTTCTGGAGATATTGGAAATCACCTTTTTGGAGATACTGGAAATCTGCTTTTTGAGGATATTGGAAATCACCTTTTTGGAGATACTGAAAATCAGCTTTTTAGAGGATATTGGAAATCACCTTTTTGGAGATATTGGAAATCACCTTTCTGGAGATATTGGAAATCACCTTTTCGCAGATATTGGAAATCACCTTTTTGGAGATATTGGAAATCACCTTTCTGGAGCTATTAGATATCAACATTTTGGAGATATTGGAATTCACCTTTCTGGAGATATTGGAAATCAACTTTCTGGAGCTATTGGAAATCAACATTTTGGAGATATTGGAAATCACCTTTTTGGAGATATTGGAAATCACCTTTTTGGAGATATTGGAAATCACCTTTTTGGAGATATTGGAAATCACCTTTTTGGAGATATTGGAAATCACCTTTTTGGAGATATTGGAAATCACCTTTTTGGAGATATTGGAAATCACCTTTTTTGAGATATTGGAAATCACCTTTTTTGAGAAATTGGAAATCACCTGTTTGAGGATATTGGAAATCACCTTTTTGAGGATATTGGAAATCACCTTTTTGGAGATATTGGAAATCACCTTTTTGGAGATATTGGAAATCACCTTTTTGGAGATATGGGAATTCACCTTTCTGGAGATATTGGAGATCAACTTTCTGGAGCTATTGCAAATCAACATTTTGGAGATATTGAAAATCACTTTTTTTGGAGATATTTTGGAAATCACCTTTCTGGAGATATTGGAAATCACCTTTTTGGAGATATTGGAAATCACCTTTTTGGAGATATTGGAAATCACCTTTTTGGATATTGGAAATCACCTTTTTGGAGATATTGGAAATCACCTTTTTGGAGATATTGGAAATCACCTTTTTGCAGATATTGGAAATCACCTTTTTGGAGATATTGGAAATCACCTTTTTGGAGATATTGGAAATCACCTTTTTGGAGATATTGGAAATCACCTTTTTGGAGATATTGGAAATCACCTTTCTGGAGATATTGGAAATCACCTTTTTGGAGATATTGGAAATCACCTTTTTGGAGATATTGGAAATCACCTTTTTGGAGATATTGGAAATCATCTTTTTGGAGATATTGGAAATCACCTTTTTGGAGATATGGGAAATCTGCTTTTGGAGATATTGGAAATCACCTTTTTTGAGATATTGGAAATCACCTTTTTGAGGATATTGGAAATCACCTTTTTTGAGATATTGGAAATCACCTTTTTGGAGATATTGGAAATCACCTTTCTGGAGCTATTAGAAATCAACATTTTGGAGATATTGGAATTCACCTTTCTGGAGATATTGGAAATCGACTTTCTGGAGCTATTGGAAATCACCTTTTTTGAGATATTTTGGAAATCACCTTTCTGGAGATATTGGAAATCACCTTTTTGGAGATATTGGAAATCACCTTTTTGGAGATATTGGAAATCACCTTTTTGGAGATATTGGAAATCACCTTTTTGGAGATATTGGAAATCACCTTTTTGCAGACATTGGAAATCACCTTTTTGGAGACATTGGAAATCACCTTTTTGGAGATATTGGAAATCACCTTTTTGGAGATATTGGAAATCACCTTTTTGCAGATATTGGAAATCACCTTTTTGGAGATATTGGAAATCACCTTTTTGGAGATATTGGAAATCACCTTGTTGGAGATATTGGAAATCACCTTTTTGGAGATATTGGAAATCACCTTTTTGGAGATATTGGAAATCAACATTTTGGAGATATTGGAAATCACCTTTTTGGAGATATTGGAAATCACCTTTTTGGAGATATTGGAAATCAACATTTTGGAGATATTGGAAATCACCTTTCTGGAGATATTGGAAATCACCTTTTTGAGGATATTGGAAATCACCTTTTTGAGGATATTGGAAATCACCTTTTTGGAGATATTCGAAACCACCTTTTTGGAGATATTGGAAATCACCTTTTTGGAGATATTGGAAATCACCTTTTTGGAGATATGGGAAATCACCTTTTTGGAGATATTGGAAATCACCTTTTTGGAGATATTGGAAATCACCTTTTTGGAGATATTGGAAATCACCTTTTTGGAGATATGGGAAATCTGCTTTTGGAGATATTGGAAATCACCTTTTGGAGATATTGGAAATCACCTTTTTGGGATATTGGAAATCACCTTTTTGGAGATATTGGAAATCACCTTTTTGGAGATATTGGAAATCACCTTTTTGGAGATATTGGAAATCACCTTTTTGGAGATATTGGAAATCACCTTTTTGGAGATATTGGAAATCACCTTTTTGGAGATATTGGAAATCACCTTTTTGGAGATATGGGAAATCTGCTTTTGGAGATATTGGAAATCACCTTTTTGAGATATTGGAAATCACCTTTTTGGAGATATTGGAAATCACCTTTTTGGAGATATTGAAAATCACCTTTTTGGAGATATTGGAAATCACCTTTTTGGAGATATTGGAAATCACCTCTTTGAGGATATTGGAAATCACCTTTTTGGAGATATTGGAAACCACCTTTTTGGAGATATTGGAAATCACCTTTTTGGAGATATTGGAAATCACCTTTTTGGAGATATTGGAAATCACCTTTTTGGAGATTTTGGAAATCACCTTTTTGGAGATATTGGAAATCACCTTTTTGGAGATATTGGAAATCACCTTTTTGGAGATATTGGAAATCACCTTTTTGGAGATATTGGAAATCACCTTTTTGGAGATATTGGAAATCACCTTTTTGGAGATATTGCAAATCAACTTTCTGGAGATATTGGAAATCACCTTTCTGGAGATATTGGAAATCACCTTTTTGGAGATATTGCAAATCACCTTTTGGAGATATTGCAAATCACCTTTTTGGAGATATTGGAAATCACCTTTTGGAGATATTGGAAATCACCTTTCTGGAGATATTGGAAATCACCTTTCTGGAGATATTGGAAATCACCTTTCTGGAGATATTGCAAATCACCTTTTGGAGATATTGCAAATCACCTTTTTGGAGATATTGGAAATCACCTTTTGGAGATATTGGAAATCACCTTTCTGGAGATATTGGAAATCACCTTTTGGAGATATTGGAAATCACCTTTTGGAGATATTGGAATTCACCTTTTGGAGATATTGGAAATCACCTTTCTGGAGATATTGGAATCACCTTACTGGAGATATTGGAAATCACCTTTTTGGAGATATTGCAACCTTTCTGGAGATATTGGAAATCACCTTTCTGGAGATATTGGAAATCACCTTTTGGAGATATTGGAAATCACCATTTTGGAGATATTGGAAATCAACATTTTGGAGACATTGGAAATCACCTTTTGGAGATATTGGAAATCACCATTTTGGAGATATTGGAAATCAACATTTTGGAGATATTGGAAATCACCTTTTTGGAGATATTTGAAATCATCTTTCTAGAGATATTGGAAATCAACCTTTTGGAGATATTGGAAATCACCTTTCTGGAGATATTGGAAATCACCTTTCTGGAGATATTGGAAATCACCTTTCTGGAGATATTGCAAATCACCTTTTGGAGATATTGCAAATCACCTTTTTGGAGATATTGGAAATCACCTTTTGGAGATATGGCAAATCACCTTTCTGGAGATATTGGATGTCACCTTTCTGGAGAAATTGGAAATCAACATTTTGGAGATATTGGAAATCACCTTTCTGGAGATATTGGAAATCACCTTTTGGAGATATTGGAAATCACCTTTTGGAGATATTGGAAATCACCTTTCTGGAGATATTGGAAATCACCTTTCTGGAGATATTGGAGATTTCCATTTTGGAGATATGGCAAATCACCTTTCTGGAGATATTGGATGTCACCTTTCTGGAGATATTGGAAATCAACATTTTGGAGATATTGGAAATCACCTTTTTGGAGATATTGGAAATCACCTTTTTGGAGATATTGGAAATCACCTTTTTGGAGATATTGGAAATCACCTTTTTGGATATTGGAAATCACCTTTTTGGAGATATTGGAAATCACCTTTTTGGAGATATTGGAAATCACCTTTTTGGATATTGGAAATCACCTTTTTGGAGATATTGGAAATCACCTTTTTGGAGATATTGGAAATCACCTTTTTGGAGATATTGGAAATCACCTTTTTGGAGATATTGGAAATCACCTTTTTGGAGATATTGGAAATCACCTTTTTGCAGACATTGGAAATCACCTTTTTGGAGATATTGGAAATCACCTTTTTGGAGATATTGGAAATCACCTTTTGGAGATATTGGAAATCACCTTTTGGAGATATTGGAAATCACCTTTTTGGGATATTGGAAATCACCTTTTTGGAGATATTGGAAATCACCTTTTTGGAGATATTGGAAATCACCTTTTTGGAGATATTGGAAATCACGTTTTTGGAGATATGGGAAATCTGCTTTTGGAGATATTGGAAATCACCTTTTTGAGGATATTGGAAATCACCTCTTTGAGGATATTGGAAATCACCTTTTTGGAGATATTGGAAACCACCTTTTTGGAGATATTGGAAATCACCTTTTTGGAGATATTGGAAATCACCTTTTTGGAGATATTGGAAATCACCTTTTTGGAGATTTTGGAAATCACCTTTTTGGAGATATTGGAAATCACCTTTTTGGAGATATTGGAAATCACCTTTTTGGAGATATTGGAAATCACCTTTTTGGAGATATTGGAAATCAACTTTCTGGAGATATTGGAAATCACCTTTCTGGAGATATTGGAAATCACCTTTTTGGAGATATTGCAAATCACCTTTTGGAGATATTGCAAATCACCTTTTTGGAGATATTGGAAATCACCTTTTGGAGATATTGGAAATCACCTTTCTGGAGATATTGGAAATCACCTTTCTGGAGATATTGGAAATCACCTTTCTGGAGATATTGCAAATCACCTTTCTGGAGATATTGCAAATCACCTTTTGGAGATATTGCAAATCACCTTTTTGGAGATATTGGAAATCACCTTTTGGAGATATTGGAAATCACCTTTCTGGAGATATTGGAAATCACCTTTTGGAGATATTGGAAATCACCTTTTGGAGATATTGGAATTCACCTTTTGGAGATATTGGAAATCACCTTTCTGGAGATATTGGAATCACCTTACTGGAGATATTGGAAATCACCTTTTTGGAGATATTGCAACCTTTCTGGAGATATTGGAAATCACCTTTCTGGAGATATTGGAAATCACCTTTTGGAGATATTGGAAATCACCATTTTGGAGATATTGGAAATCAACATTTTGGAGATATTGGAAATCACCTTTTGGAGATATTGGAAATCACCATTTTGGAGATATTGGAAATCAACATTTTGGAGATATTGGAAATCACCTTTTTGGAGATATTTGAAATCATCTTTCTAGAGATATTGGAAATCAACCTTTTGGAGATATTGGAAATCAACTTTCTGGAGATATTGGAAATCACCTTTCTGGAGATATTGGAAATCACCTTTCTGGAGATATTGCAAATCACCTTTTGGAGATATTGCAAATCACCTTTTTGGAGATATTGGAAATCACCTTTTGGAGATATGGCAAATCACCTTTCTGGAGATATTGGATGTCACCTTTCTGGAGAAATTGGAAATCAACATTTTGGAGATATTGGAAATCACCTTTCTGGAGATATTGGAAATCACCTTTTGGAGATATTGGAAATCACCTTTTGGAGATATTGGAAATCACCTTTCTGGAGATATTGGAAATCACCTTTCTGGAGATATTGGAGATTTCCATTTTGGAGATATGGCAAATCACCTTTCTGGAGATATTGGATGTCACCTTTCTGGAGATATTGGAAATCAACATTTTGGAGATATTGGAAATCACCTTTTTGGAGATATTGGAAATCACCTTTTTGGAGATATTGGAAATCACCTTTTTGGAGATATTGGAAATCACCTTTTTGGATATTGGAAATCACCTTTTTGGAGATATTGGAAATCACCTTTTTGGAGATATTGGAAATCACCTTTTTGGATATTGGAAATCACCTTTTTGGAGATATTGGAAATCACCTTTTTGGAGATATTGGAAATCACCTTTTTGGAGATATTGGAAATCACCTTTTTGGAGATATTGGAAATCACCTTTTTGGAGATATTGGAAATCACCTTTTTGCAGACATTGGAAATCACCTTTTTGGAGATATTGGAAATCACCTTTTTGGAGATATTGGAAATCACCTTTTTGGAGATATTGGAAATCACCTTTTTGCAGATATTGGAAATCACCTTTTTGGAGATATTGGAAATCACCTTTTTGGAGATATTGGAAATCACCTTTTTGGAGATATTGGAAATCACCTTTTTGGAGATATTGGAAATCACCTTTTTGGAGATATTGGAAATCACCTTTTTGGAGATATTGGAAATCACCTTTTTGGAGATATTGGAAATCACCTTTTTGGAGATATGGGAAATCACCTTTTGGAGATATTGGAAATCACCTTTTTGAGATATTGGAAATCACCTTTTTGAGGATATTGGAAATCACCTTTTTGGAGATATTGGAAATCACCTTTTTGGAGATATTGGAAATCACCTTTTTGGAGATACTGGAAATCACCTTTTTGGAGATATTGGAAATCACCTTTTTGGAGATATTGGAAATCACCTTTTTGGAGATATTGGAAATCACCTTTTTGGAGATATTGGAAATCACCTTTTTGGAGATATGGGAAATCTGCTTTTGGAGATATTGGAAATCACCTTTTTTGAGATATTGGAAATAACCTTTTTGAGGATATTGGAAATCACCTTTTTGGAGATATTGGAAATCACCTTTTTAGAGATATTGAAAATCACCTTTTTGGAGATATTGGAAATCACCTTTTTGGAGATATTGGAAATCACCTTTTTGGAGATATTGGAAATCACCTTTTTGGAGATATTGGAAATCATCTTTTTGGAGATATGGGAAATCTGCTTTTGGAGATATTGGAAATCACCTTTTTTGAGATATTGGAAATCACCTCTTTGAGGATATTGGAAATCACCTTTTTGGAGATATTGGAAACCACCTTTTTGGAGATATTGGAAATCACCTTTTTGGAGATATTGGAAATCACCTTTTTGGAGATATGGGAAATCATCTTTTTGGAGATATTGGAAATCTGCTTTTGGATACATTGGAAATCACCTTTTTGGAGATGTTGGAAATCACCTTTTTGAAGATATTGGAAATCACCTTTTTTGAGATATTGGAAATCACCTTTTTGAGGATATTGGAAATCACCTTTTTGAGGATATTGGAAATCACCTCTTTGAGGATATTGGAAATCACCTTTTTGAGGATATGGGAAATCATCTTTTTGGAGATATGGGAAATCACCTTTTTGAGGATATTGGAAATCACCTCTTTGAGGATATTGGAAATCACCTTTTTGGAGATGTTGGAAATCACCTTTTTGAGGATATTGGAAATCACCTTTTTGGAGATGTTGGAAATCACCTTTTTGAGGATATTGGAAATCACCTTTTTGGAGATGTTGGAAATCACCTTTTTGAGGATATTGGAAATCACCTTTTTTGAGATATTGGAAATCACCTTTTTGAGGATATTGGAAATCACCTTTTTGAGGATATTGGAAATCACCTCTTTGAGGATATTGGAAATCACCTTTTTGAGGATATGGGAAATCACCTTTTTGGAGATATAGGAAATCATCTTTTTGGAGATATGGGAAATCTGCTTTTGGAGATATTGGAAATCACCTTTTTTGAGATATGGGAAATCTGCTTTTGGAGATATTGGAAATCACCTTTTTGAGATATTGGAAATCACCTTTTTGAGGATATTGGAAATCACCTTTTTGAGATATTGGAAATCACCTTTTTGAGGATATTGGAAATCAGCTTTTTGAGGATATTGGAAATCAGCTTTTTGAGGATATTGGAAATCAGATTTTTGAGGATATTGGAAATCAGCTTTTCGGTGATTTTGGAAATCAGCAATTCATACACTTTGGGGTAACCTGTTAGCATTCCCGTCTGAATCCCAAAACTCTCATGATATAGGTAAATCGAGGTTCCAAATCCCATGTGCCGCGTGTCTGCCCCTCGCCTACTTGAGGTGGCTTTACAATTCATGTAAAAGTACAACGATGTTGGCTTGTGTCTTTGTCCTGTACGTGATGCATGTCCATCTGCACCATCAGCCTAAGATCACAGCAAAAAATAATAATACAGTAATAAATAAATAAACCCTATAAAAAGCTGGGATATTCAGGAATTTGAAGAATGAATAGATTTGTTTATTTTTCGGGTGGAGGTGGTTGGGGGTTAGACGTGGGGATCCGCAGTGAGGGGGCGAGGGGAGGCAAATGAAAATAGTTGTTGGAATGTAGCAGGAATAATCATGTTCAAACATCTCGCCCTCCTCTCTCCGTACAGAGAATAATATCACGTTGCCCTCTATATCCATCCGGTCCATTTGTAGTCCACGCCTGTTTATGTTCCTGTGTGCGAGCCAAGACACGTACATACAAAAGCTAAATAACCACAGTGTTTTACAACAACAACAACAACAACATGGCACCACAGTCGTTGCATCGTGCGTCGAGGTGTAGAGCAAATGTGATGGCGATCCCGCGGGGTCCATAAATCACTCACAAGACGGACATCTCACCTGTGAGTGTGAGGTGATCGAGCCCATGCCAAAGTCTGCAAACAACTTCTGCTTGGGTGGGAGGAAGGGCAGACGAGATGATACAAATTATGGGACAGGAAAGATAAAGCACCACAGTGAAGGACATAAAAGGTTCCATATTTACACATTAATAGGTTTATTATATTTAGGGCTTTTTATAGGGGCGGAGGTGGTAACTGGGAACCTTATAACATAAAATAAATGTAGAACAAGGGATTGTATTCATGGCTGGTAGTAAAGTCGTTCTTTGTCGGTATGATAATTGTTTCTTTGACATTTTACTCCACATGAACTATCTTAACGAATAACTATTAACAAATAGTTTACCACACCCCATGTAAGATGCTCAATCCAGGGCTTTAGTTGGCACCGTGTACCATTTATTGCCCCCCCTTGGCGAAACAAAAACTTAACAAACCTGATATCGAGATGTTAGTTTCATTAGCAATTATATTAGCAATTATATATATATATATATATAGCAATTATATGTTAGCAATTATATATATATATATATATATATATATATATATATATATATATATATATATTACGAATTCCTCAAATGGTTCAATTGAATTCTGCCCAAAACCATGTCGAGGTAGGTCGGAGTTTGCATTACGGAATGCTTCTAAAAGTTCCACGAATGCAACATCCATGATGTGCCAGCAAGGTGGCTGGGGTGTATGTGTGTGAGTGAGTGAGTGAGTGTGTGTGTGTGTGTGTGTGTGTGTGTGTGTGTGTGTGTGTGTGTGTGTGTGTGTGTGTGTGTGTGTGTGTGTGTGTGTGTGTGTGTGTGTGTGTGTGTGTGTGTGTGTGTGGGGGGGGGGGGGGGGGTGTATGTTGGGGTGTTTATGTGAATGAACGTACACTACCGGTCAAAAGTTTTAGAACACGTCAATTTTTCCAGTTTTTATTGAAATTTCAGCAATTCAAGTCCAGTGAATAACCTGAAATGGTACAAAGGTAAGCAGTAAACTGCTCAAGGTAAAGAAAAAAGTTTAGGTTAGCAAAAACGGGAAAATAATGTGAATTTCGCAGTTATATTGTAAAAAAAAAGGCCTTCTTCAGGGAACAAGTAATGGGTGAACAACTTACAGCTGTTCTGCAGCAATGTACCGTAAGTAAATTAAGCCTTGAAAGTTGATCCAAACAATTCCTACAGGTGTCCCAACCTCTGCTGATTACTTGATTACAAACCCCCTGTCTGTATAAAAGCAGTATTGGAACAGACTGTTATTACACCCTCTGAAGCATTATTTGGACAATATTGCACTGCAGGAAGTAGTATATTGGAAACCGGAGGAAACTCTGACAGGAAGAGGTCTGGCAGACCGAAAGCCACAACAGAATCAGACCACAAGTTTCTGAGATTCAACAGCTTGCGTGATAGGCGGCTCACAGGACAACAGCTTCAAGCACAGCTTAACACTGGTCGAAGTAAGCAAGTCTCAGTTTCAACTGTGAAGAGAAGACTTCGAGCTGCAGGTTTTGACAGGTCGAGTGGCAGTAAGAAAGCCATTGCTAAGACGGCAAAATAAGAAAAAGAGGCTTGCCTGGGCTATGAAGCACCGCCAGTGGACTACTGAAGACTGGAAGAAGGTCTTATGGACCAATTAATCAAAATTTGAAATCTTTGGTTCATCACGCAGGGTTTTTGTACGCCGTCGAGTAGGCGAAAGGATGGTTCCTCAGTGTGTGGCACCAACTGTCGAACATGGAGGAGGAAGCGTGATGGTCTAGGGCTCTTTTGCTGGATTCAGAGTCAGCGACTTGCACAGAGTGACTGGCACCCTGAACCAAAAGTGCTACCACAGCATTTTGCAGCGCCATGCAATACCCTCTGGAATACGCCTAGTTGGTCAGGGGTTCATCCTACAGCAAGATAATGACCCTAAACATACCTCCAGGTTATGTCAAAACTAACTTCGAGGAAAAGAACAAGACGGTGGGCTTCAAATCATGGAATGGCCAGCACAGTCTCCAGACTTAAACCCCATCGACCTGGTTTGGGATGAACTGGAAAGAAGGGTGAAAGCAAAGCAACTTACAAGTGCAACACATTTGTGGAAACTTCTGCAACAGTGTTGGGAAGAACTTCCCGAACAATATTTGATTTCCATTGCAGAAAGAATGCCACGAGTGTGTTCGGCGGTTATACCTGCAAAAGGTGGCTACTTTGCAGAGTCCAAAAATTTAAATTAAATTTTGTTAAACAAAATGATTCTATGATTTCTGTTTTTATCTCCAGTTGTTTATTTGTTCTCTGCTTAATTTCAGAGTACATTGAGACATTAAACTGCGTAAATCTCAATAAAAACTGGAAAAATTGAGGTGTTCTCAAACTTTTGACCGGTAGTGTATCTGTGTGGGGTGTATGTGTGTGTCTCAGAGTATGACAGGATAGCACTGAGGTGGCACACTGACCTTTACAGTATCTAGACCAGGTTTGATTCTTGGCCACACTATATATCATCTTATCTGTCTTTCACTGGTAGGGCATTGCATCACAAAATGTGCCGTCCCTCAGAGGAAAGTTCAGCTGCGTGTCCCGTCTGTTAATACCAGTTGTTGGTGAATGTTAAAAGATCCCTCGATGTCTTTCGTGAAGAGTTTGCAAGTTATCATCAGCGAGCTGAACAAATAACAAATTCCTGCCAAAATCATCTTTAGTCAAATGTTAGGCCTATCCAGGCATAGTGAAAGACTTGGGCCTAACACAAGTCCCACCTGGCTGTCACCACAAAAGGAGATTAATTGGGTCATTCCTTGGAATATTGTGAGCATCTGGATGGTAAAAACCTGTTGAACACCCCTTGTAAATTGTTTGGTAAAGTTGGTAACAAACGTGCTTGCTAAGGCAACAAATGATCGTACCAGAGACAGACAGAGACACTGCAAGGTAAAAGTGAGGTACCGCAGGTATTCATGTGAACAAACGCATTCTTTTTGTTTGTGACAAAATCAAAGATCGTCGAAAAGCCTGTATGGTGTTTGGCATTTATCGGCGATAGACCGAGGGTAATCGATCGGTGAAAGATTATTCCACTACTTCAAGTTATCAATTGTTATCACGCTGGAGGACAATATGGTTGACAACCTATGGTTGTTCATGTTCCATCCTTTTTAAATGCTGTGCCAAGTAAGGAAGCAGCACATACCATTTTTAAAGTCTTCGTTAGGACTTGGTCGGGGTTTGAACCACCAAACTCTGAGATCTGTACCCTACAGAACTATTACACCACCGAGTCTGAATGAAACGTTGACAATCTCACAAAATATGGACCCAGAAATAACAATCAGGTGACAGAATGCCATCAGAGGAGCCGCCCTCCAGAATGTCATGACGTCACCAAGCATGGTGAATACCGAAATCGATCCAAGGGCATGCAAACTGCCAGCCCATCCCGGGGGAAGTAATCAATCCACGGACATGTTTCTGACTCCTTAGCAGTCATCAGTGCAGAGTGGATTCCACCCAGGAGATGAGCTGGCAGACCATCCGGTGAGGGTGCGTAGGCCAGCTCATCTACCTCAGGCCAGAAACGTGTCCGTGGATTGATTTCCCTCCCATGTGGGCTGGAATTGTCAAAAAGGCTTTCAAGGCCTATGTAGGCTGCCTGATGCTGCGGTTAGCAGGGGAGCAACTAACACCAGCTACTTTATACCGTGCATGGTTCTGTGTTCTTCACAGATGGATTTTAGCGTGATTGCATATTCAGTTTTGATATCTACAAATAATGGATGAATAAATGTCATTTCTTAGTCAAACAAACCATGTTAATTTTATTATTCAGCAATTCCCCCCGCCCCCACCGCCACGTCTTATCCAATACATAACCACTGTAACGCATGTCAACATGAGTGATTGAATCAAAAAGTTTTATAAACCAGCAAATTATCGTCTTACATGTACGCACATGCAAACTACTCAAAAATGAAACGAGAGCGAAGTCGATGGCACGCCATCGCAAATCCCCAAACTTCCCACCTAAAGGAAAGTTGAAAGATGGTAAAAAGTTTCACAAGGAATGACACAATATGAAATTTTGAGTTAAATTTTTTTTGGTTCTTCTTAGATTACTCAATCACACAAAGCTCATTAAAATGCATTGTTATTGATCTGGTTTAGGGGGTAAAATGAGGGATAGATTGGAATAGTTATTTCATAGTTCGTGTTAGTGTACAGTAATGGCCAAAAATATTGGCACCCTTGCACTTTTTTCAAATAATGCACCATTTCTTCCAGAAAATTGTTTAAAAAACAACAACAACCTTTGTATCCACATTTGTATTTCTTTGCTTAGCAGTGGAACAACAAAAAACGTGAAAAAAATTACAAAATCTTAGCTTATTCCACAAAGAAATCCTAAAATGGCCCAGACAATATTGGCACCTTTTAAAAGTTGTTAGAAATAATTAGATTTCAAGCAGGTGATTCTCCTTTACTTTGGAATTGAATTCACGTGTGGTGAGTTGCAGGTGCCTGCAATATAAAAATCACTCATTCAACCAGTTTGAAGAGAGAAAAGGAGTCATTCTGCTGTTTTGTGTCACTGTGTGTACCACAATGAGCATGGAGAAAAGAAAGAAAACCAGAGAATTTATTGTTTGAGGAGGTCAGACACAAGATTGAAGCCGAGCATGGACAATCTCAAGGCTACAAACAAGTCCATCTCCAGAGACCTTGATGTTCCTGTGTCCACCGTACACAATGTTATCAGGAAGTTTAAGGCCCATGGCACTTTAGCCAACCTCCCTGGACGTGGCCACAAGAGAAAACTTGATTGAAGATTGCAGTGAAGGATTGTGTTCCAATGGTGGAGAAAACACCTCGATCAACTGCCAAACAGATTCAAGATGACCTCCAGACACAAGGTACGACAGTTTCAACTCACACCATCAGTCGCCAACTAAATGAAAGGGGGTTCTATGGTAGGAGACCCAGGAGGATCCCACTGCTGAGAAACTCCAAGCTTTGAGAAAGCCCAAGAGAAAACCCAATAAAGAGTTTGCCAAAACACACCTGAACAAGCCAAATCCTTCTGGGAGAATGTCCTGTGGACAGATGAGACCAAATTATAGGGTTTTGCAAAGCACATCATCTCTATGTTTACAGAAAACAAAATTAAGCCTTCAAAGAAAAGAACACCTTCCCTACGGTCAAACATGGAGGAGGTTCAGTGATGTTTTGTGCTGCCTCTGGCATTGGGTACCTTGCATGTGTGCATGGCATCATGAAATCAGGAGATTACCAAGGCATTTTGGAGCACAATATTCAACCCATTGTCACAAAGCTGAGTCTCCGTCGAAGGTCATGTGTCTTGCAGCAGCATAATGACCCCAAACACACTTCAAAAAGCACCCAGGAATGGTTCAAGACAAAACGCTGGACTGTTCTGAAGTGGCCAACAATGAGTCCAGATCTAAATCCCATTGAACACCTGTGGAGAGATCTGAAAACAGCAGTTGGGAGAAGGCACCCTTCAAATTTGAGAGAACTGGAGCAGTTTGTACAAGAAGAGTGGACCAAACTGCCAGTAGAGAGGTGTAGGAAGCTCACTCATGGCTATAGGAAGTGCTTGACTGCAGTTATTTTCTCCAAAGTCTGTGCCACCAAATATTAAGTCGAGGGTGTCAATAATTTTGTCAATGCCATTTCTTTTAATTTTCTGATTTAAAAGGATATATTAAGTTCTGAATCAAAAACAAAGGTTCTGTAATATTAACAGTGAAATAAAGAATTGTAGAGATCAAAAACAAAGGTTCTGTAATATTAACAGTGAAATAAAGAATTGTAGAGATCAAATACTTTTGTCAATTTCAACTTATTTATGGAGAAAATTTATTTGAAAAAGTTATTCTTAGTTACACGGAGTTATTTGAAAAAAGTGCCAATATTTTTGGCCACGACTAAGTGTGAAGGAATTCCCATAAACGATACAGCGTGTCGAGCACGTGTTTAGTAAGATCTTGTCCCCCGTACCAGCGTCTGCGTCTAAGCCCCGCCTCCCCATTTCCCATGTTCCCCGTTGTTTATCCTTCCTTGTGTGGAGTTTTCCTTGGCTAACGGCCAATTAGCACTGCCCACCAGCGCTATCATGGGGTCATTGCAAGGCCATCGGGAGGCATGGTAAACAAGCCCAAAAATCACTATATGTGAGGCATATGGCCATCGTGGTGTTAAAAAGCCCAAAAATCACCATCTGCCATCGTGTGGAATTTTCACTTGCCACACACCACTGGCACGCAGCTTAAATCATCAATTGTCGTGCTGCGTCGGCCAATGGGCACACGCCACGGACAGTTTGATGGGCCCCGTAGGACGTAATAAAAGCGAGCATACCGCACGCATTGTTCTTGCTCTTCTGTCCTGAGGCTCTAATAGGTTTGTGGCTCGCTGCTGCTTGTTGTTGGAGAGTTCCTGGTTGCGGATTTGAGGCACCGGTCGTGGGTTGGTTGAGAAGCTGGTGTGCTGGGAATGTGGTCGGTGCTGGCACGCAAAGCACAGAGGACAAGCTCTGCACCAGACCATGAGGACCGACAAAGTGTGCGTGAGCATTGCCATGCGGAACATGTTGCTCAAGTCGATCCAATGCTGAGTCCCGTGTTCTCCTGAGTGAATGGTTAAGGCGTATTGTAAAGCCGTCGTGGTTTCGGGGCGTATGGGTGTAATTTATTCATTATTTGTTCCTGTCTGTAATTGCCGCCATATTCCTGTTCCTACAAACAACAACAATCGCCGCCATATTGTTTTTCCTGATTCACTACAATAAAATCCTGTTTTGATGAGAGCTTGTGTGGGAACCATAGCGTTTAGAAGAATGGATTATTGACCCATTAGATGGGCAGTTTGATTGGGTCCGTGTTTACGGGTCTCACCGAGGATCGCTGACAGGCTTCGGTCAGCCATCTTGCCGGAGAATCCGCCGTGGTCGTTGCATTCAGAGACACCGATTCCCGCTAAATTAACCCAGCTGACGATGAGACCTTTTCGTCCAATAGCCTCCAGGTGTTGAAGACGCGTGACCGGAACAGTATATAACACAAATATGGTCAAATTTTACTGACGAATCTGCATTTTCAACTTTTGCCACCAATGACATCATCACCAAGAAACGCAATATTTAGAGGGACGGTTCTAAATTAACAGTGGTTAGACTTGTCTCAAAATTTAAACATTTCATTCAAGGAAATAGCATAGCATGTGGTTCTGAATCAAGCATTAGGCCGCACACAATAAACCCACAGTATTCGTCATACGTTGCACATGAAAACTGCATTGCGTTTGTTCCCTTCCATTTTCACGGCGTTGCTATTGATATCGTGTCGACGTCACAAGAAAAGCAACATGCAATACAGTTTCTGTTATCTGTACTCTTGCTATCCACACAATCTCTTGATGATACTGACATCATAAAATGTTTTGCGAGATGCATTGTACAATGCCCAGCTTATGGGCGAAGCAAAAGAAGGCATCGGAAGTGAACATCGCCGATAGCAAGGAGAAGCAGACGAAGCAGAGGAGAGGCATCCATTTGAAAAGTAATGCTGCCAAACAAGATTGACGAACCATTATCCCAGAATGGAATTTACTATACTGATCCGTCGGAGCCGGCAGGCCAGAAGAGTTTTACAAAGGCCGTCTTGTAAGCGCGTAGCCCTAGCGTATGGGCCGCATCGCAGCGTGGCCCTCCCTCGTCTCCAAACCGCGGCGACTGTGGGCTCGACTACCCAGAAAAGTGTCGTGGTGCCCTCACTGTGCCACACGGCACCAAAACAATCCGACGGAGGCGACTGTGGGCTCGACTACCCAGAAAAGTGTCGTGGTGCCCTCACTGTGCCACACGGCACCAAAACAATCCGACGGAGGCGACTGTGGGCTCGACTACCCAGAAAAGTGTCGTGGTGCCCTCACCGTGCCACACGGCGCCAAAACAATCCGACGGAGGCGACTGTGGGCTCGACTACCCAGAAAAGTGTCGTGGTGCCCTCACCGTGCCACACGGCACCAAAACAATCCGACCGAGGCGACTGCAGAGAAAGCAAGATCAACTCACGCGGTTAACAAAACCTTCGCTACCATAGATCTTGGAAAGCTAATTTAAACGCGCTCAAACACACTGGAACAATGAAGTCAAGTGAGAAAGGAAAGGCAACGAGGAAAGACTATCTGGACCATAAAATGTATCCTCCAGTCAAGTTTCCTGTAACGAACAATGATGCAGGCCTTGAAAACCAGCATCTACTGTCGGAGCTACATGTGCAATGGCCCACCACACAAAGATGAGGACACAATGAAATAGTAAAACAATAACAGGTGGAAAATAGAGGACCTCGTAATGCAACAAGAGCGAGAGCTTTGGCTCGGCAGAACTTCAATGGCCGATCAGAACGAATGATGAAATTCCAGTCTCGGGTTGTGAAATCCAGGAAAACATTGGACGTGTTCACTTGCTAAAAACTACAGCTTCGACAACAAAATAAACAAAACTTCACAAAATAAATTAAATTTCCAAAATATACCACATCTGCAGTCTTATGGATTTGTACTGAGAGTGCAGAATACAAGTTTATGAGGAAGTGTACAAACAACAAATGAAAGAACCGGAATTTACTCAAAGGACGTGGAAGGAGGGAGAGGGAGAGAGAGATGGAGAGGGAGAGGGAGAGGGAGATGGAGAGATGGAGAGAGAAAGAGAGAGAGAGAGAGAGAGAGAGAGAGAGAGAGAGAGAGAGAGAGAGAGAGAGAGAGAGAGAGAGCTAAATGTTCCAACCAATCAAATTTGTTTTTCCAATGTCAACAACAAAACAAAAAAATATGAGCAGAGGCCAAGATGCATTTGGAAAGTTTCACTGCGTTTTTTCACTGCACATTTTTTTTTTTGGTATACAAGGTCGAGGCTCGTGTAAGAGCTAACATTAATCATAAAAAGACAAACTGACACATAAAACATAAGATAAAGAGAGCGGGAGATAAGATGGGTAGAGAGAGGGGAGCACACAAGTACAACATTTGAGAGCAGGGACATCAGGAGATCTGTGGGAGGGAGAGGGCTTGGGGGGAGGAGGCATGGGAAGGGGGTGGGAGAGGTTTTTTTGTTTTTTTTTGTATACTGAATCGAGGCTCGTGAAAGAGCTATAAAACACAAAGACACTGCAAGGACTTCCAGGAAAAAATTCGGTATTTCAAAAAAGTGGATCTGGAGTGAATTAACGGGGGTAGAAAAAGATCAAGGTTTTGGATGGGGGAAGATAAGAGATGGTGGTGAACAGCTGTTTTCAAGACCTGGAGGGAGGAGTGGGATTGAAAAGAGTGAGGAAGTTTGTTCCAGAGGCGGGAGAAAAGAGGAATGAAGGAGTGAAGGTGAGCAGAGAGTCTTGATTTTGGCAGTTTAACCATAAGAGGGTTGCAGGCAGATCTTGTGTGACCTGTAGGAATATTTGGGGGACAGAGCCCAGAGAGAGCTGGGGGAGCAAGGCCGGAGAGGAGTCGGTAGAAGACAGAAAGACTACCAACCTGCCTGCGGTGAATGAAAGGCCCTCGGAGTTAGCTTCATCGCGGGAGATTCCAATGATTCTGAAAGCTTTGGTTTCAACAGCGTGAAGACGAGCTAGGTGTGAGGCAGGAGCACCGGTCCAGAGGGGAGAGCAGTACTCCATTGAGCTGCGGATGAAAGCCTTGTACGTGGTGAGGAGCTCAGGTGTGCCGAGGAAGGACTTCGCACGACGGAGGATGCCCAGTCGGCGACTGGCTTTGGAGGCCAGCTTGGAAATGTGGTTTTCCCAGGAAAGATCATGGCAGATAGTGAGACCCAAAAGCTTGAGTGACAGAACTTCTTGGAGAGGATTATTCAGAAAGTGGATGGGAGGGTTGTCCAGTCGGTCTTTTCGGAGAGACATCCTAAGAGTGTGAGATTTGTCAGGATTGAAAGACATGTTCCACTTGTTTGCCCAGTCTGTGATTTTGTCCAGGTCTGCAGAGAGTGAGGAGGCTGCACACTGCCGATCTGAGGGATGAAGAATGGAGCGACAGAGAGTGGAGTCATCAGCAAAGAGATAGAGAGGATTTTCAAGAGAGTCGGAGAGATCATTGATGAAGAAGATGGGATTATTATTTTTATTATTATAAAGATTATTATTATAAATACTATTATTATAAAGATTGTTATTATTACTGAAGTTCCAGGAATAACATTCGGGGCTGTTCGGATGGCCTACAGGTACGCACACTATCCCTTCTGAGCCGTCTAGCCAGGGTTTGAATCGCGATGCAACTACAAACTGCCATCCTGGAGTTTCATAGACAGGGCAGTTTCATCGACGCGTGCCTCGGTGGGGACGTCCGGCAGGAGGACCCGTCTACCAGCATCGGTCGATGTCGGACGCTACAGATCGCACGGTGTCTTGCTGGAACTCTGAACAAACGACGAATTCCTGCCAGAGTCGACTTCAGCAGAACGTCACGCCTGACCAACCTGTTTGTGAAAGACTTGGAACAAAAACTTTCCACAGCCGACCGTACGAGGTGGGAATAATCGGGACTGATAAGGAGTGCAGTCGGGGCAGGTCCAGGAATAACATCCATCAATTTACCAGACTTGGTGGTGAAATGGATAGAATGTCCACTCTGAGTGCGGGAGGTCGGTGCTTGACGCTCTGCATTTCAAACGGATAGAGCACGGATAAACCATATATTGGCAACCATACCACAACGATACCATACCGCACTGGCAACCATACCACGACGATACCATACCGCACTGGCAACCATACCATAACCAGAGCATACCGCACTGGCAACCATACCACAACCAGAGCCAACCGCACTGGCAACCATATCACAACCAGAGCATACCACACTGGCAACCATAGCATACCGCACTGGCAACCATAGCATACCGCACTGGCAACCATACCACAACCAGAGCATACCGCACTGGCAACCATACCACAGCCAGGGCATACCGCACTGGCAACCACACCACAACCATAGCATACCGCACTGGCAACCATACCACAACCATAGCATACCACACTGGCAACCATACCACAACCAGAGCATACCGCACTGGCAACCACACCACAACCATAGCATACCGCACTGGCAACCATACCACAACCATAGCATACCGCACTGGCAACCATACCACAACCATAGCATACCGCACTGGCAACCATACCACAGCCAGAGCATACTGCACTGGCAACCATACCACAACCATAGCATACCGCACTGGCAACCATACCACAACCAGAGCATACCGCATTGGCAACCATACCACAACCAGAGCATACTGCACTGGCAACCATACCACAACCAGAGCATACTGCACTGGCAACCATACCACAACCAGAGCATACCGCATTGGCAACCATACCATACCGCATTGGCAACCATACCATACTGCACTGGCAATCATACCACAACCATACCATACCGCATTGGCAACCATACCATACTGCAACCATACCATACCGCAACCATATCATACCGCACTGGCAACCATACCATACTGCATTGGCAACCATACCATACTGCATTGGCAACCATACCATACTGCACTGGCAACCATACCACAACCAGAGCATACTGCACTGGCAACCATACCACAACCAGAGCATACCGCATTGGCAACCATACCACAACCAGAGCATACTGCACTGGCAACCATACCACAACCAGAGCATACCGCATTGGCAACCATACCATACCGCATTGGCAACCATACCATACTGCACTGGCAACCATACCACAACCAGAGCATACTGCACTGGCAACCATACCACAACCAGAGCATACCGCATTGGCAACCATACCACAACCAGAGCATACTGCACTGGCAACCATACCACAACCATACCATACCGCATTGGCAACCATACCATACCGCAACCATACCATACCGCAACCATACCATACCGCAACCATACCATACCGCAACCATACCATACCGCAGGCCTCATGACCTCTTGCATTGAGGTTCCTTGAAAGGAACGTCATATTGTAATTAAAGACAAATCACAGGTAGAAGGTGGAATGAAAATTTGAAAATAAAAAAAGAGAACACTTTGTACCTTTCATCATAGTTATTATTATTATTATTATTATTATTTTTCCCATATTGTGGAAGTTGTATGATGCGCCAGTCAGTTGAAAGTAAAATAAATTATTACAAACCGACGGAGAACGACAAAGCGAAGGTTCGAAAATCCATTCAAACTTAGACACATGCTCGGTGAAGAGACCGCAGGTGTCCCGTCGTACCAAATGGACCGTCGACGCACTCGGCTGGGACACACTCTCCTGTGCTCCCCACTTGTTGTTTTGTCCCTCATTTTTGATTGTACGACCCCCACAAATCGCGTGGTGATGACTACCGGACAATGTCCCGTCCATGAAGCGGACAAAGGCTTCATTCCATCAGATGCGCACCAAGGTGTCATCGAGCGAGTTCACATAAACTTATGTTGTTTGTTGTGTTATGTTGTGTCATGTTTATGTCATGTTTATCATGTTTATGTCATGTCATGTCATGTCATGTCATGTCATGTCATGTGTTTGTTTTGAGATTATTCCTTTGAGTTGAGACGCTCCAAATCAACCTGCTGGTATTTGGGAACGCCACGTCTCCAAATGATGCACCTGGGACACCTGAGCGTCATCGCCGTACTCTACATACCTGTACACCTGACAGAATGAGCTGAAAACGCACAACAACATAGGACGAGCGGACATAAACAGCAGGATTGGTGCGTTTCAAGCAAATTGTTCATGGCCGTGGGAAAACCATTGGGAGAGGGAAATGACATTTGATCTTAAAGACATCCAAGGTGTAGATATCCCGAGCGATGAGGGGAGAATGAGCTTCGACCTAGACAGGTGCATGGACGCTCGGGGCAGGTTAACATCGCCCGGGACAGGCTAACATCGCCCGGGACAGGCTAACATCGCCCGGGACAGGCTAACATCGCCCGGGACAGGTTAACATCGCTCGGGACAGGTTAACATGGCTCGGGACAGGCTAACATCGCTCGGGACAGGCTAACATCGCTCGGGACAGGCTAACATCGCTCGGGACAGGCTAACATCGCTCGGGACAGGCTAACATCGCTCGGGACAGGCTAACATCGCTCGGGACAGGCTAACATCGCTCGGGACAGGCTAACATCGCTCGGGACAGGCTAACATCGCTCGGGACAGGCTAACATCGCTCGGGACAGGTTAACATCGCTCGGGACAGGTTAACATGGCTCGGGACAGGTGAATGGGCGCTCGGGACAGGTGAATGGGCGCTCGGGACAGGTGAATGGGCGCTCGGGACAGGTGAATGGGCGCTCGGGACAGGTGAATGGGCGCTCGGGACAGGTGAATGGGCGCTCGGGACAGGTGAATGGGCGCTCGGGACAGGTGAATGGGCGCTCGGGACAGGTGAATGGGCGCTCGGGACAGGTGAATGGGCGCTCGGGACAGGTTAACATCGCTCGGGACAGGTTAACATCGCTCGGGACAGGTTAACAACGCTCGGGACAGGTTAACAACGCTCGGGACAGGTTAACAACGCTCGGGACAGGTTAACAACGTTCGGGACAGGTTAACAACGCTCGGGACAGGTTAACAACGCTCGGGACAGGTTAACAACGCTCGGGACAGGTTAACATCGCTCGGGACAGGTTAACATCACTCGGGACAGGTTAACATCACTCGGGACAGGTTAACATCACTCGGGACAGGTTAACATCACTCGGGACAGGTTAACATCACTCGGGACAGGTTAACATCACTCGGGACAGGTTAACATCACTCGGGACAGGTTAACATCACTCGGGACAGGTTAACATCACTCGGGACAGGTTAACATCACTCGGGACAGGTTAACATCACTCGGGACAGGTTAACATCACTCGGGACAGGTTAACATCACTCGGGACAGGTTAACATCACTCGGGACAGGTTAACATCACTCGGGACAGGTTAACATCACTCGGGACAGGTTAACATCACTCGGGACAGGTTAACATCACTCGGGACAGGTTAACATCACTCGGGACAGGTTAACATCACTCGGGACAGGTTAACCTCGCTTGGGACAGGTTAACATCACTTGGGACAGGTTAACAAACGCTTGGAACAGGTGAACGAGCATGGCTGAGCACTCCACATCCACTTGGACAGGTGAATGAGCACGTGGGTGTAGGCATTGTAGATGTTTAAGTGTCGGCGGAATATCAGACAATCTAAGACAGGGTACAGGTAAGGAGCAAAAAAGCCTCAACAAGCCAGGTACATCAATGGAACGCACATCCTCGTACAACCAAGCTTTCAAATTCTGTAACGATAACGAGCGGTTATCAAGCACACCACGACCACGACCACGACCACGACCACGACCACGAACTGTACAAAAAGTGGAAGTTATTGAAAAGTTATTGAAAGCCAAATTGAAAAGTCCAAGCGATGATGGACGAGACGTGTCCAAATGTCCGGTACGTTCCATGTAAATAATGAATGGATTGTTTTTCTTGGATTGGACATGAGAGCGAGCTGGCGAATCCCAGGCCAAGACTTAGCCCACTGTGGATCTGTATGGGAAACAAGGATCGTGTTTGAAAGCCACAACCACAAATCCCAAAGCGCCAAACCCTACAAATCCCCAGGCACAGAAATTCCAAATTGTGGAGTGTTGGAATCCCACGGAACGCACAAAGGTATAAGTCAACAGGTATAGAGTAGGTAAAAGTACGATTATTAATTAATTACAGATCAAACTACCCAAAGCCTTCCCTGAAACAAGGTCTCGCGAAGATCCAGAAGAAGAAGAAGAAGAAGAACGAAACGACCTCGACAAGAAAACAGGTAGCTTACTGGACTTGGACAACGCGGCGAGACGTCCAAAAGTACGTCACAAGATACTTGGGCACGTTAAAGTACGAATTGAAATAATTGTACAAAGACGCAGACAGCGGAGATGTGTAAATTGTGGGAAGGTGAGCGGTGAGGCGATGTGGGGGAAAGGGGTAAAGGGCGGTGTGAGGAGAACGAGGGGGGTTTAAGAAGCGAGGGGTGGGGTAATGGGAGAGATGGTTGCCATGCAACACTGACGCACATATGACGTAAGCACACCCTCTGGGTGCATCACATGACCGAGGAACACAGACACCAACCTCGCAGCTGCCCGAGCGCCGTGCCTGCTCCGTCGGTCTCGCCCAGAAAAAACACCCGGTTTGAATCCAGGCCGGTCTGCCATGGCGCAACCCGAGCTCAATAATAACAAACTAAACATGGACAACAAGAATACATCAACGTGTGCAACATAGGCGGATCATATTCATAGGTCTAGTCACTAGTGCGACCTGCACCACCACCATGGGACCATTCACAAACCATGCCTAATCAGGTCCACAGATCATAGGTCTAGTCACTAGTGCGACCTGCACCACCATCATGGGACCATTCACAAACCATGCCTAATCAGGACCACAGATCATAGGTCTAGTCACTAGTGCGACCTGCACCACCATCATGGGACCATTCACAAACCATGCCTAATCAGGACCACAGATCATAGGTCTAGTCACTAGTGCGACCTGCACCACCACCATGGGACCATTCACAAACCATGCCTAATCAGGTCCACAGATCATAGGTCTAGTCAGTAGAGAGACCTGCACCACCACCATGGGACCATTCACAAACCATGCCTAATCAGGTCCACATATCATAGGTCTAGTCACTAGTGCAACCTGCACCACCATCATGGGACCATTCACAAACCATGCCTAATCAGGTCCACAGATCATAGGTCTAGTCACTAGTGCGACCTGCACCACCATCATGGGACCATTCACAAACCATGCCTAATCAGGTCCACAGATCATAGGTCTAGTCACTAGTGCGACCTGCACCACCATCATGGGACCATTCACAAACCATGCCTAATCAGGTCCACAGATCATAGGTCTAGTCACTAGTGCGACATGCACCACCATCATGGGACCATTCACAAACCATGCCTAATCAGGACCACAGATCATAGGTCTAGTCACTAGTGCGACCTGCACCACCACCATGGGACCATTCACAAACCATGCCTAATCAGGTCCACAGATCATAGGTCTAGTCAGTAGAGAGACCTGCACCACCACCATGGGACCATTCACAAACCATGCCTAATCAGGTCCACATATCATAAGTCTAGTCACTAGTGCGACCTGCACCACCATCATGGGACCATTCACAAACCATGCCTAATCAGGTCCACAGATCATAGGTCTAGTCACTAGTGCGACCTGCACCACCATCATGGGACCATTCACAAACCATGCCTAATCAGGTCCACAGATCATAGGTCTAGTCACTAGTGCGACCTGCACCACCATCATGGGACCATTCACAAACCATGCCTAATCAGGTCCACAGATCATAGGTCTAGTCACTAGTGCGACCTGCACCACCATCATGGGACCATTCACAAACCATGCCTAATCAGGACCACAGATCATAGGTCTAGTCACTAGTGCGACCTGCACCACCATCATGGGACCATTCACAAACCATGCCTAATAAGGACCACAGATCATAGGTCTAGTCACTAGTGCGACCTGCACCACCACCACCACCATGGGACCATTCACAAACCATACCTAATCAGGTCCACAGATCATAGATCTAGTCAGTAGAGAGACCTGCACCACCACCACCATGGGACCATTCACAAACCATGCCTAATCAGGTCCACATATCATAGGTCTAGTCACTAGTGAGACCTGCACCACCACCACCACCACCATGGGACCATTCACAAACCATGCCTAATCAGGTCCACAGATCATAGGTCTAGTCACTAGCACGACCTGCACCACCACCATGGGACCATTCACAAACCATGCCTAATAAGGTCCACATACCATAGGTCTCGTCACTAGCGAGAACTGCACCACCACCATGGGACCATTCACAAACCATGCCTAATCAGGTCCACAGACCATAGGTCTCGTCACTTGTGAGACCTGCACCACCAACATTTCACCATGCAACCACCATGCCGGATTGAGTCCACAGATCATGGGTCTAGTCACGAGCGAGACCTGCACAACCACCATTTCACCATGCAACCACCATGCCTAATCAGGTCCACAGATCATTGGTCAAGTCAGTAGAGAAACCTGCACCACCAATATTTCACCATGCAACCACCATGCCAGATTGGGTCCACAGATCATGGGTCTAAGTCACGAGTCAGACCTGCACCACCACCATGGGACCATTCACAAACCATGCCTAATCAGGTCCACAGATCATAGGTCTAGTCAGTAGAGAGACCTGCATCACCATCATGTCACCATGCCTGATCAGGTCCACGGATAGTCAATGGCTCCTTGAGCTGTGACCAGTTTCTCACACGTACAGCCATTCGTACCCAAGGCCTCATCCAGGATACATAAGGATTAACATACATAACAAGATGGCGGTTCCATGTGAGATTGGAACCATTGGCTCCTCTTCCCCATCGGGATCATTTGTATGGGAATGACATCGATTCGTTCCATTTCATTATTTTTCCCCAAAGTCCTTATATACCCATTAAACCAACACCCCCACCATCTCCCGTCTCCTCACCCCTCACATCCGCCATTTCAAGCCTTCCCCTCACTCATCCCTCCTCCCCCCTCCCTCCCATCCCGTCATCCTCCCGTCTCCTCACTCATCCCGTCCCCTCATCCCTCAGATCCTTCCACCCCTCACATCCTCCATTTCAAGCCTTCCCCTCACTCATCCCTCCTCCCCCTCCCTCCCATCCCCTCACCCGTCCCGTCCTCCTCATCCTCCCGTCCCCTCACTCATCCCGTCCCCTCATCCCTCAGATCCTTCCACCCCTCACATCCTCCATTTCAAGCCTTCAGCTCACTCATCCCTCCTCCCCCCTCCCTCCCATCCCGTCATCCTCCCGTCTCCTCACTCATCCCGTCCCCTCATCCCTCAGATCCTTCCACTCCTCACAACCTCCATTTCAAGCCTTCCCCTCACTCATCCCTCCTCCCCCCCCCCCCCCCTCCTATCCCCTCACCCGGCCCGTCTTCCTCATCCTCCCGTCCCCTCACTCATCCCGTCCCCTCACTCATCCCGTCCCATCCCTCAGATCCTTCCACCCTTCACATCCTCCATTTCAAGCCTTCCCTCACTCATCCCTCCTCCCATCCCCTCACCCGTCCCGTCCTCCTCATCCTCATCCTCCCGTCTCCTCACTCATCCCGTCCCCTCATCCCTCAGATCCTTCCATCCCTCACATTCTCCATTTCAAGCCTTCCCCTCACTCATCCTGCCACCCCCATCCGATCCCCTCACCCGTCCCGTTCTCATCATCATCCGACCGTTCCTTCCCGTTCTCCATCTCCCACCTTCCCCCCTGACCCCTCCCTTCCTCCTCACCTCTTCCATCTCCCGTCACCTCACCCTTTCATCTGTCCCCCCTCACCCTTCCCGCCTCCCTCACCCCTTTTATCTATCCTCCCCTCACGCCTCCCGTCCCCTCACCCCCTGCATCTTCCGCCTTCCCCTCACCCCTCGTCCTCACCTTCGGATGAGACAAAGCCACCATTGTGTTCACTAACTGAAGCGCTTCATAAGAAACCGTGAATCGGCTCCGACGGAGCTTCAAACGCTTGATGCTGACCTCAGACACAAACTTGATAGCACAGACTGGTTAAAATAAATAAATAAAAACTCAACCGTCGTGAGGTAAAGTGTGGAAGAGGCAGGACATGCAGGCGGGGAAATGAGCGGGGAACGTGGAATGAATGTGTGGAGCACACTCGATGAAAAAGGGGGGAAAGAGGAGTAAGGAGGTATAGAGGAGTAAGTGTGTAAAGGGGCCAGGGAGTGAGGAGACAGGAGAGTGAGGAGCAAATAAGTGAGGAGACAGGAGAGTGAGGAGCAAATAAGTGAGGAGACAGGGAGTGAGGGGCCAGGGAGTAAGGAACCAGGGTGTAAGGAGCAGCCATGGTCAGGGTTCCTCCAGATAACCTAAGCCGAGGGTGATGTTATTCTCACCACACAACCAGTTATTCAAAACGGAGTAAAAGATAATGTGTGCAGCACGCTCGGGGTTCACCAATCCACCATTAACATGGTAACCTCGATCTCTTGTAATAAATACTTTAAACGGACAAAATGTAGAAATACCGTCGTGAGGTGAAGACTTCACTCATCTTCCCCTCACTCATCCCTCCATGGTCACCCTGTGCTGTCTTTCCCTCGTGGTCCCCCTGTGCTGTCTTTCCCTCGCGGTTGTCAGCTCTTTCACGAGCCTCGATTCAGTATACAAAAAAAAATGAACATGAACCATTAGATGTAATAAGCTGCTGAAATACATAAATAAATCAACCACAACCACAAGGGTGGAAAACAAACAAATAAACCACAATGTTGGCAAACAAACAAATAAACCACAAGGGTGGAAACAAATAAACCACAAGGGTGGAAAACAAACAAATAAACCACAAGGGTGGAAAACAAACAAATAAACCACAAGGGTGGAAAACAAACAAATAAACCACAAGGGTGGAAAACAAACAAATAAACCACAAGGGTGGAAAACAAACAAATAAACCACAAGGGTGGAAAACAAACAAATAAACCACAAGGGTGGAAAACAAACAAATAAACCACAAGGGTGGAAAACAAACAAATAAACCACAATGGTGGAAAACAAACAAATAAACCACAAGGGTGGAAAACAAACAAATAAACCACAAGGGTGGAAAACAAACAAATAAACCACAAGGGTGGAAAACAAACAAATAAACCACAAGGGTGGAAACAAATAAACCACAAGGGTGGAAAACAAACAAATAAACCACAAGGGTGGAAAACAAACAAATAAACCACAAGGGTGGAAACAAATAAACCACAAGGGTGGAAAACAAACAAATAAACCACAAGGGTGGAAAACAAACAAATAAACCACAAGGGTGGAAAACAAACAAATAAACCACAATGTTGGCAAACAAACAAATAAACCACAAGGGTGGAAAACAAACAAATAAACCACAAGGGTGGAAAACAAACAAATAAACCACAAGGGTGGAAAACAAACAAATAAACCACAAGGGTGGAAAACAAACAAATAAACCACAAGGGTGGAAAACAAACAAATAAACCACAAGGGTGGAAAACAAACAAATAAACCACAAGGGTGGAAAACAAACAAATAAACCACAAGGGTGGAAAACAAACAAATAAACCACAAGGGTGGAAAACAAACAAATAAACCACAAGGGTGGAAAACAAACAAATAAACCACAAGGGTGGAAACAAATAAACCACAAGGGTGGAAAACAAATAAATAAACCACAAGGGTGGAAAACAAACAAATAAACCACAAGGGTGGAAAACAAACAAATAAACCACAATGTTGGCAAACAAACAAATAAACCACAAGGGTGGAAACAAATAAACCACAAGGGTGGAAAACAAACAAATAAACTACAATGGTGGCAAACAAACAATTAAATAAACCACAAGGGTGGAAAACAAACAAATAAACCACAAGGGTGGAAAACAAACAAATAAACCACAAGGGTGGAAAACAAACAAATAAACCACAAGGGTGGAAAACAAACAAATAAACCACAAGGGTGGAAAACAAACAAATAAACCACAAGGGTGGAAAACAAACAAATAAACCACAAGGGTGGAAAACAAACAAATAAACCACAAGGGTGGAAACAAATAAACCACAATGTTGGCAAACAAACAAATAAACCACAAGGGTGGAAACAAATAAACCACAAGGGTGGAAAACAAACAAATAAACTACAATGGTGGCAAACAAACAATTAAATAAACCACAAGGGTGGAAAACAAACAAATAAACCACAAGGGTGGAAAACAAACAAATAAACCACAAGGGTGGAAAACAAAAAAATAAACCACAATGTTGGCAAACAAACAAATAAACCACAAGGGTGGAAACAAATAAACCACAAGGGTGGAAAACAAACAAATAAACTACAATGGTGGCAAACAAACAATTAAATAAACCACAAGGGTGGAAAACAAACAAATAAACCACAAGGGTGGAAAACAAACAAATAAACCACAAGGGTGGAAAACAAACAAATAAACCACAAGGGTGGAAAACAAACAAATAAACCACAAGGGTGGAAAACAAACAAATAAACCACAATGTTGGCAAACAAACAAATAAACCACAAGGGTAGAAAACAAACAAATAAACCACAAGGGTGGAAAACAAACAAATAAACCACAAGGGTGGAAAACAAACAAATAAACCACAAGGGTGGAAAACAAACAAATAAACCACAAGGGTGGAAAACAAACAAATAAACCACAAGGGTGGAAAACAAACAAATAAACCACAAGGGTGGAAAACAAACAAATAAACCACAAGGGTGGAAAACAAACAAATAAACCACAATGGTGGAAAACAAACAAATAAACCACAAGGGTGGAAAACAAACAAATAAACCACAAGGGTGGAAAACAAACAAATAAACCACAAGGGTGGAAAACAAACAAATAAACCACAAGGGTGGAAACAAATAAACCACAAGGGTGGAAAACAAACAAATAAACCACAAGGGTGGAAAACAAACAAATAAACCACAATGTTGGCAAACAAACAAATAAACCACAAGGGTGGAAACAAATAAACCACAAGGGTGGAAAACAAACAAATAAACCACAAGGGTGGAAACAAATAAACCACAAGGGTGGAAAACAAACAAATAAACTACAATGGTGGCAAACAAACAATTAAATAAACCACAAGGGTGGAAAACAAACAAATAAACCACAAGGGTGGAAAACAAACAAATAAACCACAATGTTGGCAAACAAACAAATAAACCACAAGGGTGGAAACAAATAAACCACAAGGGTGGAAAACAAACAAATAAACTACAATGGTGGCAAACAAACAATTAAATAAACCACAAGGGTGGAAAACAAACAAATAAACCACAAGGGTGGAAAACAAACAAATAAACCACAAGGGTGGAAAACAAACAAATAAACCACAAGGGTGGAAAACAAACAAATAAACCACAAGGGTGGAAAACAAACAAATAAACCACAAGGGTGGAAAACAAACAAATAAACCACAAGGGTGGAAAACAAACAAATAAACCACAAGGGTGGAAAACAAACAAATAAACCACAATGTTGGAAAACAAACAAATAAACCACAATGTTGGCAAACAAACAAATAAACCACAAGGGTGGAAACAAATAAACCACAAGGGTGGAAAACAAACAAATAAACTACAATGGTGGCAAACAAACAATTAAATAAACCACAAGGGTGGAAAACAAACAAATAAACCACAAGGGTGGAAAACAAACAAATAAACCACAAGGGTGGAAAACAAAAAAATAAACCACAATGTTGGCAAACAAACAAATAAACCACAAGGGTGGAAACAAATAAACCACAAGGGTGGAAAACAAACAAATAAACTACAATGGTGGCAAACAAACAATTAAATAAACCACAATGTTGGCAAACAAACAAATAAACCACAAGGGTGGAAAACAAACAAATAAACCACAAGGGTGGAAAACAAACAAATAAACCACAATGTTGGAAAACAAACAAATAAACTACAATGGTGGCAAACAAACAATTAAATAAACCACAATGTTGGCAAACAAACAAATAAACCACAAGGGTGGAAAACAAACAAATAAACTACAATGGTGGCAAACAAACAATTAAATAAACCACAAGGGTGGAAAACAAACAAATAAACCACAAGGGTGGAAAACAAACAAATAAACCACAAGGGTGGAAAACAAACAAATAAACCACAAGGGAGGAAAACAAACAAATAAACCACAAGGGTGGAAAACAAACAAATAAACCACAAGGGTGGAAAACAAACAAATAAACCACAAGGGTGGAAAACAAACAAATAAACCACAAGGGTGGAAAACAAACAAATAAACCACAATGTTGGAAAACAAACAAATAAACCACAATGTTGGCAAACAAACAAATAAACCACAAGGGTGGAAACAAATAAACCACAAGGGTGGAAAACAAACAAATAAACTACAATGGTGGCAAACAAACAATTAAATAAACCACAAGGGTGGAAAACAAACAAATAAACCACAAGGGTGGAAAACAAACAAATAAACCACAAGGGTGGAAAACAAACAAATAAGCCACAAGGGTGGAAAACAAACAAATAAACCACAAGGGTGGAAAACAAACAAATAAACCACAATGTTGGCAAACAAACAAATAAACCACAAGGGTGGAAACAAATAAACCACAAGGGTGGAAAACAAACAAATAAACTACAATGGTGGCAAACAAACAATTAAATAAACCACAAGGGTGGAAAACAAACAGATAAACCACAAGGGTGGAAAACAAACAAATAAACCACAAGGGTGGAAAACAAACAAATAAACCACAAGGGTAGAAAACAAACAAATAAACCACAAGGGTGGAAAACAAACAAATAAACCACAAGGGTGGAAAACAAACAAATAAACCACAAGGGTAGAAAACAAACAAATCAACCACAATGTTGGCAAACAAATAAATAAACCACAAGGGTTGAAACAAATAAACCACAAGGGTGGAAAACAAATAAATAAACCACAAGGGTTGAAACAAATAAACCACAATGGTGGAAAACAAACAAATAAACCACAATGTTGGAAAACAAACAAATAAACTACAATGGTGGCAAACAAATAAATAAACCACAAGGGTGAAAATAAACAAATAAACCACAATGTTGGAAAACAAACAAATAAACCACAATGTTGGCAAACAAACAAATAAACCACAATGGTGGCAAACAAACAAATAAACCACAAGGGTAGAAAACAAAGAAATAAACCACAAGGGTAGAAAACAAACAAATAAACCACAAGGGTAGAAAACAAACAAATAAACCACAAGGGTGGAAAACAAAGAAATAAACCACAGAGGTGTAAAAACAAACAAATAAACCACAAGGGTAGAAAACAAACAAATAAACCACAAGGGTGGAAAACAAACAAATAAACCACAAGGGTGGAAAACAAACAAATAAACCACAAGGGTGGAAAACAAACAAATAAACCACAAGGGTAGAAAACAAACAAATAAACCACAAGGGTAGAAAACAAACAAATAAACCACAAGGGTAGAAAACAAACAAATAAACCACAAAGGTGGAAAAACAAACAAATAAACCACAATGGTGGAAAACAACTAAATAAACCACAAGGGTGGAAAACAAACAAATAAACCACAAGGGTGGAAAACAAACAAATAAACTACAATGGTGGAAAACAAACAAATAAACCACAACCACAAAGGTGGCACTCAAATCCATCTACAGGAACCATTACTAAACCTCTCGCCATATCCATGGAGTTGTTATCAACAATAAACTTGCTGCATTCAACTGAGCCAAACTACAAGTGGGGGGGGGGGGGGGGGCCTATGTACTCAATTTCAAGTTTGTGTGCAGTTCATGTTAATTTTGGGCAACCACGATAAATGTATTCTACTGGGTCCTACTAATCGGAAAAATGATGTCGCCATTTGTAGCTGCGACGAGCAGCTCTATGAGAGGACCACGTTGTTGTTCTTGTTGTTGGGGTGCCTTTTTGAATAGCGCATGCGCATACACTCGGACGTGCGTTGGTATGAGGTAACAACATCGCGGACTAAAATCGCGATTTGTTTGAAGAAACCAGAATAAATTTAGCAACAAAGACAACATGAATGTTTTCATATCAATCTCGTTATCCGCTAGTGCATGCGTATAATTTAATGACTGGTCGAATTTGGTAGCGCATATTACAACGGATATCCTCATGATTCTACACGTCGCAGCTGGTGACCACACTGCGGTCATTTTTCTCTTCTTTTCTGTTACCTTTAGTGACCTTGACTCAAGGTGAAAGTTCGAACGTCTTTACAGTGACCATACTTCATCCAAAGTATATCAACCTGGGTACCAAAATGTGGTAAATTTCACAAGGAACATTGGATATGACATTTGTTTCGTCATTTGACCTTTCGTTTTTTTGCAATATGCAAATGAGCTAATTAGAGACAAAAATATGCATAATTAGCATACCCGATTAAACATACATCCTGGTTATACATATAATGGCTAGTACATCCCGTCTCCAGAAAATGTTAATTGTTAGTAATTAATCACAAATGTATCCTGGGTCCGATTAGCTGACTGATGTTGTCAATATTATTGTGACTCTTGTGACCTTGAACTAAGGTCAAAGTTCAAAGAGCATATTTTGGCCACAATTCTGCATTACCATGATTGTGTTCCTGTATGCATCCAATGGTTATTCTTGACACACATTGTAAAATTTTGCGTTTTTAGGCAACAAATTAAACGTTAAAAATACTAACAATGGCTAAAAACCCAACCGACATGAGCAAATGAGCATGATGAATGAACAGTATAAAGAAAAGTATTGGGAACTTGAATCCAAAAATCAATATTCTAGACATCCGACTTATTTTGCTTGATCGCATCACATGGTTAAAATGACATTTGACATTTCACCTTGGGTCAAGCTAAGTAAAGTCAAGTACATGTCAAAGGTCAGTTAATATCAAGAACATGTCAACAGAAAACAATAACAACATATTTTTCCAGTTTAGGATCCAGCAGAACACATTTGCGATGGTAACTAATGATTGGCATTCAATAATAATGCGAAGTGATGGGATTTACGTGTATGGTGAAGACTATATGTTAATTATGCATATTTCTTTTCTCTAATTAGGTCATTTGCTTATTAATTTGCATATTGCAAACATCTGAGAAGGCAAATGACAAAACAAATGTCATAATCAATGTTCCTTGTGAAATTTGCCAAATTTTGGTACCAAGGTCGATATACTTCGAATGACGTATGGTCACTGTAATGACGTTTGAACTTTGACCTTGAGTCAAGGTCACTAAAGGTCAACAGAAAAAAAATGGCGACATCATTTTTCCGATTAATAGGACCCAGTAGAATACATTTATAGTGGTTGGCCAAAATTAACATGAACTGCACACGAACTTGAAATTGAGTACATAGGTCCCCCACCATACCACCTCGACCACATGCCTCAAACTGATAAACAATTCCATGTCAACAATACCTTTATGGAGATCAACAAGACCCATACTTGCCCATTATTAAACCGGCAATGGGAGATACAAGTGAACAAAGATAACACCACCCAACTACTCACAACAACCAAGCAAAGAAAACGCCTTTCTATTCGACCTGTGTCGGGATTCGAACCCAACCGGAGACATCTCAATCTCGGCATCATCGAAATTCTCCATCGCTTCCTTTTCATAATAATCAATAAGGATGGATTCGTGCATTATTTAAATTACTCTTCATCCATGATGATGCGTACGTAATAATTAAAATAAAATCCATTGCACACATAAAAAATTAAAAAAATTAAATACTGTGCGTACATAATAAATAGATGTGTACATCATTTTATATCCATAATAAATAAATGTGTCCATCATTTTATGTCCAGAATAAATAGATGTGTCCATCACTTAAATAAATTACAGGAGGTACCGACGTCACCAGTCATGTATCACGTGACTTTGCATAAATTAAAATGGGAGCAAGGACGGCTGTTAGATTATGTAATAATAATAATAATAATAATAAATAATAATAAATAATAATAATAGATAATAATAAAAAAAAATAATAAATAATAATAAATAATAATAAGTAATAAATAATAATAATTGTGCTTAATCGACACCTCCGGGAAGGATTTGCACATCAAAACCTCATTGAAATGTTTATTTGACGATGTTTTAGTGTGGTGATCCTGCAATAACATCGTAGGCACCATGGCGTCACCAACACACCACGGCGTCATCAACACACCACGGCGTCACCAACACACCACGGCGTCACCAACACACCACGGCGTCACCAACACACCACGGCGTCACCAACACACCACGGCGTCACCAACACACCACGGCGTCACCAACACACCACGGCGTCACCAACACACCACGGCGTCACCAACACACCACGGCGTCACCAACACACCACGGCGTCACCAACACACCACGGCGTCACCACAACACCACGGCGTCACCACAACACCACGGCGTCACCAACACACCACGGCGTCACCAACACACCACGGCGTCACCAACACACCACGGCGTCACCAACACACCACGGCGTCACCAACACACCACGACGTCACCAACACACCACGACGTCACCAACACACCACGGCGTCACCAACACACCACGGCGTCACCAACACACCACGGCGTCACCAACACACCACGGCGTCACCAACACACCACGGCGTCACCAACACACCACGGCGTCACCAACACACCACGGCGTCAACAACACACCACGGCGTCACCAACACACCACGGCGTCACCACAACACCACGGCGTCACCACAACACCACGGCGTCACCACAACACCACGGCGTCACCAACACACCACGGCATCACCACAACACCACGGCATCACCACGGAATCACCACAACACCACGGCGTCACCAACACACCACGGCGTCACCACCACTCCACGGCGTCACCACCATATCACGGCGTCACCAACACACCACGGCGTCACCACAACACCACGGCGTCACCACAACACCACGGCGTCACCAACACACCACGGCGTCACCAACACACCACGGCGTCACCAACACACCAGACCGTCACCAACACACCAGACCGTCACCAACACACCAGACCATCACCAACACACCAGACAATCACCAACACACCAGACCGTCACCAACACACCAGACCGTCACCAACACACCAGACCGTCACCAACACACCAGACCGTCACCAACACACCACGGCGTCACCAACACACCAGACCGTCACCAACACACCAGACCGTCACCAACACACCAGACCATCACCAACACACCAGACCATCACCAACACACCATGGCGTCACCAACACACCACGGCGTCACCAACACACCAGACCGTCACCAACACACCAGACCGTCACCAACACACCACGGCGTCACCACCACACCACGGCATCACCAACACCCCAGACCGTCACCAACACACCACGGCATCACCAACACACCAGACATTCACCAACACATCAGACCATCACCAACACACCAGACCATTACCAAAACACCAGACCGTCACCAACACCCCAGACCGTCACCAACACACCAGACCGTCACCAACACACCAGACCGTCACCAACACACCAGACCATCACCAACACACCAGACCATCAACAACACACCACGACGTCACCACCACACCACGGCATCACCACCACACCATGGCATCACCACCACACCACGGCATCACCAACACACCAGACCATCACCAACACACCAGACCATCACCAACACACCAGACCATCACCAACACACCAGACCATCACCAACACACCAGACCATCACCAACACACCAGACCATCACCAACACACAAGACCGTCACCAACACACCAGGCCGTCACCAACACACCAGACCGTCACCAACACACCAGACCGTCACCAACACACTATGGCGTCACCACCACACCAGGCCGTCAGCACCACAACAAGCAGTCACCCACCACAACAGGCCAGTGCACGCAAGCTACCACCACAACAATCCAGTGCATGCAAGCCATGACCACAACAATCCAGTGCATGCAAGCCACCACCACAACAATCCAGTGCACGCAAGCCACCACCACAACAACAATCCAGTGCACGCAAGCCACCACCACAACAATCCAGTGCACGCAAGCCACCACCACAACAATCCAGTGCACGCAAGCCACCACCACAACAAGCTGGTGCACACAAGCCACCACCACAACAATCCAGTGCACGCAAGCCACCACCACAACAAGCTGGTGCACGCAAGTCATCACCACAAGCCAGTGCACCCACGTCACCACAACAGGCCAGTGCACGCAAGTCACCACCACAACAATCCAGAGCACGCAAGTCACCACCACAACAGGCCGGTGCACGCAAGGCGATGACATGTTTTGAACATCCTCGGGCATGTTGTTGGATCGGAATTCTGAAGGTGGAGGATGCACCATGGTCACCATTCCAGGTGACGATTCCTACAGGTGAACATCATTCCTCAAACTCAACAAGCTGACTTCAACCACAAAGAAACGAGATACTGGTACGAGGTAAAAACAGGTAAGATGCCAGATGAGGTACAAACAGATGATATGCCAGGATGAGGTATACACAGGTGAGATGCAGGATGAGGTGAAACACATGAGATGCCAGATGAGGTACAAACAGGTAAGATGCCAGGATAAGGTCAAACAGATGAGATGTCAGGATGAGGTTTCAACAGGTGAGATGCAGGACAAAGTACAAACAGATGAGATGACGGATGAAGTAAAAACAGGTGAGATGTCATGATGAGGTAAAACAGGTGAGATGCCATGATGAGGTAAACAGGTGAGATGCCATGATGAGGTATAAACAGGTGAGATGCCAGGATGAGGTGCAAACAGGTGAGATGCCAAGCACCATTTATTCGTCTAATTCACACGGCTTGCATAAAACAAACAGATGAGGTGTGTAAAAGTTTACCATCAAGATCCACATGGTTAACCTGGAAAAACCTTAACATCCCCAAGCACACCAAGGTAGCGAGACCTGCATTACTTGGTCATGACAGCAGGGTGAGCGGACCACTTCATAAATAGCAAGAGCGAATGGGACATTCCAACTACTGTATTGACAGTGATGTAACTCTCGAATAAGGTGTTACCATCCCATGCAGGTAAAAGCTCGACGTCATCAACACAGGCAGCAGTGAGTCGGAGATGTAATTATAACGGGCAACATTTGCCAGATCATGGATGATCATGGATGTGCAATCCAAAGGTCTACCTACAGGGTCGAAAACCTACACCCTGAGGGTTACATCCAAAAGGATGTGACGTTAATGCCCAAAAATCACAAGCTACAGTACCTAGCGGGCATCACGACATACCTGTAGAAGGGTGGCTTCACCCTCCACCTTAAATACCTCGAACCGTGCACACAAGGTAAACTCAACAACACTGAGGATTCCTGAGATTGTCCTTGTGGAGGATATCCAGAAAACACACCTTCAATACTTTTAACCACACGCTCAAGGTAAACTCAACAACACTGAGGATCCCTGAGATTGTCCTCGTGGAGGATATACAGGAAACACCTTCAATACTTTTAACCGCACGCTCAAGGTAAACTCAACGACGCTGAGGATTCCTGAGATTATCCTAGGGGAGGATATCCAGGAAACACACCTTCAATACTTTTAACCACACGCTCAAGGTAAACTCAACAACACTGAGGATCCCTGAGATTGTCCTCGTGGAGGATATACAGGAAACACCTTCAATACTTTCAACCGCACGCTCAAGGTAAACTCAACAACACTGAGGATTCCTGAGATTGTCCTCGTGGAGGATATAAAGGAAACACACCTTCAATACTTTCAACCGCACGCTCAAGGTAAACTCAACAACACTGAGGATTCCTGAGATTGTCCTCGTGGAGGATATACAGGAAACACCTTCAATACTTTCAACCGCACGCTCAAGGTAAACTCAACAACACTGAGGATTCCTGAGATTGTCCTCGTGGAGGATATACAGGAAACACCTTCAATACTTTTAACCGCACGCTCAAGGTAAACTCAACGACGCTGAGGATTCCTGAGATTATCCTAGGGGAGGATATCCAGGAAACACACCTTCAATACTTTTAACCACACGCTCAAGGTAAACTCAACAACACTGAGGATCCCTGAGATTGTCCTCGTGGAGGATATACAGGAAACACCTTCAATACTTTCAACCGCACGCTCAAGGTAAACTCAACAACACTGAGGATTCCTGAGATTGTCCTCGTGGAGGATATAAAGGAAACACACCTTCAATACTTTCAACCGCACGCTCAAGGTAAACTCAACAACACTGAGGATTCCTGAGATTGTCCTCGTGGAGGATATACAGGAAACACACCTTCAATACTTTTAACCGCACGCTCAAGGTAAACAGCAACAACACCGAGGATCCTTGAGATTGTCCTCGTGGAGGATGTCCAGGAAACACACCTTCAATACTTTTAACCACACGCTCAATGTAAACTCAACAACACTGAGGATTCCTGAGATTGTCCTCGTGGAGGATATACAGGAAACACACCTTCAATACTTTTAACCGCACGCTCAAGGTAAACTCAACAACACTAAGAATTCCTGAGATTGTCCTCGTGGAGGATATACAGGAAACACACCTTCAATACTTTTAACCCCATGCTAAAGGTAAACTCAACAACACTGAGGATTCCTGAGATTGTCCTCGTGGAGCATATACAGGAAACACACCTTCAATACTTTTAACCGCACGCTCAAGGTAAACTCAACAACACTGAGGATTCCTGAGATTGTCCTCGTGGAGGATATCCAGGAAGCACACCTTCAATACTTTTAACCACACGCTCAAGGTAAACTCAACAACACTGAGGATTCCTGAGATTGTCCTCGTGGAGAATATCCAGGAAACGCACATTCAATACCTGGAACTGTGCGCTAAAGGTAAACTCAACAACACTAACAATTCCTGAGATTGTCCTCGTGGAGGATATCCAGGAAACACACCTTCAATACTTTTAACCACACGCTCAAGGTAAACTCAACAACACTGAGGATTCCTGAGATTGTCCTCGTGGAGAATATCCAGGAAACGCACATTCAATACCTGGAACTGTGCGCTAAAGGTAAACTCAACAACACTAACAATTCCTGAGATTGTCCTCGTGGAGGATATCCAGGAAACACACCTTCAATACTTTTAACCACACGCTCAAGGTAAACTCAACAACACTGAGGATTCCTGAGATTGTCCTCGTGGAGAATATCCAGGAAACGCACATTCAATACCTGGAACCGTGCGCTAAAGGTAAACTCAACAACACTGAGGATTCCTGAGATTGTCCTCGTGGAGGATATCCAGGAAGCACACCTTCAATACTTTTAACCACACGCTCAAGGTAAACTCAACAACACTGAGGATTCCTGAGATTGTCCTCGTGGAGAATATCCAGGAAACGCACATTCAATACCTGGAACTGTGCGCTAAACGTAAACTCAACAACACTAAGAATTCCTGAGATTGTCCTCGTGGAGGATATCCAGGAAACACACCTGCAATACTTTTAACCGCACGCTCAAGGTAAACTCAACAACACTAAGAATTCCTGAGATTGTCCTCGTGGAGGATATCCAGGAAACACACCTTCAATACTTTTAACCACACGCTCAAGGTAAACTCAACAACACTGAGGATTCCTGAGATTGTCCTCGTGGAGAATATCCAGGAAACGCACATTCAATACCTGGAACCGTGCGCTAAAGGTAAACTCAACAACACTGAGGATTCCTGAGATTGTCCTCGTGGAGGATATCCAGGAAGCACACCTTCAATACTTTTAACCACACGCTCAAGGTAAACTCAACAACACTGAGGATTCCTGAGATTGTCCTCGTGGAGAATATCCAGGAAACGCACATTCAATACCTGGAACTGTGCGCTAAACGTAAACTCAACAACACTAAGAATTCCTGAGATTGTCCTCGTGGAGGATATCCAGGAAACACACCTGCAATACTTTTAACCGCACGCTCAAGGTAAACTCAACAACACTAAGAATTCCTGAGATTGTCCTCGTGGAGGATATACAGGAAACACACCTTCAATACTTTTAACCGCACGCTCAAGGTAAACTCAACAACACCGAGGATCCCTGAGATTGTCCTCGTGGAGGATATACAGGAAACACACCTTCAATACTTTTAACCACACGCTCAAGGTAAACTCAACAACACTGAGGATCCCTGAGATTGTCCTCGTGGGGGATATACAGGAAACACACCTTCAATACTTTCAACTGCACGCTCAAGGTAAACTCAACACTGAAGATCCCTGAGATTGTCCTCGTGGAGGATATCCAGGAAACACACCTGCAATACTTTTAACCACATGCTAAAGGTAAACTCAACAACACTGAGGATTCCTGGGATTGTCCTCGTGGAGGACATACAGGAAACACACCTTCAATACCTTTAACCGCACGCTCAAGGTAAACTCAACAACACTGAGGATTCCTGAGAATGTCCATGTGGAGGATATACAGGAAACACACCTTCAATACTTTCAACTGCACGCTCAAGGTAAACTCAACACTGAAGATCCCTGAGATTGTCCTCGTGGAGGATATCCAGGAAACACACCTGCAATACTTTTAACCACATGCTAAAGGTAAACTCAACAACACTGAGGATTCCTGGGATTGTCCTCGTGGAGGACATACAGGAAACACTCCTTCAATACATTTAACCGCACGCTCAAGGTAAACTCAACAACACCGAAAATTTCCTATGATTGTCCTCGTGGAGGATATCCAGGAAACACACCTTCAATACTTTTAACCCCACGTTAAAGGTAAACTCAACAACACTGAGGATTCCTGAGATTGTCCTCGTGGAGGATATCCAGGAAACACACCTTCAATACTTTTAACCGCACGCTCAAGGTAAACTCAACAACACTGAGGATTCCTGAGATTGTCCTCGTGGAGAATATCCAGGAAACGTACATTTAATACCTGGAACTGTGCTAAAGGTAAACGGAACAACACTGAGGATTCCTGAGATTGTCCTCGTGGAGGATATACAGGAAACACATCTTCAATACTTTAACCGCACGCTCAAGGTAAACTCAACAACACAGAGGATTACTGAGATTGTCCTCGTGGAGGATATACAGGAAACACACCTTCAATACTTTAACCGCACGCTCAAGGTAAACTGAACAACACAGAGGATTACTGAGATTGTCCTCGTGGAGGATATCCAGGAAACACACCTTCAATACTTTTAACCGCACGCTCAAGGTAAACCCAACAACACTGAGGATTCCTGAGATTGTCCTCGTGGAGGATATTCAGGAAACACACCTTCAATACTTTTAACCGCATGCTCAAGGTAAACTCAACAACACTGAGGATTCCTGAGATCGTCCTCGTAGAGAATATCCAGGAAACGTACATTTAATACCTGGAACTGTGCTAAAGGTAAAATCAACAACACTGAGGATTCCTGAGATTGTCGTCGTGGAGGATATCCAGGAAGCACACCTTCAATACTTTTAACCACACGCTCAAGGTAAACTCAACAACACCGAGGATCCCTGACCCAGCTATTTAAACTGTCATCCCTCGGAGGATGTACCTGCCAGCACCTGTCGTTGGCGGAGAGGCAAGTTATCCCCGGCAGCCTGAACCAATTACAAATTCCCACTCAAATATGCTTCAGTCGATCGCCAGGCCTGGCCAGCCGGTTGCTATCCCACTCCTTTCACCAAAAAGTGCAGGATATAAAGTTTTGCGAATGAGAAACGACACCCCACGTATATTGGAGCCCGTTTATCACCATAATCAGCAGAGCACATTTTTGCCTCCAATCCTGGCACGTGCTGCCCCGTGGAGGCCCAAAGGAAGCGGCCATCTTACAACTTACAAGCCAAAGAAGGAATTATTGGACGTCCAAAATCAACTTATCCCGGAGATAAATAATAAACTACCGATGACATTTTCTAATCGACGGAAATCTTGGCGCCAACTGACCACGTGACGTCATCCACGACTCTTGAAGCGCTAAGTTCAACGTTGTCGGAATTGCCACGTTTTTCCATCACTCGATCACCAACTACCCTGCGCATGGTGGGTGAGTGCGGTTTCAGGTCCACGAGAAGGTCGCTCCGTTGCTCGTATCGATCTGGTGGTCGCGATAATGCTCGTTTTCAATGTGAAGCGCCGGATTGAACGGTAATCGGGGAAATGCAGCACGTGGAGCAAACTGGAGGAGCCAAGGCGGTCGGTGGAGCCAAGACCTTCACAAACAGGTCACACAACGACGTAGTGCGGAGTGCTCGCCTTAACGTTGGACATTTGTCCAAAACACGACTCCGCGGATCTTTAGTCGAAAAACAAATACTGTACGTACAATGTGGATGAATTTTTACATGAGGATTAAAAATATGTATAGATCGTTTACACGCGTCAACTACATGCTCATGACCATGTACACATGTTCGTGTACGCGTGCCAACTACATGCTCATGCACACACATCAACTACATGCTCGTGTACACACGTTTGTCTACACACATGAACGACATGCGCATGTACACATGTTCGTGCACACACATCAACTACATGCTCGTGTACACACGTTTGTCTACACACATCAACAACATGCTCATGTACACATGTTTATGTGCATGTGCCAACTACATGCTCATGTACACATGTTCGTGCACACACATCAACTACATGCTCGTGTACACACATTTGTCTACACACATCAACGACATGCTCATGTACACATGTTTATGTGCATGTGCCAACTACATGCTCATGTACACATGTTCGTGCACACACATCAACTACATGCTCGTGTACACACGTTTGTCTACTCACATGAACGACATGCGCATGTACACATGTTTATGTGCATGTGCCAACTACATGCTCATGTACACATGTTCGTGCACACACATCAACTACATGCTCGTGTACACACGTTTGTCTACACACATGAACGACATGCGCATGTACACATGTTTATGTGCATGTGCCAACAACATGCTCATGTACACATGTTCATGTACGCGTGCCAACTACATGCTCATGTACACATGTTCGTGCACACACATCAACTACATGCTCGTGTACACACATTTATCTACACACATCAACGACATGCTCATGTACACATGTTTATGTGCACATGCAAGCTACATGCTCATGTACACATGTTCATGTATGCACGTCAACGACGTGCTCATGTACACATGTTCGTGTACCCATGCCAAAACTACATGCTCATGTACACATGCCAGCTACATGCCGATCAGTCACACATGTTCATGCATATGTGCCAACTACGTGCTCATGTACACATGTTTGTGCACACACATCAACTACATGCTCGTGTACACACGTTTGTCTACACACATCAACGACATGCGCATGTACACATGTTTATGTGCACGTGCCAACAACATGCTCATGTACACATGCTCGTGTACATGCATCACCGACATGCTCATGTACACATGTTCATGTATGCACGTCAACGACGTGCTCATGTACACATGTTTGTGTACGCATGCCAACTACATGCTCATGCACACATGTTTATGCGCACGTGCAAACTACATGCTCACGTTCACGTGCAAACTACATTCTCATGTACACATATTCGTGCACACACATCAACTACATGCTCGTGTACACACGTTTGTGTACACACATCAACGACATGCTCATGCACGGGCATCAACTACATGCTCGAATACACATGGTCGTGTATGCGCATTAAATACATGCTCATGTACACGTGCAAACTACATGCTCATGCACACACGTTTATCTACACACATCAACGACATGCTCATGCACGGGCATCAACTACATGGTCGTGTACGCGCAGCAACGACATGTTCGTGTACACATCCCGACAACATAGACTAAGTGCAGGGCAGGGACATCTCCCGAGCACGGTATTTATGCGTCTCTGTGCGAAACATGATGCACTTCATGGTATTTGTACCTTTCAGGTGACACACCACCCGTGAGGGCACCCAAAACATTGGCATTTTCGTGTAATGCTGCAAAAACGAGTCCGAGAAGCATCTAATACCATGAAGACTACCGGAGCGTGTGCAATTTCACCAGATGAATCGACTAAACTGGTGCAATACACAGGGAATACGCGGCCAACAAAGTGTGCTACTCTGCAATGCGGCACCCCCCCCCCCCCCCCCCCCCCCCCAGTTATGAGCGGCTGGAATAGGCTTCAATCCTTCGGTCTCAGCGCTTGAGGTACACGATACAACACGATACTTGAGGTACACGATACGAACAATAGGCCACGATACACAATCCCTGAAGTTTCACTTCCACCTAAAATTTCATAATCCTCCATTTTACAGCTCACAGATCGATTAACCACAACTTTGGAGTCATAGTCATATTTATGAAGCTACAACACACACACACACACACACACACACACACACACACACACACACACACACACACACACACACACACACACACACACACACACACACACACACACACACACACACACACACACACACACACACACACACACACACACACACACACACACACACACACACACACACACACACACACACACACACACACACACACACACACACACACACACACACACACACACACACACACGTTGGGGATGGGGATTGGGGGGGGGGGGAGGCACCAGAAAGAATTTAAAGTAGAATTGAGAAAATGAAAAGGAAGGATGATAGCAGAGAGAGATAGGAGGATACTCATGCGTAACGAATATATAGCCCATGATACATTAAAAGCTCCACATCATCATTTCATTTTTTTTGAAACGCATAAATACAACAGCACTCGGTCGAGCGCATACCTCCGCAGGCTGAACAGGTAACGTCTTGTGTCCACCGACAGGTCGGATCTGGATCCGGGCCTGAACCAAAAACTCATCCGATTAATAATAATAATAATAATTCATTTATTTTGTAGAGCGCTTTTCATGAAGCCCAAAGGCGCTTTGACAGAGTGCAAAACATAATGCATAACAAAACATGAAAACAACAATTGCAAAAAGACAAGAATCAATAGGGAAATATTTAAAGCAAAAGGAGGGAGAAGGAGAAGTGATAGTCAGGGGTTAAATGCTGTGGGTTGAATGTTGAATGCAGTGCTGAACAGGTGGGTCTTTAGTGATGTTTTGAATGTGGTGAGTGAGGAGGAGTCTCTGATGGTGTGAGGTAGTGAGTTCCAGAGGGTGGGAGCAGCGATGGAGAAGGCCCTGTCCCCCCAGGATCTGAATTTGGTCCGGATGGGGGGGGGGTCAGGAGGTTGGTACCAGCAGAGCGGAGGTTGCGGGTGGGAGGAGTTCAGAGAGGTCAGTAGGGGAGACCGGGGAGAATTGAGACAGGGGAAGGCAGGATAAGGGGGGGCAGGTGGTTGGAGGGGGAGCGGGTGCGGCGGTGGTCAAGCTGTTGTAGATGTCCGATTGTTCTCGTCCGATTGTTCTCGTCACTTACCCAACTCATCCACCAAGTTCTGTCACAAGTCGTCCACAAGGTTTTGAAATGTCACACTATATATCGGTTTTGACCCTATCTCTCAATGGTGAAGAATCACTTAAAAGTTTTAAGACTCTGGTATCCGGATCTTCACCAAAATCTAATCATTTCGTCCTCGTCACGAACACAACCTCCCCACAAAATTTCGTCCGAATCCGTCCACAACTTCTTGAGACATCTTGTTCACACAAAAAAAACAAGAAAGAGCAATCAGAGATTGCAAACCCTCACCAGGATGTATTTTCACTGGTTTTTAAGGCTTTTGTGTTAAAAGAAATATGGCGGCCGAACCACGTGACGATGACGTCATCATTCTTTCTTTTTTCCTCCACCAATTTATGCCGACATGATGCTCAAGAAATTTCATCTTCATAGGATGAAGTTTTGTACTTGTCGAATTATGACATCACAGTGGAGGCACCTATGACATCATCATTAACATATTTTATTCCACATGGAGAGTTCTTTACAATAAGCCATTTCTGAATTTTTTCTATTCAGCGCTTTCAGAGATAGAGGTGCAAAGTTTTTCGTTTTTTTCCAAGATGGCGGCCGAACCACGTGACCTACGACGTCATAATTATCATTTAAAAAATGATACAGGTGGAGTTGCACATATGGTGAAAATTTCCTGTCGATCGGACCAACGGTTGCAGAGAAAATCATATTTATTCTGTGCGGACAAACAAACAAACAGACAGACAGTTCTCACTTAACCCAGAGCTCCTCAGCACACTGTCAATACTCCTCACTCAACCGAGAGCTCCTCAGCACACTGTCAATACACCTCACTGAACCGACAGCTCCTCGGCGCACTGTCAATACACCTCACTGAACCGAGAGCTCCTCAGCACACTGTCAATACTCCTCACTCAACCGAGAGCTCCTCAGCACACTGTCAATACACCTCACTGAACCGACAGCTCCTCGGCGCACTGTCAATACTCCTCACTCAACACAGAGCTCTTCGGCACACTTTCAATACTCCTCACTCAACCCAGAGCTCCTCAGCGCACTGTCAATACTCCTCACTCAACCGAGAGGTCCTCAGCACACTGTCAATACACCTCACTGAACCGAGAGCTCCTCAGCACACTGTCAATACACCTCACTCAACCGAGAGCCATTAATTGTTCAAACATGACGTGGATGAACATAGCGCCAGACTCCTGACCCCAAGCACGGAGAAAGCCTTCGAGTGACATCCGAAGCGAGGAATGTTCCAATACTATGCTCTTCACCTCACCCCTCCCCCGGTTCCCCGCCAAGCACGTGTTCCTTACCATCCGCCATTATATAGACATCCGCCATTTTGTTCACATTTCCCATGCGCATTAAAATTGAAAATAAAATATTTTACACTGAAAATTTGATTTTAAATTTTCCTTGGGGAGAGCGTCTGTACGAATCCCACTTCTGACACCAGATGTCATGTCTGAGGCTACGTTACCACAGTGTACCTCAGCGCCAGGACCTTTAGTCTCAGGATATGGCCAAGCACTCTATATTGCACTGCATTCAATAAACTTTGCCGTTCCCCAAGGATCATTCAATTGGGCCGAAATTGACAACAAACGCACACGAAAAGCGCATAGCTCGAACACGTTTTCTTACCTTTGAAAGGGTTCATTTCTAAATAAAATAAAAAATACAGGGAATAGGGAGGGTAGACAAGACGCTATTATAAAACGGTACGAACCAAGCAAATCAAAAGATACAAACTTGTACACAAAGATGAGAAATAAAGCTCAAATCGCACTCCTACTAAACCACTCTAGGGGACACAGAACACACTTATACTTATAGAACAAGTGAAAATGCAGGCGGGACTTCCCTTTGTCTACGATGCGCAGGGTGGACGCAAGACTCGATGCAGCCCACTTTGGAAAGCAGGTGCGAGACGAGAACCTGTGACGAAGTCGGTCCAAACATGAAGTAAAACTGCCACGGGCAGCGCTGGCGACGAGTAGCACCCAAGATGCAGAAAGCCAAACACAGCATGACGAGATGAATTAGCTACGAGGAAGGCAAACAATGTTCAGCTCCTCATCCAGGCCTTGTGACCACCTTTGTCCTTTTCAAACACGGCCTCCTGGTCCACCCTTCTTCTCTCCAGGCCCTTATTCTTCCTCTTCCCAGTGAATGGCTCCTTCCCCTCTCCATCGATACGGCGATCCCAGCTTGGGTCGATTCCACAAGAAGCAAACCACGATCAATGTCTCCTCACAAAACTCCTCTTTGAACAGCTTGCTCGTCCTTCCACGCAAAACCTTTTCTACCTCCTGGTCTCAGTTCTCTGCCACATGAGGCCTCCTCTTCCTCCTGGGTAGACGTTTCTTCTGGGCTGTGACGGCTGTCCCGCCATTGGGGCGGCCCCAATAAAATAAATGTACATTGGCACTTCTGGCTCCACAGCACACTGCGCCACCATGGCTGACATACACTGAACAGACAGATAGTCACGGCATTGTAGCACACATGTGACATGTATGTGGCCTCTCTCATGGGAAGTCCTCACCTAGCCCCACCCAGACAAGAAGTGTTTACAAACAAAATGAATCTGTCTTCCCTGTCTATAAATTGCAACGCTGCCTCCTCAGCATCCTTGTGCACAAAACAACAACAACAACAACAACAGGCATTTTAAGGCCATTTTCCCTGCAAGAGCGGGGGTTAGCCTTGCGGTTCCCATGACAATCTTCTCCATTTTGCCCTATTTTCTGCATCTCCCCTTGTTAACCCCCTTGCCCGCATTTCTTCTTCGACCATCTTTAGCCAAGTCTTTCTCGGTCTTCCCCATCCTCTACTTCCTTCTACATTCATTTCCATCACTCTTCTCAACCAGTCACTTTCATCCTTCCTCAACACATGACCAAACCATCTCAAACAGTTCCTCTTCACAGCATCAATCACAGGCTCTATTCCCATCATCTTTCGCAATTCATCATTTGTCTTCCTCTCTCTCAACGATACTCCGCACATCCGTCGAACCATTCACATTTCCACCCTTCCAGCCTTCGTTGCTGCTCTACGTTCATTACCCATGTCTCGCTCCCATAAATCATAACACTTCTCACACATGCAGCATACACCTTTCCCTTCAGCTTCAACGACACTCCCCTCATCATCAGCACGCCACTCAGTTCCCGAAACTTCTTCCATGCACATCTCACTCCAGCAACCGTTGCCGAGTCTGATCCACCTTCTCCATTCAGCATGTCTCCGAGGTAGCAAGATGTTTTCACACCTTCCAGCTTCACGCCATCTCCAAAAACCAACTCAACATTTCCTCCATCTGCAGCTCCCTCTGTGCACACCTTACACTTGAATGTAGCTGCCACACTGGTTAATGACCCTCTCAAACCACTACATTTTTGATGAACCCACTCAACGCACATTGTACATTGAATGGAATTCACTCAGACACCCTTCCTACACACAGCACAGGGCCACTTCCCAGTTCTTTCCACCTCACCACATGCTTTACCACTTGCCATCACCTTCGTCTTTCCGATATTCACCTTCAGACCTTTTGTCTCCATACATTCCTTCCACTTGTTCATCTTCTCCTTCAGTCCATCCATACTTTCTGCAATCAACACCAGATCATCTGCATACAACTCCCACGGTAAACCCTCCTTTACGTTCCGAGCCAGCACCTCCATCACAGCTACAAATAGTAGTGGACTTAGTACCGACCCCTGATGCACTCCCACCTTCACCTCAAACTCACCACTGTTCCTGTCCTTCGTCCTTACAGCTGTGCACGCTCTTTTGTACATTGCCATCACTACTCTGATCAACCATTCCTGCACTCCTAACTTCCTCAATGCCCATGTCCATACTTTGCGTGGTACCCTATCGAATGCTTTCTCCAGATCAACAAACCCAAGAAACAACTTCTTCCTCTTCTCCATGTACTTATCCTGCAACTGCCTCACAATAAAAAGCACGTCTGTCGTTCCTCTTCCTGGCATAAATCCAAACTGCATTTCGTCGATCTTCACCTTCTTCCTTATCCTCCCCTCCAACACCCTTTCCAATACCTTCATTCCATGCTCCAATAACTTTATCGCTCGATACGAGCCACAGTCCAGAGGGTCACCTTTCCCCTTGTATAGAGGGACGAGGGTACTTAGTTCCCAATCCACTGGAATGCGGCCTTCTTTCACCACCAGATTACAGATCTCTGTCATTCTCTTCACACCCCAACTTCCCGCTGCCTTCAACATATCTCCCACAACTCCCGTCGGCCCTCCCGCTTTTCTACTCTTCATTGCTTTTATCGCTTCCTCAACTTCCTTCTCGGTTATCATCTCTGCCGATCCTAAAACTGGGTCACTCTCTATGTTGCCATCCCATTCATTCTCTGCATTCAACAGTATTTCCATATATCTCTTCCATCTTCCTTTAATTCCATCTGGGTCAACAACGATTTGTCCCACTTCATCCTTCAAGCAACTCACCCCCATCACATCACACCTCTCTATCTGCTTTGCAATCCTGAATACCGCTGTCTGACCCTCTTCCAAATCCAAGCGTTCTCCGAACATTTTCCTGCATGCCTCCTGCGCCTCTTTATTTGCAGCCTTCCTGGCTGCCTTATAACTTTCATGCTCTGCCTTTTCTGCCTCCATACCCTTCGCCTTCTGCCACTCCTTGAACTTCTTCCTCTTCTCGTCAATCTTCTTTCCAACTTCATCATTCCACCACCATGTTTGCCGAGTGCCTCGGTGGTCCTTTTGTCCATCCACAAACCTCACCAACGGCTCCCAACAGACTATCTTTCATTGACATCCGACCACGTTCAAGCTCAACCACATCATCCTCTACCATACTCAGCCTCTCTTTTAATGCCTCCCTCACTGTCACCTCTTTCAACCTCCACACCTTCATTCTCGGTTGGTACTTCACCCGCCGAGCTCTCCTCGCACCTTTCACCCTTATGTCGCAGACAACCAAGTGGTGCTGTGAAACAGCCTCATCCCCCGGGATCACCTTTGTGTCCCGGAGGTGCCCCCTATCTCGCCTACGCACCAGCAGGTAGTCAACGGTTGTCGTCGACCCACCTGACGTGTATGTAACAAGCTTATTATCCTCTTTCTGGAACTGAGTATTACAAATCAACAAATCAGCTCCATCAGCAAACTCCGAAATCCTTTCACCTTCTCCATTTCTCACACCATATCCGTAACCCCCATGAACTCCCTCAAAACCGTCCATACTCCTTCCCACATGTCCATTTAGGTCTCCTCCTACCACAACAACTTTCTCATCTTTCACGTTTTCCATCAGCTTCTCTGTCGCACACCAGAACTTGTCCTTCTCTTCATCGCTCCGACCAACCTGCGGAGCATATCCCGAGATGACGTTCACCAAGAGCTTTCCAATCATCATTTTCACCATCATCAACCTATCACTCACTCTAGTCACACTCACCACACTGTCTACAAACTCCTCATAAAACAGGGCACCAACACCATTCACGCCCTCTGGGCACCCTTGCCACACAAACTTGTATTTCTGTCCCTGCCTCCCCTTCACCATTCTCAAACCACTTCCCTTCCATCTCGTCTCCTGCACACAACATATGTCTACTCTTCTTCTGACCAATACTTCCACCACTTCTCCTGATCTCCCTGTCATTGTCCCTACATTGCATGTCCCAAACCTCAGAAACCGATCTCCACGTCGGGCATCAGACGTTTCGCCGTCATAAATGGAGTGATTTCCATCCTTGCTTCGATCGGGTTCCCCACCTTGAGTTTTGACGAGAGGGAGTGGGGTCCCCCACGGGGTACTTCGGGCTGTACCCTGCCCATATGTAGTTGTAATTGTCATGGTTCTCTTTTTGAGGCAATGTTTTTCTGGCCGGATGCCCTTCCTGACGCCAACCCTTTTAGTCGCCTCTTACGACACACAGGGATACGTTGTACCTATTCTAAACCGGGGTACACACCGGTATCCTTGTGTATTGAAAAATAAAAACATGTTGGAGTGTTTTAAATTCTTGAGAGTGTCTCATTTGTTCAATTTATTGAACTAGTGAGGTACCTATGCTACACACGGGTGGGAGGCCAGAAGCAAACAGACAATGCAGAAACGGCGAATGCCTAAGCATGAAACCAATAAATTCCACATTCCTGTGGCACTTTCAGTTGTACGTCAGACATGGACAGCAAGTTCGTGAAGGACTTCCATGAAAAACGTACCCGTTCGCAAAGAAACGGGTACTTTTGTTCCATACCCAGTCAATGGCGAATCTGCATATGGCGATCCGCGAATTTCACGTTTAGAAAGTAGAAACCGTAATGGCATTCCGTCATTCACTTGAACTCAATATCTCTTTTTTCATTCCAAACAGCATAACTCCAATGACAAATTAAAGAGCATTAATATAAAAAATAAACTTTCAACAACATTCGTGACACAAACAAATATTTAAATCAGGATGTGCAGTTCCGTACTGCTCATGTGCATGTGCAGTTCCGTACGTACGAATTCAAAATCGTAATTGTATTCACTCAATTCCAATAATCAATAATTGAAACTTCAACCAAATATTGTTTTAAATGACGGTTGTATTGGAATATTATCAAACCAGCTCATTGCCATCATCTGTCCACTTCTGCATTTGGCAGTTTCGTAATTCATCAGGATTTTCCTCAATTCCACAATGAAATGTTCATGAAATATTGTTCAGGCGTTTTTTATTTTCATGTCATGTTCTTTTGGTGAATTATCGTAGGATTTTACTGCAGGGGTTCCAGGAAATCGTTGCTATCGGTGCAGCCGTTTTTGCGGTACCCGGGACAATAACCTTATGCAGGAGTCCAAACCTGAAAATGCTGGAGACCAAAGCTGAAATTGGAAAAACAATACAGCCTATTTTACTCCAGGGGGTCCCAGGATTACCCACCCAAAATATCGTTGCGATCGGTTCAGCCGTTTTTGCGGTACCCGGGACAATAACCTTATGCAGGAGTCCAAACCTGAAAATGCTGGAGACCAAAGCTGAAATTGGAAAAACAATACAGCCTATTTTACTCCAGGGGGTCCCAGGAATACCCACCCAAAATATCGTTGCGATCGGTTCAGCCGTTTTTGCGGTACCTGGGAACAGACGGACAGACGGACAGACATTTGTTGAATTATAGTAAGATGTCTTACATAACAGTGTTTAGTATTCCGCAGCGATAGACTGCATGCACACCTGGACCATTTCCTTTCCCCCCAATGGCAGAGAGGGGTGGAGTGGGGCCAGGGTTCATGGTTCGTAATGAGACACTATTCTGTTTGTGATAAAAACCCATACTAAACAAGTCAAATGCAAGCATGCTTGTTACACTGCAAGTGGGCCACAGACATTAACACTAAAAATTAATATGATAAATTGGTTACCGTCACTCGCACGAAACATGTGAATCACCTCATCAAGTAGTACAGAAGCTGCTGCTCAGACATCAACCCCACACAAACATAGCATGCGGTGTAACCTGATGGCGAGGTATCTCCAAAAATATCAAACAACTTGAACACCTGATGGAAAGGAATCTCCAAAAATACCAAATCACTTGTACACCTGGTGGCAAGGAATCCCCAAAAATACCAAACCACTTCTACACCTGGTGGCAAGGAATCTCCAAAAATACCAAACCACTTGTACACCTGATGACGAGGAATCTCCAAAAATACCAAACCACTTGTACACCTGATGACGAGGAATCTCCAAAAATACCAAACCACTTGTACACCTGATGATGAGGAATCTCCAGAAATACCAAACCACTTGTACACCTGATGACGAGGAATCTCCAGAAATACCAAACCACTTGTACACCTGGTGGCAAGGAATCTCCAAAAATACCAAACCATTTGTACACCTGATGACGAGGAATCTCCAAAAATACCAAACCACTTGTACACCTGATGACGAGGAATCTCCAGAAATACCAAACCACTTGTACACCTGATGACGAGGAATCTCCAGAAATACCAAACCACTTGTACACCTGATGATGAGGAATCTCCAGAAATACCAAACCACTTGTATACCTGATGGCGAGGAATCTCCAGAAATACCAAACCACAACACTTGATGGCAATGATTCTCCAGAAATACCAAACCACTTGTACACCTGATGACGAGGAATCTCCAGAAATACCAAACCACTTGTACACCTGATGATGAGGAATCTCCAGAAATACCAAACCACTTGTATACCTGATGGCGAGGAATCTCCAGAAATACCAAACCACAACACTTGATGGCAATGATTCTCCAGAAATACCAAACCACTTGTACACCTGATGACGAGGAATCTCCAGAAATACCAAACCACTTGTACACCTGATGGCGAGGAATCTCCAGAAATACCAAACCACAACACTTGATGGCAATGAATCTCCAGAAATACCAAACCACTTGTACACCTGATGACGAGGAATCTCCAAAAATACTAAACCACAACACTTGATGGCAATGATTCTCCAGAAATACGAAACCACTTGTACACCTGATGACGAGGAATCTCCAGAAATACCAAACCACTTGTACACCTGATGATGAGGAATCTCCAGAAATACCAAACCACAACACTTGATGGCAATGATTCTCCAGAAATACCAAACCACTTGTACACCTGATGATGAGGAATCTCCAAAAATACCAAACCACAACACTTGATGGCAATGATTCTCCAGAAATACCAAACCACTTGTATACCTGATGGCGAGGAATCTCCAGAAATACCAAACCACAACACTTGATGGCAATGAATCTCCAGAAATACCAAACCACTTGTACACCTGATGACGAGGAATCTCCAAAAATACTAAACCACAACACTTGATGGCAATGATTCTCCAGAAATACGAAACCACTTGTACACCTGGTGGCAAGGAATCTCCGAAAATACTAAACCACTTGTACACCTAGTGGCAAGGAATCTCCAAAAATACCAACCCACCTGATACCTGCAGACCGCGCAGGAATTAGTCATTTGTTCAGAGTGCCAAAGATAACTCACCCACTCTTTGCGAAACACCATGGGATCTTTAACATCCACCACCTACGCCCAGTTTAACGTCCATACAGGGATGGCACAAACACTGTAGAATCACCAGTGTGGTAGTTTATAGCTAGGTCGCCTTTTCGAACCCAGGTCAGACAAGCTCGGAGGTGAGCGCGCATGGGCTATCCTGCAAGGCCAAAAAAAAAATCAATTATAGTCACAGGCACAAGGAACCCAAATGTCCACCAGTGATTGTTGTTGTTGTTGACTACAACAGACAATTTGACAACAATCACCAAAATTGTAAAACCACAGTGCGGACAACAACAAACCACGACCGACTCGCGGATTCCTCAATAAGGACAAATAAAAGGTTCAAAAAGTCTGACGTTTCGGCCACATGGCGGACTTCATCGGCGACAATTCACCTTTACCTGCAATAAAACGGCGTCAAGCATGGGGAACAGGTTCATGAAATACTTGGGGCAAAAAGGCTACCTGGACGACACCACAATAACATGGGGATAATAGAGTGGCGTAGTGGTCATAGTAGTAGTCAAAGTCGCAGTGCATGTTCAAATAAACGTGTACATCAGTGTTAAAATGGTTGTTGTGATTTTACACCAGTAGACGTGACTGGGTTTGGTGAAAGACCTCACAATCTGGCCAAAACCAAATCCTCAGACGGCGTCAAAATGCCAAAAGAGAAAAATAATAAAATCCTATCATCTGTATAATGGATGTGATGGTACAAATGGCTGGTGTTTGTGCCCATTTGTAACAAATTGCATGACTTGTTGGAACATTTTTCATTCATTTTTGCTTCGCCAAACATCTCTACAAGGAATGTTCAACAATGACAATCCATGACATGATTACAACCGTATGCTCGCCTCGTCGTATACGAGTAAAGTTTGTAATGTTCGTTTGGTGAAGAACAAAAAGCATTCATGTTGATAAAATACAACATGTGAACAACAATTACTACAACAACCATCATACAGCCGACAACAACCGTCAAACAGCCAACAACCATCACGCAGCCAACAACCATCACACAGCCAACAACCATCATACAGCCGACAACAACCGTCAAACAGCCAACAACCATCACGCAGCCAACAACCATCACACAGCCAACAACCATCAAACAGCCAACAACCGTCACACAGCCAACAACCATCACACAGCCAACAACAACCATCATACAGCCGACAACAACCGTCAAACAGCCAACAACCATCACGCAGCCAACAACCATCACACAGCCAACAACCATCATACAGCCGACAACAACCGTCACACAGCCAACAACCATCACACAGCCAACAACAACCATCATACAGCCGACAACAACCGTCAAACAGCCAACAACCATCACGCAGCCAACAACCATCACACAGCCAACAACCATCATACAGCCGACAACAACCGTCAAACAGCCAACAACCATCACGCAGCCAACAACCATCACACAGCCAACAACCATCAAACAGCCAACAACCGTCACACAGCCAACAACCATCACACAGCCAACAACAACCATCATACAGCTGACAACAACCGTCACACAGCCAACAATAACCATCATACAGGCAACAACCATCACACAGCTAACAACCGCCACACAGTCAACAACCATCAAACAGCCAACAACCATCACACAGCCAACAACCATCACACAGCCAACAACCATCAAACAGCCAACAACCGTCACACAGCCAACAACAACCATCACACAGCTAACAACCGCCACACAGTCAACAACAATCATACAGCTGACAACAACCGTCACACAGCCAACAATAACCACCATACAGCTGACAACAACCATCATACAGCTGAAAACAACAACCATCGTACAGCCGGCAACAACCGTCAAACAGCCAACAACCATCACACAGCCAACAACCATCACACAGCCAACAACCATCACACAGCCAACAACCATCACACAGCCAACAACCATCAAACAGCCCACAACCATCACACAGCCAACAACCGTCACACAGCCAACAACCGTCACACAGCCAACAACCGTCACACAGCCAACAACCGTCACACAGCCAACAACCGTCACACAGCCAACACCGTCACACAGCCAACAACCGTCACACAGCCAACAACCGTCACACACCCAACAATAACCATCATACAGCTGACAACAACCATCATACAGCTGAAAACAACAACCACCATACAGCCGGCAACAACCGTCAAACAGCCAACAACCATCACACAGCCAACAACCATCAAACAGCCAACAACCGTCACACAGCCAACAACCATCACACAGCCAACAACCGTCACACAGCCAACAACCATCACACAGCCAACAACCATCACACAGCCGACAACAACCATCATACAGCCGACAACAACCATCACACAGCCAACAATAACCATCATACAGGCAACAACCATCACACAGCTAACAACCGCCACACAGTCAACAACCATCAAACAGCCAACAACCATCACACAGCCAACAACCATCACACAGCCAACAACCATCACACAGCCAACAACCATCAAACAGCCAACAACCATCAAACAGCCAACAACCGTCACACAGCCAACAACAATCATGCAGCGGACAACAACAATCATACAGCTGACAACAACCGTCACACAGCCAACAATAACCATCATACAGGCAACAACCATCACACAGCTAACGACCGCCACACAGTCAACAACAATCATACAGCTGACAACAACCGTCACACAGCCAACAATAACCACCATACAGCCGACAACAACCATCATACAGCTGAAAACAACAACCATCGTACAGCCGGCAACAACCGTCAAACAGCCAACAACCATCACACAGCCAACAACCATCACACAGCCAACAACCATCAAACAGCCCACAACCATCACACAGCCAACAACCGTCACACAGCCAACAACCGTCACACAGCCAACAACCGTCACACAGCCAACAACCGTCACACAGCCAACAACCGTCACACAGCCAACAACCGTCACACAGCCAACACCGTCACACAGCCAACAACCGTCACACAGCCAACAACCGTCACACACCCAACAATAACCATCATACAGCTGACAACAACCATCATACAGCTGAAAACAACAACCACCGTACAGCCGGCAACAACCATCACACAGCCAACAACCATCGCACAGCCAACAACCATCAAACAGCCAACAACCGTCACACAGCCAACAACCGTCACACAGCCAACAACCGTCACACAGCCAACAACCGTCACACAGCCAACAACCGTCACACAGCCAACAACCATCACACAGCCAACAACCATCACACAGCCAACAATAACCATCATACAGCTGACAACAACCGTCACACAGCCAACAATAACCGTCATACAGCTGAAAACAACAACCATCGTACAGCCGACAACAACTGTCAAATAGCCAACAACCATCACTCAGCCAACAACCATAACACAGCCAACAACCATCACACAGCCAACAACCATCACACAGCCAACAACCATCACACAGCCAACAACCATCACACAGCCAACAACAACCATCACACAGCTAACAACCATCGCACAGCCAACAACAACCATCGCACAGCCAACAACCATCACACAGGCAACAACCATCACACGGGCAACAACCATCACACAGCCAACAACCGCCATACAGCCAACAACCGCCATACAGCCAACAACAATCATCATACAGCCAAGAGCAACCATCATACACCCAACAACAATCATCGTACAGCCAACAACAACCATCATACAGCTGGCATCAACCACCACACAGCCAACAACCGTCACACAGCCAACAACCGTCACACAGCCAACAATAACCATCATACAGCTGACAACAACCATCATACAGCTGAAAACAACAACCACCGTACAGCCGGCAACAACCGTCAAATAGCCAACAACCATCACACAGCCAACAACCATCACACAGCCAACAACCATCAAACAGCCAACAACCGTCACACAGCCAACAACCATCACACAGCCAACAACAACCATCATACAGCTGACAACAACCGTCACACAGCCAACAATAACCATCATACAGGCAACAACCATCACACAGCTAACAACCGCCACACAGTCAACAACAATCATACAGCTGACAACAACCGTCACACAGCCAACAATAACCACCATACAGCTGACAACAACCATCATACAGCTGAAAACAACAACCATCGTACAGCCGGCAACAACCGTCAAACAGCCAACAACCATCACACAGCCAACAACCATCACACAGCCAACAACCATCACACAGCCAACAACCATCAAACAGCCCACAACCATCACACAGCCAACAGCCGTCACACAGCCAACAACCGTCACACAGCCAACAACCGTCACACAGCCAACACCGTCACACAGCCAACAACCGTCACACAGCCAACAACCGTCACACACCCAACAATAACCATCATACAGCTGACAACAACCATCATACAGCTGAAAACAACAACCACCGTACAGCCGGCAACAACCGTCAAACAGCCATCAACCATCACACAGCCAACAACCATCACACAGCCAACAACCATCAAACAGCAAACAACCATCAAACAGCCAACAACCGTCACACAGCCAACAACCGTCACACAGCCAACAACCGTCACACAGCCAACAACCGTCACACAGCCAACAATAACCATCATACAGCTGACAACAACCGTCACACAGCCAACAATAACCGTCATACAGCTGAAAACAACAACCATCGTACAGCCGACAACAACTGTCAAATAGCCAACAACCATCACTCAGCCAACAACCATAACACAGCCAACAACCATCACACAGCCAACAACCATCACACAGCCAACAACCATCACACAGCCAACAACAACCATCACACAGCTAACAACCATCACACAGCCAACAACAACCATCGCACAGCCAACAACCATCACACAGGCAACAACCATCACACGGGCAACAACCATCACACAGCCAACAACCGCCATACAGCCAACAACCGCCATACAGCCAACAACAATCATCATACAGCTAAGAGCAACCATCATACACCCAACAACAATCATCGTACAGCCAACAACAACCATCATACAGCTGGCATCAACCACCACACAGCCAACAACCACCACACAGCCAACAACCATCACACAGCCAACAACCATCAAACAGCCCACAACCATCACACAGCCAACAGCCGTCACACAGCCAACAACCGTCACACAGCCAACAACCGTCACACAGCCAACAACCGTCACACAGCCAACACCGTCACACAGCCAACAACCGTCACACAGCCAACAACCGTCACACACCCAACAATAACCATCATACAGCTGACAACAACCATCATACAGCTGAAAACAACAACCACCGTACAGCCGGCAACAACCATCACACAGGCAACAACCATCACACGGGCAACAACCATCACACAGCCAACAACCGCCATACAGCCAACAACCGCCATACAGCCAACAACAATCATCATACAGCTAAGAGCAACCATCATACACCCAACAACAATCATCGTACAGCCAACAACAACCATCATACAGCTGGCATCAACCACCACACAGCCAACAACCACCACACAGCCAACAACGACCACACAGCCAACAACCACCACACAGCCAACAACCACCACACAGCCCACAACAACCATCACACAACTGACATCAACCGTCACACAGCCAAGAACAACCATCATACAGCCGACAACAACAATCGTTATACAACTGACAACAACCACCACACAGCCAACAAACAACCATCACACAGCAAACACCAACCGTCGCACAGCCAACAATAACAACCATCGTGTCTCCATTTAGTTAATTGTTACAAAAATCACTAAAACGACACTCTTCAATGTCGTGACATTGACCGATATGACATTCCGCCCACATTGTTACATACTTGTTCCGCCCAAATCGTTACATACTTGGTCCGCCCACATTGTTACATACTTGTTCCGCCCACATCGTTACATACTTGTTCCGCCCACATTGTTACATACTTGTTCCGCCCACATCGTTCCATACTTGTTCCGCCCACATCGTTACATACTTGTTCCGCCCACATCGTTACATACTTGTTCCGCCCACATCGTTACATACTTGTTCCGACCACATTTTTACATACTTGTTCCGCCCACATTGTTACATACTTGTTCCGCCCACATTTACACATACTTGTTCCGCCCACATTGTTACATACTTGTTCCGCCCACATTGTTACATACTTGTTCCGCCCACATTCTTACATACTTGTTCCGCCCACATTATTACATACTTGTTCCGCCCACATTATTACATACTTGTTCCGCCCACATTATTATATACTTGTTCTGCCCACATTGTTACATACTTGTTCCGCCCACATTATTACATACTTGTTCCGCCCACATTGTTACATACTTGTTCCGCCCACATTGTTACATACTTGTTCCACCCACATTCTTACATACTTGTTCCGCCCACATTGTTACATACTTGTTCCGCCCACATTGTTACATACTTGTTCTGCCCACATTGTTACATACTTGTTCCGCCCACATTGTTACATACTTGTTCCGCCCACATTCTTACATACTTGTTCCGCCCACATTGTTACATACTTGTTCCGCCCACATTGTTACATACTTGTTCCGCCCACATTGTTACATACTTGTTCCGCCCACATTGTTACATACTTGTTCTGCCCACATTGTTACATACTTGTTCCGCCCACATTGTTACATACTTGTTCCGCCCACATTGTTACATACTTGTTCCGCCCACATTGTTACATACTTGTTCCGCCCACATTGTTACATACTTGTTCCGCCCACATTGTTACATACTTGTTCCGCCCACATTGTTACATACTTGTTCCGCCCACATTGTTACATACTTGTTCCGCCCACATTATTACATACTTGTTCCGCCCACATTATTACATACTTGTTCCGCCCACATTATTACATACTTGTTCCGCCCACATTATTACATACTTGTTCCGCCCACATTGTTACATACTTGTTCCGCCCACATTGTTACATACTTGTTCCCCCCACATTATTACATACTTGTACCAAGTGTACATTCCGCAATCCGCTTCCGGTCCGGTCTGGAGAGGACGCTGGCGTTACTTGTTCGCCGCTTCTCCGACTGGGTCATTCTACATAGTCTTCTTTTCTGGTGGTCGTGGTGGCTTTTTGGCCGTTGGGTCTGCCCTCTGCTCGGTCCTGGCTCTGCTCCTGGCTTCGCCTGCCGGGCTCTTCCACTGTTTCCTCAGGCCCGCTCCCGTTGTTTGTGGCCGTTGTTTACGGCTGCGGCTGTTTGCCGCTGCGGCCTTTGTTGTCTTGGCTTGCGGCTGCGGTCGTTTGCCGCTGCGGCAAGGCCTACTCGTCCTCCTCGACCTTGGCCTCTTACTCGTCCCTTCGCTCCTGCCTGGCATGGCTCTAAGGTACTCCGCCGCAAGGCTTCTTCTGCTCAATACTCACTCCACCCCATCATGCATCTCTGCAATCAAATACCATGGACTCCTGCGACGACCCAGATACATTCATAGAGGCTCCGGTCGTAAGTTTGTTTACTTACAAACAGGTCACTTCATTCCCGTACTCTGGTCGGCTCAGCGCACTCCGACTCATCGTCCCAGCGCACCTGGTCACAGCAATGCACACGATCGCACCTCCTGTCTGCAAACCCTGGCTAAATCACCTGAGTTCATCCCCACCGTACAAAGCAACATCAAGCTCATCCTGTTCAATACCCGGTCCCTCAACAACAAAAGCCTCATCCTGAACGACTACATTCTGGAAAATAAACTGGACTTTCTCTGTCTCACTGAAACCTGGCAACAACCTCTGGACTACTTCGCACTCAACCTCACTACACCCAATGGATATTCTTACATCAATAAACCACGCTCGGAGGGCCGAGGTGGTGGAATTGCCGTAATGCACCGACAGGACATCAAGACCAACCTCATCTCCATCTCATCTGCTCCATTATTTGAACACCTGGCTTTTAAACTCTCTGGTCATACACAGTCAGTCATGGCTGTCGTCTACCGCCCTCCCAAACCACACCCATCATTCCTGTCTGACTTCTCCTACTTTCTGACCCAGCTATGTTCCCTCTCCCCCTCAATCCTCCTCCTTGGTGATTTCAATATCCACATGGACTCCACTGACTCCACAATAACCACCGACTTCACTGATTTACTCACCTGCTTTAACCTCACTCAACATGTCAACTTTCCTACCCATAACCGTGGTCACATTCTGGACCTTGTCTGCTCTACTGGATTAATTTTGCACCATCTCTCTGGCTCCGACCTCACTCTCTCTGACCACTTAGCCATCACTATGACCATCAACATCCCCACCCCAGCACCAAGGCATTATCGCACTATCAACTTCCATCAGCTAAACGCTCTTTCACCTACCTCATTCTCATCCACCCTCTCTTAAAAAATGTCCACTTCTCCCTTCGTTGACCTCCACACCCCTTCTGACCTCACTGACTACTACAACCACACTCTCTCCTCCTGCCTTGACCAGCTTGTGCCTATAAAAACCAAAACAGTTTCTTTCACCCATTCTGCTCCCTGGTTTACCACTGAACTCCGCCTGATGAAAACTCGTGCTCGCCAACTTGAAAGACTCCGCAATAAAACATGTCTCACAATTCACTCCCAAGCCTACAAGGACCACCTACAACACTACAAAGATGCCCTCTCCCGCGCCCGCTCCACCTACTACTCTCAAATTATCCACTCTGGCTCTGGAAACCCAAAAGCACTCTTCTCTACAATAAACAAACTCCTCAGCCCCCTGGACACCACCACCCAGTCATTCACAGTAGACAACTGCATCTCCTTCCTTTCATTCTTCCAAAGCAAAATTGAGAACATCTACAGCAGCTTAACCACCACCGCACCTGCTCCCCCTCAAACCACCTGCCCCCCCTTATCCTGCCAACCCCTGTCTCAGTTCTCCCCAGTCTCCCCTACTGACCTCTCTGAACTCCTCAAAGGAATGAAAACTGCCACCTGCACTCTTGACCCCATCCCCTCCAGCTTTGTCAAGGCCTCCCTTCCTGCTCTCTCTCCACTTATCACTGCAACAATAAACTCCTCCCTGTCTACAGGCATCGTCCCACCATCCCTCAAAATTGCTGCTGTTACCCCCATTCTAAAAAAACCTGGACTCAACCCTGACACCCAAAACAACTTCAGACCCATCTCCAACCTACCCTTTCTGTCAAAAGTTTTGGAACGCGCTGTAGCCACTCAACTCAAACATCACCTCTCTGCCAATAACCTGTATGAAACATTCCAATCCGGATTCCGTCCCAACCACAGTACTGAAACTGCTGTCCTCAAAATCACCAACGACCTTCTCCTCTCCTCTGACACTGGCAACCTCAACATTCTCATCCTCCTCGACCTCAGCGCCACCTTTGACACCATCAATCACACCATCCTCCTCACCCGACTTGAAACCACCTTTAACATTACCGGCACTGCCCTCTCTTGGATCAAATCATACCTCTCTGACAGATGTCAGTTCATCTCCATCAATAACTGCAAATCCCCCACTGCTCCCCTCCCCCAAGGTGTCCCCCAAGGTTCAGTTCTTGGCCCCCTCCTCTTCATCCTGTACCTGTCCCCCCTTGGTCACTTAATCCGCCGTCATGGTCTCCCAGTGTGTACCCTGGATAAGAATAGGTACGCCGTATCCCTGCGTGTCGTAAGAGGCGACTAAGAGGGTTGGCGTCAGGAAGGGCATCCGGCCATAAAAACATTGCCTCAAAAAGAGAACCATGACAATTACAACTACATGTGGGCAGGGCACAGCCCGAAGTGGAGATCGGTTTCTGAGGTTTGGGACATGGAATGTAGGGACAATGACAGGGAGATCAGGAGAAGTGGTGGAAGTATTGGTCAGAAGAAGAGTGGACATATGTTGTGTGCAAGAGACGAGATGGAAGGGAAGTGGTGTGAGAATGGTGAAGGGTAGGCAGGGACAGAAATACAAGTTTGTGTGGCAAGGGTGCCCGGAGGGCGTGAATGGTGTTGGTGTCCTGTTTTCTGAGGGGTTTGTAGACAGTGTGGTGAGTGTGACTAGAGTGAGTGATAGGTTGATGATGGTGAAAATGATGATTGGAAAGCTCTTGGTGAACGTCATCTCGGGATATGCTCCACAGGTTGGTCGAAGCGATGAAGAGAAGGACAAGTTCTGGTGTGCGATAGAGAAGCTGATGGAAAACGTGAAAGATGAGGAAGTTGTTGTGGTAGGAGGAGACCTAAATGGACATGTGGGAAGGAGTATGGATGGTTTTGACGGAGTTCATGGGGGTTACGGATATGGTGTGAGAAATGGAGAAGTTGAAAGGATTTTGGAGTTTGCTGATGGAGCTGATTTGTTGATTTGTAATACTCAGTTCCAGAAAGAGGACAATAAGCTTGTTACATACACATCAAGTGGGTCGATGACAACCGTTGACTACCTGATGGTGCGTAGGCGAGATAGGGGGCACCTCCGGGACACAAAGGTGATCCCGGGGGAGGAGGCTGTTTCACAGCACCACTTGGTTGTCTGCGACGTAAGGGTGAAAGGTGCGAGGAGAGCTCGGCGGGTGAAGTACCAACCGAGAATGAAGGTGTGGAGGTTGAAAGAGGTGACAGTAACGGAGGCATTAAAAGAGAGGCTGAGTAGGGTAGAGGATGATGTGGTTGAGCTTGAAAGTGGTTGGATGTCAATGAAAAAATTTTTTTTTTTTTTTGGTTTGTTTTTTGTATACAAGATCGAGGCTCGTGAAAGAGCTAACATTAATCACACAAAAAGTCAAACCGACACACAAAACACAAAAAACAAGGGGAGCGGCAGACAAGATGGGGAGAGAGGGGGAAGGACACAAAAGAGAGGGGGAAGAGGGGGAGTGGGAGTGGTTGGATGTCAATGAAAGCTAGTCTGTTGGGAGCCGTTGGTGAGGTATGTGGATGGACAAAAGGACCACCAAAGCACTCGGAAACATGGTGGTGGGATGATGAAGTTGGAAAGAGGATTGACGAGAAGAGGAAGAAGTTCAAGGAGTGGCAGAAGGCGAAGGGTACGGGAGCAGAAACAGCAGAGCATGAAAGTTATAAGGCAGCCAGGAAGGCTGCAAAGAAAGAGGTAGCAAAGGCGCAGGAGGCATGTAGGAAAATGTTCGGAGAACGCTTGGATTCGGAAGAGGGTCAGAAAGCAGTATTCAGGATTGCAAAGCAGATAGCGAAAGAGAGGTGTGATGTGATGGGGGTGAGCTGCTTGAAGGATGAAGTGGGACAAATCGTTGTCGACCCAGATGGAATTAAAGGAAGATGGAAAAGATATATGGAAATGCTGTTGAATACAGAGAATGAATGGGATGGCAACATAGAGAGTAACCCAGTTTTAGGACCGGCAGAGAAGATAACTGAGACGGAAGTTGAGGAAGCGATAAAAGCAATGAAGGGTAGAAAAGCGGGAGGGCCGACGGGAGTTGTGGGAGATATGTTGAAGGCAGCAGGAAGTTGGGGTGTGAAGAGAATGACAGAGATCTGTAATCTGGTAGTGAAAGAAGGCCGCATTCCAGTGGATTGGGAACTGAGTACCCTCGTCCCTCTATACAAGGGGAAAGGTGACCCTCTGGAGTGTGGCTCGTACCGAGCGATAAAGTTATTGGAGCATGGAATGAAGGTATTGGAAAGGGTGTTGGAGAGGAGGATAAGGAAGAAAGTGAAGATCGACGAAATGCAGTTTGGATTCATGCCAGGAAGAGGAACGACAGACGCGCTTTTCATTGTGAGGCAGTTGCAGGAGAAGTCCATGGAGAAGAGGAAGAAGTTGTTTCTTGGGTTTGTTGATCTGGAGAAAGCATTCGATCGGGTTCCACACAAAGTATTGACATGGGCATTGAGGAAGTTAGGAGTGGAGGAATGGTTGATCAGAGTAGTGATGGCAATGTACAAAAGAGCACGCACAGCTGTAAGGACGAAGGACGGGAACAGTGGTGAGTTTGAGGTGAAGGTGGGAGTGCATCAGGGGTCGTTACTAAGTCCACTACTATTTGTAGCTGTGATGGAGGTGCTGGCTCAGAACGTAAAGGAGGGTTTACCGTGGGAGTTGTTGTATGCAGATGATCTGGTGTTGATTGCGGCAAGTATGGATGGACTGAAGGAAAAGATAAACACGTGGAAGGAATGTATGGAGACAAAAGGTCTGAAGGTGAATATCGGAAAGACGAAGGTGATGGCAAGTGGTAAAGCATGTGGTGAGGTGGAAAGAACTGGGACGTGGCCCTGTGCTGTGTGTAGGAAGGGTGTCGGAGTGAACTCCATTCAGTGTACAATGTGCGCTGAGTGGGTTCATCAAAAATGTAGTGGTCTGAGAGGGTCATTAACCAGTGTGGCAGCGACATTCAAATGTAAGGTGTGCACAGAGGGAGCTGCAGATGGAGGAAATGTTGAGTTGGATCTTGGAGACGGCGTGAAGCTGGAAGGTGTGAAAACATTTTGCTACCTCGTAGACATGCTGAATGGAGAAGGTGGATCAGACTCGGCAACGGTTGCCAGAGTGAGATGTGCATGGAAGAAGTTTCGGGAACTGAGTGGCGTGCTGATGATGAGGGGAGTGTCGTTGAAGCTGAAGGGAAAGGTGTATGCTGCATGTGTGAGAAGTGTTATGATTTATGGGAGCGAGACATGGGTAATGAACGTAGAGCAGCAACGAAGGTTGGAAAGGGTGGAAATGCGAATGGTTCGACGGATGTGCGGAGTATCGTTGAGAGAGAGGAAGACAAATGATGAATTGCGAAAAATGATGGGAATAGAGCCTGTGATTGATACTGTGAAGAGGAACAGGTTGAGATGGTTTGGTCATGTGCTGAGGAAGGATGAAAGTGACTGGTTGAGAAGAGTGATGGAAATGAATGTGGAAGGAAGTAGAAGACGGGGAAGACCGAGAAAGACTTGGCTAAAGATGGTGGAAGAAGAAATGCGGGCAAGGGGGTTAACAAGGAGAGATGCAGAAAATAGGGCAAAATGGAGAAGATTGTCATGGGGACCGCAAGGCTAAACCCCGCTCTGGCAGGGAAAATGGCCTTTAAAATGCATGTTGTGTTGTTGTATGGTCTCCAATTCCACTGCTTCGCCGATGACATCCAGCTTTTCATCTCCACCAAGTCCATCTCCACCGCCACCCACTCTATCCTGACAAACTGCATCACTGAAATAAAATCCTGGCTTCAAATCAACTTCCTCAAACTTAACTATGATAAATCTGAAATAATCATCATTGGCCCAAAAACGCTCACCAAATCCACCCATAACTTTGCCCTCAACATCGACTGTTTCCCAGTATCCACCTCCCCTCACATCCGGAATCTTGGCATCATCTTCGACCAAACCCTCTCCTTCGACAAATACACTAAACAGATCACAAAGACAGCCTTCTTTCACCTGAAAAACATCGCCCATCTCCGTCCATCCCTCTCTTCCACGGCTGCAGAAACCCTCATCCACGCCTTCATCACCTCCCGTCTTGACTACTGCAACAGCCTCCTCTTTGGTTCGCCCTCAATAATTACCAATAAACTCCAATACATTCAGAACTCCGCGACCCGTCTACTCACCCATTCCCGGACCCGTGACCACATCACTCCCGTCCTTTACAAGCTTCACTGGCTCCCCATCCCCCAGAGAATCCAGTACAAAATCCTCGTCTTGACCTACAAAGCCCTCCATAACCTGGCCCCATCCTACCTGACTGACCTCCTCTCCAGACACACTCCCACCCGCAACCTCCGCTCTGCTGGTACCAACCTCCTGACTCTCCCCCCCCCCCCCCCCCCCCCCCCCATGCGGACCAAATTCAGATCCTGGGGGGACAGGGCCTTCTCCATCGCTGCTCCCACCATCTGGAACTCACTACCTCACACCATCAGAGACTCCTCCTCAGTCACCACATTCAAAACATCACTCAAGACCCACCTGTTCAACACTGCATTCAACATTTAACCCACAGCATTTAACCCCTGACTATCTCTTCTCCTTCTCCTTCCTTTTGCTTTGATTATTTACCTCTTGATTTTTGTCTTTTGCACTTGTTTTTTTGTACTCTGTCAAAGCGCCTTTGGGCTTCTTGAAAAGCGCTATATAAAATAAATGTATTATTATTATTAAGTGTGACCTAGATCCTGTACACACACAAATGGCTGTACACACCAGACCAAGTGTGTACAGCAATTTCCAAGTTATCGTGGTAATGAAAACCTATCACGGACGGACCGACAGATAACCCGAAAACAATGTCACCGGCAACTTCGTCAATGGAAGCATAAAAATGTGTAAGGCTCCCTTGGGAGCACCTGGATAGGTTTGAAGGTAGATGAGTAGTAACTGAAACCCAAATCCTCTCCAGGTGCCTCGTGATGACTCTTTCTTTGCTCTTTTCTTTTTTCGCGTTCCTTCTGATGACTCCAATGCTGTATTTGGTCTTTCCTTTGATCAGAACCTATAACCATTTCTCACACACACTTCATTGTGCGCCTTCCCTTCCCTCTCTCCTTCCAATCCTCTGTTCCTTCTCAATCCACACTCCATTACTCACCCTCCCATATCTTTCTTTCCTCACTTTTAATTTTCTCGGTGCAGTCCCCCCACCCTCACGTAATGTAATAGATGCCTCCTGAGGGCCCGGTACAGTTTGTTATAAACAGACAGGCCAGATGCCATTCTATGCTGGAACTAAAGACGACCCTTTGCTAATTTCTCTGCAGTGGACACTGATCAGTGCCTTACCACGTGATCAACTCAAAAGGTGACATCAGAGGAAAAACAAACAAATTGACCAACCACTCACTAAAACTGGATTTAAACAACTAAGGGTTGCCAAGGGTGTTGTGTTCATGACCATGTGAACGAGGTGTGGTTGACGTTTCGGGTGTTAGCCCATTGTCAGAGCAAAATACTCTTACAAACAAACACCAGAAAGCATTAAGACTACGGCAGATACACACTAGAATTCCTCCACACTTGCTCACACATCTTCCTGTGCTGCTGACACGACAAACATCAATTGTAACATTGTGTAAAATAAGAGCAACAAAGAAACGACAAAAAAAGGAGAGCATGAAGGAGGAGAAGATCGAAAAGTAAAAGTGCTACGCGTACATCATAAGTGTCCGGTGACAAGTCCGACCCAACGCACAGTGGCGACGGGTGTATCAGACACTACCTTGTACTGACCGGCTACCAAGGTGCAGGAGAAGATCGGGACTGGTACAAGTGCAGGGCATCTTGCGATGGCGCTACTTGGTTCGTACCTTCCAAGGCCACACGCAGACAGTTTGCACGTCTACCGGACATGCCGATAATGGACACACTCACGACAAAGTGAAAAATGCTTCTGTTGAAAGGACCTTTTGATCCTGCCCAGCAGAGGCTGAAGTACAGTCAAATGGTGGACTGCCAAATAGAGAGCAGTAAGAGCTGGATAGGTATGTACCAGGTGACACTGGTGCCTCTGCAAGAAACAAAATGGTTTGAGCGAGCTCCGATCAAAGCGAGCCATATGCGATTCTAGGACACCTGAATGCCAGTTTTGGATCCAGAGATTATGAGAATAATTAATGGAAACGTGATTGAGGTATACATAGAAGGTGAAAAGAAAGGAACTACTTTTGACCTTCCCATATCTCCATGATAACCCCAACCCTAACCCTAACCCTAACAACCCTAACCCTAACCCTAACCCTAACAACCCTAACCCTAACCCTAACAACCCTAACCCTAACCCTAACCCTAACAACCCTAACCCTAACAACCCCAACCCTAACCCTAACAACCCCAACCCTAACAACCCTAACAACCCCAACCCTAACAACCCCAACCCTAACCATGTGGTTAGTGACATCACGAGCATCATGCAGAAGGGTCATTTCGAAAGTCGCACATTTGAAGATGATATCATGAGCTACAGACTCCAAATGATTGCGTGGTCCTCGCCAGGTCACCAAATTCCCCAGATTTTTTTTTTGTCCCCTCATTTTTGTCCCACAATCCTAAGCGTCCTAATTCCTTTGGCTTTCATTACAATGTACGTGTAGGTAATCCTGAAAGGTTGGGAAAACCAAAAAAGAGGAAACTGTGAAAGGATAGATTCGGTCCTCGTTGAACAATATGATGGAAATTCCTTTAGGTGGGAAAAAGTCTCGTATTCCATTCTGAACAAGAACAGCACTCGGTGGAGCACACACCTCCGCCAAGCTGAACAAGTTACCTTTTGTATCATAGGCAGGATCTGGATCCGATCCTGAACCAAAATCTAACCGGCTTGTTCTTGTCACCTGACCAACTCATTCACCAACTTTTGTCATGGTGTCCACAACTTTTTTGAGGCTCGGCCTTCCCACTCCCTTTTGCCACTCGTATACTCTGCTCCCGGTGTGTACCCCGGTTTAGAATAGGTACACCGTATCCCTGCGCATCGTAAGAGGCGACTAACGGATGGCGCCAGGAAAAGCATCCGGCCATAAAAACATTGCCCCAAACAGGGAACCATGATTGTCATGGGGCCCGCAAGGCTGACCCCCGCTCTAGCGGGGAAAATGGCCTTAAAAACGATCATTCATTCATTCATTCATTCTCTGCTGCGAAAAGCAGAAAAACACTCGTATACTCTGCTGCGAAAAGCAGAAAAACACTCGTATACTCTGCTGCGAAAAGCAGAACACTCGTATACTCTGCTGCGAAAAGCAGAAGAACACTCGTATACTCTGCTGCGAAAAGCAGAAAAACACTCGTATACTCTGCTGCGAAAAGCAGAAAAACACTCGTATACTCTGCTGCGAAAAGCAGAAAAACACTCGTATACTCTGCTGCGAAAAGCAGAACACTCGTATACTCTGCTGCGAAAAGCAGAAGAACACTCGTATACTCTGCTGCGAAAAGCAGAAAAACACTCGTATACTCTGCTGCGAAAAGCAGAAAAACACTCGTATACTCTGCTGCGAAAAGCAGAAGAACACTCGTATACTCTGCTGTGAAAAGCAGAAAAACACTCGTATACTCTGCTGCGAAAAGCAAAAAATACACTCGTATACTCTGCTACGAAAAGGAGCAGATACTGCTAAATATCCTTCGATATCCGGAAGCAGCTCGAACCTCACCAAACACCCACTTACACAGGATGCACAATATAACTACAACAACTATGAGACGATTACTTGTCCCTTATTACATTGTAAACTAGTCAAGTATATTCCATAATCGAATCTTGGGTACACTGCACTTTCTTTTTTTGTATACGTGCACAGCCTGTGGCTGCTGGTTGCATCATTTTCTGGGGTCGCGGCTCTGCCGCTGATGCAGTGCCCCTTTAGCAGCCAGCTGGTATAAATTTTGCCGACCTTGGAAGGATGACAGGCCGAGTCGAACCGCCTGGTGTTAATTCAACCTAGTGCTAGCAGACGGGATACCTGGTGTTGGCCTGAAGGTTAGGGCGGTGGGCTTGTGATCCAAAGGTCCTGAGTTGGCCAGGGTGGACGGTGGGGTTGACTCAGCTTGTCGTCCTTCCGAGGTCGGCGAAATGAGTACCCGGGAGTACCCGGGTACTGGGTCCTCTCTTAAAGATTTTGGTGGCAGGATTTGCACTCTGGTCACCATAAAAACACCTCTTTCCGGAGCACACACAGTGGTGTGTGTCAGGATGGTGCTGAGGAGTCGTCCAAGGACGCAGCGACGTGCTGATCCAGCGTATGCTCCTATATATATACATATATATATATACCAGCGTATGCTCCTGTATGTACATATATATACGTATATATCAGACAGGATGCCGTTTAACGTCAAAAGGATGGCACACCATGATGCGATGCCCTGCATATGAAACATCAATCCGACAGTTATAGTCAGGTGGGGATTCAAACCCAGACAGAACCCAGACATTCGACACCTTAAAGGTAACCAGACTCGACACCTTAAAGGTAAGTGCGCTGCACTTTCTTAGGTCAATAATGATGTCAATATTATTACAATAGGTGAATTTAAGTTCACATATTACCAAGATAGCCTGGACCCCTACAGGTATGCACACTCACCTCTGAGCTGTTCAGCCTGGGTTTGAATCTCGATGCAGCTATAAACGTCATCCTGGCATTTCACATACAGGGCAAGGCATCGTCTACCAGCGATGGTCGGTGGTGGACGTTACAACATCCCACGGTGTCCTTCACGAAGAGTAGGCGAGTCATCGCCGTCCACCCTGGCCAAATTCCAAATTCCTGCCCAAAAACATCTACATTCGAACGAGGTCAGGCATGGCCGACTGTTTTGGGACTTAGGCCAAAAAGGTCACCGGGCCAACCCTGCACTTGAAGGTAAGAATAATTGGGTCATTCATGTAGTAGTAGTAGTAGTAGTAGTAGTAGTAGTAGTAGTAGTAGTAGTATGATTAATGTTAGCTCTTTCACGAGCCTCGATCTTGTATAGCAAAAAAAAAAAAAAAAAAAAAAAAAGTAGCGTAGTAGTAACGATATAAAAATATATATTATAAAAATAATAACATAAAACTGGAGCAATGCAACTGTGTCGCCAATATGCCTCCGCATAGCCCCACAACGGGTAGATGCCCTCGTTCACCATCCTAAAAATAAACAAGTTTAATTTAAATCCCTTCAGATGTTTTGAAGTATCACATTTTCACATTTTCGCCAGGCGATCGATCGGTGAAGCGGTTTCAGAGAAGGGATTTGTTTTAAATATCAGCTTTAAAGCTAATATGTCTGCCACACCACGTGATACATGACCTTAAAAACATACACTCTGCATATGTATAGGGTGGGGATCACGTTTGTGAAGTTTTGTGTTGATCGGATAAGGTTCGTTTTTCTATCCAAGATGGCTGCCAAACCATGTGACCTACGACATCATCATTTTCAAACTATAAGCAACAGTGGTGTTAGATAATATTTGTAAAATTTCGCATCAATAACATAAGCGGTTTCAGAGATATAATTATTTATTATTTTCCTTCAATCCAATATGGCTGCCACACCATGTGACCAATGATGTTTTCGTGATCATCTTTTAATCGCCATGCCTAGTCAATGACACACGTAGTTTCGAGTCGATCAATTTGGTGGTTTGGGAGAAGATGTGTATTTAAGGTTTTAGGTTAAATCCAATATGGCTGCCAAACCATGCGACCTATGATGTCATAAATTTAATATTTCAATACAAATGCGTCATAGATAATGTGCATGCAATTTCAGATTTTTAGGATAAGGAATTCGATTAAAACATTTTTGGCTGGTATACCACTTCACAGATGACGTCATCATTAACATGCTTTTCTTTCCCATTGGGAGTAGTTCACAATGTGCTAAGTTTCAAATTTTTCCATTCAGCGGTTTCCGAGAAATATTTTTTAATTATTTGCGTTTAATCCAAGATGGCTGCCATACCACGTGACATATGACGTCACAATTATCATAAAAACGATCTGCATGGGTGTCACTCCTACCCTGAAAGTTTCGTCTCAATTGGACATGTGGTTGCTGAGAAAAATGAGGTTGAGGACGTACGGACGGACAGACGGACAACCCAAAAACATAATGCCTCCCTCCAGCCACCTTCGGGGACGGAGGCTTAAAAATAACAAAGTCTCATTTGAGCCAAACACAAGAAAAGTTAAAATTAACATCAAATCACATCAAATGACCTGCCACCCTTAAAAAAATTTCATCTCTGAAGAGGTAAAAGGTGTTGATGATCCAAAGAAAGGACACGGTTGTTGGTCCAACTACATGTCATTTACAAGGATGGATCCAATTTCATGTTCCACTGAAATTCCACGTAACCTGGTGTTGGCTTAACGATTTTTGTTTTTGATTTTTAGCCGCGTCGCAGACGCTGCTCATAGAGTGCCCTCTGCTGTTGTTGTTGTTCTTCTTCTTGTTCTTCTTCTTCTTGTTGTTGTTGTTCTTGCAGAGAAGACAAAACCTCAAAGCTCCACCCATTCTGGGAACCATAGCTCCACCCATTTTGGGAGAGGCTTCATATAAACAAATATCCACCATTTTATTAACTCGCATAGCTTTGAGGCCTGTTTTGTAGGCCCGTGGTGTCTTCCTCTCTCACACAGTTTTCTTTCAAATCAAATTCGATATATCATTTCATTTTTCACAGTCGCTAACATAGTTTTAGACTCGGTTGAAAAAAAACGTGAAGAAAATCCAATGAAAGTTGCCCTTTATAGAACGAAATGAATTCTCAAAGGCCTGTAACTTCAAGTCCATTGAGATTTTTTTTTTTTTTAAATCGCGGCATGGTCAGTCATACACCGCCCGAAATAACAGACGGGAAAATGCCGAGATATATTGTTTTGTTTTTTTTAATCGCGGCATGGTCAGTCATACACCGCCTGAAATAACAGACGGGAAAATGCCGAGATATATATATATTTTGTTTAAATCGTGGCATGCTCAGTCATACACCGCCCGAAATAACAGACGGGAAAATGCCGAGATATATATATTTTGTTTAAATCGCGGCATGCTCAGTCATACACCGCCCGAAATAAGAGACGGGAAAATGCCGAGATATATATATTTTGTTTAAATCGCGGCATGGTCAGTCATACACCGCCCGAAATAACAGACGGGAAAATGCCGAGATATATTAAAAATTCGTCCATTTGATGACAATCGTCACGATGAAATATTTAATTTATACGTCGTCACAATAATGTGGAAAGAGGAGCATAGCTTCGTTCACGTGTCGCCACACACGGGAAATTGCCGAGATTTTTTTTTTTTTAAATCGCGGCATGGTCAGTCATACACCGCCTGAAATAACAGACGGGAAAATGCCGAGATATATTAAAAATTCGTCGCCACACACGGGGAATTGCCGAGATATATTTTCACTTTGCACAAAAATAACATCAAGTAATCGAATCAATAGGAATGTCCTGTGCCTATAACATCGACGTTATAGGCACAGCTGCATCTAGGCATTGTGTAACATCGACGCGGCTTTTGTTTTAATTAAAACTTTTTGTACTTGTTTTTTGTATACAAGATCGAGGCTCGTGAAAGAGCTAACATTAATCACACAAAAAGTCAAACCGACACACAAAACACAAAAAACAAGGGGAGCGGCAGACAAGATGGGAAGAGAGGGGGAAGGCCACAAACACAACATTTGAGAGCAGGGACATCGGGAGGACTTGGGGGGGAGGTGGGAGAGGTATAAAACATATGAACACTGCAAGGACTCTGGGGTGAATTACCGGGGGTAGAAAAGATCAAGGTTTTGGATGGGGGAAGATAAGAGATGGTGGTGAACAGCTGTTTTAAAGACCTGGAGGGAGGAGTGGGATTGAAGGGAGTGGGGGAGTTTGTTCCAGAGGCGGGAGAAAAGGGGCATGAAAGAGTGAAGGTGAGCAGGGAGTCTAGATTTTGGCAGTTTAACCATAGGAGGGTTGCAGGCAGATCTTGTGCGACCTGGAGGAATATTGGGGGGGGGGCAGAGCACAGAGAGAGCTGGGGGAGCAAGGCCAGAGAAGAGTCGGTAGAAGACAGAAAGACCACCAACCTGCCTGCGGTGAGTGAGTGAAAGGCCCTCGGAGTTGAATTCATCGCAGGAGATTCCAATGATTATGAAAGCTTTGGCCTCAACAGCGTGAAGCCGAGCTAGGTGTGAGGCAGGAGCACCAGCCCAGAGGGGGGAACAGTATTCCATTGAGCTGCGGATTAAAGCCTTGTATGTGGTGAGGAGCTCAGGTGTGCCAAGGAAGGACTTCGCACGACGGAGAATGCCCAGTCGGCGACTGGCTTTGGAGGCCAGCTTGGAAATGTGGTTTTCCCAAGAAGGATCATGGCAGATAGTGAGACCCAAAAGCTTGAGCGACAGAACTTCTTGGAGAGGATTGTTGAGAAAGTAGATGGGAGGGTTTTCCAGTCGGTCCTTTCGGAGAGACATTGTAAGAGTGTGAGATTTGTCAGGATTGAAAGACATGTTCCACTTGTTTGACCAGTCTGTGATTTTGTCCAGGTCTGCAGAGAGTGAGGAGGCTGCAGACTGCCGATCTGAGGGATGAGGAATGGAGCGGCAGATAGTGGAGTCATCAGCAAAGAGATAGAGAGGATTTTCCAGAGAGTCGGAGCGATCATTGATGAAGACCAGAAATAGCACAGGGCCCAGAACACTACCTTGGGGAACTCCAGCGAGAACAGCAAGGGGAGATGAGAGAAATCCATTCAGGGCCACACGTTGCCTACGACCCGAGAGGAAGTCCGCAAGCCATGAGTGGAGCTTTCCATGAATACCATAGGGGGTGAGTTTGGTGAGCAGAGCTGGGTGCCAGACCGTATCGAAGGCACGTGATATGTCAAGTGAGACAGCTCTGATTTCCTGTTTGGCATTGAGGACCTCCATCCATTGTTGAGACAGCAGAAGCAACATGTCCAGAGTAGAATGACCTGGTCTGAATCCAAATTGATGATCAGAGATCAAGCCATTGGAGAACAGGAAGGATTTGATATCCGAAGCAATGATGGATTCCATGACTTTGCTGATAATTGGGAGCAGGCTGATTGGTCTGTAGTTGCAAGGATCTGTTTTTACACCTTTTTTGTGTAAAGCTGTAATGTTTGCTGATTTCCAAGATGCTGGCAGATGACCTTGAGCAAAAGAGAGGGTGAAAAGAACAGAGAGAGGGTGAGATAGAGCGGAAGAGCAGGATTTTAGGACCCGTGGGCTGATGCCATCTGGTCCAGTTGCAGAATCAGAGTCGAGGTTTGATAAAAACTTCTCCACCTTGTCAGGAGAGAAGGACACAGAGTCCAGGAGCAGTTGGGTTCGACTGGGAAAGGTGGGAACAGAGAGAGATGGGTTTGGGACACAAGATTTTGAGGCAAACACAGAGTTGAGGCATTCGGCTTTGTCACGTGCGGTGTCAACTGTGTAACCATTTGAGGTAAGGGAGGGGATCGAGGGGGAACAAACACCAGAAACGGATTTGACCAGACGCCACCAGGATTTGGAGGAAGGAGACAGGTTTGAGAGTTCAATCTTGAGTGTGGAGAGATAGTGCTTCCTGGCACTCCTGAGGGTAGAAACACACTTGTTTCGAGCTTGGTGGAAGGAACTGAGATTGCCTTCAGTTGGATTTGCCTTCCAAGACGAAAAGGCAAGTTGTTTCAGAGCAACTGCCTCACCACAAGATTCAGTGTACCATGGACGGGAGGAAGGGTAAGACAACTGAAGACGAGATGGGATAAATCTGTGCATGAGAGAGAGCAGTTTGCTTTGGAAGAATTCCCAGGAAGAATTGATGTCAGAGGCATTAGAGATGGGAGACCAGTCCAGTTGATTGATGGCTGCTTGCAGACCGTGCCAGTCGGCCTGAGTGAAATGCCAGACTCGTCGGCGCTGAGGAGGCTCTCTGAGAATGGCCAGTGAGATGTCCACTTTAACAAGCACATGATCAGAAGAACCGATTGGAGCAGAAGAAGAGCAGCAGACATTTGCATGGAAGTTAGTCATAACCAAGTCCAGAAGAGAAGATACTCCATTGACTGAGATCCGGGTCGGGAAATTGACAGATTGTGTCAGTCCCAATGAGTCACAGAAGTCCTTTGCTGAGGTGCCATGGCTGGTGAGAGATGAACCCACACCCAGCCAGCTGGCATGATGACAGTTGAAGTCGCCACATATGAGGAAGAGAGAGTTTGGATGAATTGATAGAAGTTGGTCCATGTTGTCCGACAGCTAAATGTAAATGGAGTCATCACTGTTTGGAGGACGGTACAGAACACATATGAACAAAAGGTGGGAGCGAAGAGGAAGCCGTAGCCAGAGGTACTCCTGTGGGTGGGGTGGAGAGAGGGCAGTGCAGGGAGAGTGAGGAAGAGAGTTTTTGATAAAGATAGCCACCCCACCACCAGGACGAGGCTCAGGTCTATCGTACCGGAGGAGGGAGTAACCAGGAAGAGATATTAAGGAATCAGAGACATCTTGAAGGAGGAAAGTTTCTGTTAAGCAGATCAAGTCTGGATTGTCAGAAGCAACCTGAATGGAGAGATCAATCAGCTTTGAGCGAAGGCCCCGGATGTTTGAGGTCGAAACCTCAAACAGGTTAAGGTGCCCGGTTTGAGATCTCGTGGTCCTGAGACACAGAAACAGACACAGACACAGACATAAGGGCAAAGAGCGTTTCCGATTCACAGCAAGTTACTTGTGCTTATTCGGGAGAATGAACCATGATGAAGGATTAAATGACGTCACACCACACTCTCGGTGAGTATAAAACAGAAAGAAAAAAAGGGAATGTCTCCATCCATCATTCCAGAATGTGTACACATTGTATTCCGGCCAAAAGAGATGTTCGGCGCCATTCCTGGTAGAACGACGGGCACTTGTAGTTTTAGCCATGTGGCGTGGACATGACCCTTCGTACTTCCGGGTAAGAGTGGTACAATTGGGTTTGTGAACATCTGGAGAATAAATAATAATAACTAATTAATAATGATAAATAATAATAATAACAAATTATAAATAATAAAATAATTATAATAATAATCATATTAAATAATAATAATAAATAATAATAATAATTAATTAATAATAATAAAATAATCGCAAATAATAACAAATAAAAATAAATTATTATTATTATTATTAATAATATTAAATAATCATAATAAATAATAATAAATTAATAATCTTACCAAATGTCTGTCCGTCCGTTCGAAGGTACCGCAAAAACGGCTCCACCGATCGCAACGATATTTTGGGTGGGTATTCCTAGGACCCCTGGGAGTAAAATAGGCTATATTGCTTTTCCAAGTTTTCCAAGTTTCCAATTTTCCAGTTTTTCCAAACACGATGGAATAATATTTACCGATATGAACAGTGATGTGGCTTTTGTTGAAATTCTACAAATACTGTTTATCCTACGTACCAGGAGAGAGTAGATCGACTCCTGACGAACTCTTCCTGTATAAACGTGCGGCTCCGAAGTAACACGGCAGCGTGTGCAAAGCGACTGAGAAACAGGTGTAGCGGCCGCTTCCGTGTTACAGATTCGGCGCGCACTCTTCACACATAAACGTGCGACTGAGAAAGACGTGTAGCAGCCGCTTCCGTTTTGCAGAATTCAATGTTTTTTCAAAAATGGGCGCCATGTACTGTTTAGATTTTGATGATTTGCATGTGATATGATTCAACGGACGTTTATATGAATCGTTTAAAATAAAAAAAGCCTTCAATTTCTGATATTTTGCCTTTTCATTTGGGCTTGCCAATTGAAGCTCCGCCCATAGGGTGGGTACTGTTGCTACTAACAAATAATAACAGCAAATAATAACAAATAATAAAAATAAATAATAATAATAATAAATAATAAAACAAATAATAAATAATAATAATAAATGATAAATAATAATAATAAATAATAATTATAAGGCATCCTCAGGGACAAACCTTCACCAAAGTTAGCGAGGAAAGAGAGAGGTCTGAATGAAGGATGCTGAGAAAGGAGGAAGAAAATGTGACCGGTCAACCTACACCTGGACCCATGATCTTCGGTCAACCTCCACCTGGACCCATGATCTTTGGTCAGCCTCCACCTATAGGCTATACACATGATCTTCGGTCAATTTCCACCTTATACCCATTATCTTCTGTCAACCTCCACCGATACTCATGACCTTTGGTCAGCCTCCACCTATAGGCTATACACATGATCTTCGGTCAATTTCCACCTTATACCCATTATCTTCGGTCAACCTCCACCGATACTCATGATCTTTGGTCAACCTCCACCTATAGGCTATACCCATGATCTTTGGTCAACTTCCACCTATAGCCATGATCTTCGGTCAACTTCCACCTATAGCCATGATCTGTCAACTTCCACCTATACCCATGATCTTCGGTCAACCTCCACCTATACCCATGATCTTCGGTCAACCACCACCTATACCCATGATCTTCGGTCAACCACCACCTATACCCATGATCTTCGGTCAACCACCACCTATACCCATGATCTTCGGTCAACCACCACCTATACCCATGATCGTCGGTCAACCTCCACCTATACCCATGATCTTCAGTCAACCTCCACCTATACCCATGATCTTCGGTCAACCTCCACCTATACCCATGATCTTCAGTCAGCCTCCACCTATACCCATGATCTTCAGTCAACCTCCACCTATACCCATGATCTTCAGTCAACCTCCACCTATACCCATGATCTTCAGTCAACCTCCACCTATATCCATGATCTTCGGTCAACCTCCACCTATACCCATGATCTTTGGTCAACCTCCACCTCTTCCCATGATCTATTCTTTCTCGAACCCACCTCATCCGTCTATCTGCAGATTAATAAGTTTACCTCTCTCTCTCTCATCCTCCTCCTGTCCATTCATTCCAACAAATTCCACCACCCCCAAAATCAGCATCTTGCGCCTTCTACCCTCTGGTCACCTCACTCTTCCACGAGCCTCGATTTTGTATGAAAAAACAACAATCAAACAGCATCATGTTATGAAGCAATGAGTTGAGGTACAACAATATTGAAAATAACTATAATTAATAAATCAAAGGTATCGACTATTGTTTAGATATGATGGGCGAGTGTGAGTGTTCAGTTGAAGGATGAAAGAGGTGCACGGTAACTTATCTACAGAAAAGAGGTGGCAGTGATTGAAACAACAATAGGTGCGATGACAAGACGTGAAGCAAAGCAGGTACAGAAGAGCGACCTGATCACTCCCGATTTCCTCACCGGGTGCTGGGCAAACATCGGAAGGGACACACGGCGGTTAAAACGCTGGCAAAGGTGGGCATCGAGAGAGCCGGATCTTCCAACCACTGGACCTTTGTCTTCACCTTCCTCCAACCTGTCGTGCTGGTCGGTCATGTCCCCGATTTCATCGCCACGTTTGTCTTTCCTCACCGGCAGCTTCTTGTCTTTAAATGCCCCCTCGCTCGTTTCACCGTCTCCCGTAATCTCCATTCTTGGAAACGTTCCGTTTTCCTCAACTCTCAACATCTCCTGAAGACCACGGCACTCTTTTTCCACCTCGTCGGCCCTTCCTTCCACTTGCTTCTCATCCTCTTTCCTTTCCTCCTTTGTTTGCTCATCCGTAGTCTCACAACTGCTTTCCATCTTGTCCGCCCTAGATGTAAAACGTCCACACAACTCAGAACGTCCAGAGTGAAAACCAACCAGAGGGGAGACAAGGTCTTCAGCTATTCGAGTCCTCGGGTCTTCTTCCACCGACTCGTCCATTTGTCCATCTCGCACATTTTCGTCATCATTAAGGCCATGCACATCCTGAGGTATCACCTTTTCATGATCAAGGCCACGCACATCCTGAGGGGTCACCTCTTCGTGATCATCAAGGCCACGCACATCCTGAGATGTCACCTCTTCGTGATCATCAAGGCCACGCACATCCTGAGATGTCACCTCTTCGTGATCATCAAAGCCACGCACATCCTGAGGTATCACCTTTTCATGATCAAGGCCACGCACATCCTGAGGGGTCACCTCTTCGTGATCATCAAGGCCACGCACATCCTGAGATGTCACCTCTTCGTGATCATCAAGGCCACGCACATCCTGAGATGTCACCTCTTCATGACCATCAAGGCCACGCACATCCTGAGATGTCACCTCTTTGTGACCATCAAGGCCACACACATCCTGAGATGTCACCTCTTTGTGACCATCAAGGCCACGCACATCCTGAGATGTCACCTCTTTGTGACCATCAAGGCCACGCACATCCTGAGATGTCACGTTTTCGTGATCATCAAGGCCACGTACATACTGAGAGGTCACATTTTTGTGACCATCAACGTCACGCACATCCTGAGGTGTCACCTTTTCGTGATCATCAAGGCCACGCACATCCTGCGATGTCACGTTTTTGTGACCATCAAGGCCACGCACATCCTGAGACGTCACGTTTTGGTGACCATCGTCACGCACATCTTGGGAAATCACGTTTTTGTGACCATCAAGGTCACGCACATCCTGAGATGTCACGTTTTGGTGACCATCGTCACGCACATCCTGGGAAATCACGTTTTTGTGGCCATCAACGTCACGCACATCCTGAGACGTCACCTTTTTGTGACCATCAAGGCCACGAACATCCTGGGACGTCACGTTTTTCCTGTCATGCTCACAAACCAAGGACCAGTTGTCCGCAGGACCTTTAGTGGTCCAGGCCTCACACCCTTGGTCATCCTCACCAGTATTCCAGAAATCCACACTCGGGAACTCGAAGCAAGACACGAGACCTCCGATGAGTCCGGCGGAATAGACCGCCAGGAGTCGATGCGAGGGTGGTAAGAGCACCGAGACGGTGTTGAGGCCAAGACCGCGAGTCGTCACGATGGCCAACAGACCGGGCCAGGCCCGAGACCAAGGTCCATGGAGCATCAAGACCGCGGCGGTGGCCAGCGTGGGCCATAAGGCGGAGTCCGCTCGGTCCGCGTCGCTGCCGCACGTGGACCGGTAGACCACCTGGACGAGCTGGGCGAGGACGGCCAGGGCGAGCGCCTGGCACACGACACCCGGAGAACAGGACGACCGGAACGTGGGACGGCGACCAGGGACGTCGGAGCCAGCGGTGTCGGACGCGTCGGGCGGACACGCGACCTCCAGGTCCGGCGGTACGTCCCGGGTCTTCCGCGAAAGGCAGAAAGTCAACGAGCAGGCGGCGATCAGCGCGGCCACCGCGTCCATCACCGCGAGCAGCCCGGACGCGCGTCCGCACACACAGGCCCCCGCGACCCCCGCGACGAGGGCGCCGTGCCCGATTCCGAGTCCGCCGAGCCAGCCGCGCGGGGCCGCCAGGGACAGGCAAGCGTGTCCGTTGGCGCGACCCGAGTCCATGTCGAGAGACGTCGGTCGTAACTTGAGGAAAACTTCAGTCAAAGTTTCCCGATGGCGGCGCAGAGGTGCCCGAGGTGATGCCGGGGCCAGACTTCGCTCCTTCGGGGATTCCTGTAACCCTCCAGCTTCCCCCGGAGAGGACTCCACGCCGTCCCACTTCGCTTTGCGTCTCTTGTCAATGTAATGTTCTCTCCGCAAAGCCCAAACTGGGGATCCACTCGCTCCGCCCATCCTCATCAGCATAACCTCCCCCACCGTAATGGTACCGCCCATTGCTACGCCCAACCCTTGAAAATGGCTTTAACTCCGCCCACCAACCAGCACAGTCATTGCCTTCAGTGTGCCAGCTCGCCGTTAACTCCGCCTACTCTACGAGCCCGCCCCTTAGCTCCGCCTTTTCGTCGAGTGCGTGGCCTTTAGCTCCGCCCATGGGATGTTTCACCCCTTTCTATTTCCCCCCCGTTTTTTTCCTTTTATCACGATTGGAAAACCTATGGGACAAATCCGAGAAGGTTTTACTCGTCCCTCGTCCTATATAGCAGGTAAGATAAACCTACAGAGCCGCCATTAAGTATAAAAGCAAAACTACGATTCATTTTACTTTGTGCACAATAAAGTAAACTTTTCCCAACTTTCTTCAACTTGGTGTTTAAGTTTTAAAACGGTCCGGGTTTCCCTTCGGGGTTCGGAGTTCGGATCTGGGTGTTACGCAAAGCAATATCAACCTGGATTGCAGCTTCGTACCCATTGACGTCATGCAATGTTCGCGAAGCCTCGTGTGCACGTCACAAGCAAGTTAAACAATTCATGTTATCAAACAAAAGTTGATAATACAATGTTTATCGCCGTGGGCAACACCACGAGGTACGACTTCGTTCGTCATGGTATTGGTAAGAAACCCTTTTTGAGTGGCATTATCGGGATAAAGGAATGTTTTTCTTGCCATCAAGTCCCATGTGTTTCTCATCACGAGAGAGAAAGAACCATGTTTGTTTGTTTGTTTGTTTGTTTGGTACTTGCTAAAATCGGACATTGTTCCAACTACTGTATATTGGTTTGTGCGTTATTCTATCTGTTTGTACGTCAATCGCCTATACAGGTCACAATTTCAAACCGATCTTTACAAAACTTCACCAAACGGTAGAGTTGGTCATAAGGAAGAAGCCTATTGATTTTGAGGTCCAAATGTCAACATAGGTCAGAGGTCAACAACTTTATCAAATTTCTAAAATCCTCAATTTTCATCCGATTGACATCAATTGGAAGAGGATTTACATATCTAGTCACTGAATTCAATCAGCAATTATTTTTTAGGTCAACATAGGCCAAAAGGTGGTCAACATAGGCCAAAAGGTGGTCAACATGGCGACGAAGCTAACTCCGAGGGTCTTTCACTTATTCACTGCAGGCAGGTTGGTGGTCTTTCTGTCTTCTACCGACGCTCCTCGGGCCTAGCCCCCCCCCACCCCCCCCAGCCCTGTCTGTGCTCTGTCCCACAAATATTCCAACAGGACACACAAGATCTGCCAGCAACTCTCTTATGGTGAAACTGCCAAAATCAAGACCCTCTGCTCACCTTCACTCCTTCATTCCTCTTTACTCCCGTCTCTGGAACAAACTCCCTCACTCTCTTCAATCCCACTCCTCCCTCCAGGTTTTTAAAACAGCTGTTCACCACCATCTCTTATCTTCCCCCATCCAAAACCTTGATCTTTTCTACCCCCGCTAATTTCACCCCAGATCCACTTTTTTGAAATACCAACTTCTTTCCTGGAAGTCCTTGCAGTGTCCTTGTGTTTTATACTTCTCCCTCCCCTCCCCCCCGCCCCATTCCCACGCCTCCTCCCCCCAAGCCCTCTCCCTCCCACAGATCTCCCGATGTCCCTGCTCTCAAATGTTGTGTTTGTGTGCTTCCCCATCTCTCCCCATCTTGTCTACCACTCCCCTTATTATATGTTTTATGTGTCTGTTTGATTTTTTTGTGTGATTAATGTTAGCTCTTTCACGAGCCTCGATCTTGTATACAAGAAAAAAAGAAAAAAAAACTGGCCAAAATTCAACGTAACGCAAAGGTCCAGTTTATAAAATCCTCACTCATCCGATTGACATCAATTGGAAGAGGATTTATATATCTAGTCACTGAATTCAATCACCAATTATTTTTGAGGTCAACAGAGGCCAAAAGGAGGTCAACATAGGCCAAAGTTCAACATAAGCCAAAGGTCCTATTTTTTAAATCCTCAATTTTCATCCGATTGACATAAATTGGAAGAGCATTTACATATCTAGTCACTGAATTCAACCACCAATTATTTTTGAGGTCAACATAGGCCAAAGGTTAACAACTTTGTCCAATTTATAAAATCCTCAATTCAATCGATTGACATAAATTGGAAGAGGATTTGCATATCTAGTCACGGAATTCAACCACCAATTATTTTGAGGTCAACATAGGCCAAAAGGTCAACATAGGCCGAAGTTCAACCGAGGCCCAAAGGTCAACATAGGCCCAAAGGTCAACATAGGCCAAAAGGTCAACATAGGCCAAAAGGTCAACATAGGCCAAAAGATCAACATAGGCCAAAAGGTCAACATAGGCCGAAGATCAACCTAGGCCCAAAGGTCAACATAGGTCCAGGGGTCAACATAGGCCAAAAGGTCTACATAGGCCAAAAGGTCTACATAGGCCAAAGGTCAACAACTTTGTCCAATTTTAAAAATCCTCAATTTTCATCCGATTGACTTGAAATTTGAAGAGCATTTGCATATCACATCACTGAATTCAACCACCAATTATTTTTGAGACCAACATGGGCCAAAAGGTCAACATAGGCCAAAGGTCTAGCTAACAGGTGAACTTTGTCCAATTTATAAAATCCTCAATTTTCATCTGATTGACTAAAATTGGAAGAGGATTTACATATCTGGACACTGAATTCAACCACCAATTATTTTGAGGTCAACATAGGCCAAGAGGTCAACATAAGCCAAAGGTCAACAACTTATTTTTGCGATTTCCCAAGTAACTTGCTATGCACAACATATTTCTTGTTTGCTTTATTTGTTCTTTGTTCGTGTATTTCGTGGACAGGTCAGTCATGGTCTCTCTGGCCTTACACCCTCTGTCTGCCCTCTCTGTGCTTTCTCCAAGTTCTCCAAGTTTCTCGAAGTTTCTCGTTCCTGCCTGTTCTTCCTGTAAGTCTTGTGGCGGCGGGGAAATTAATTAATGTGGCACTAATGGATCTAGCTAACGTGTGTGATGTGCTGCCATACGGGACAAAGGAATGATCACCAGGTGTGACACACAGGTGAATTAGCTTAGTCCCTATTCTACCTATCACCCGATCATCCTCATATGATCACAGGCACACACTTGATCCGACAAACCGGGCTAGACAGGTCCTCAACTTATTAGTCCCCTACCGGTGTACACCGGAGGGGACTATAGGTTTGCACGCCGTCCCTCCGTCCGTCAGTCCGTCAGTCCGTCACGCAAAGAACAGTTTTCCGGACTTTTTTTCTAAACCCTTAATGCTAATGATTTCAAACTTGGCACATGGTTTCCTCATGACAAGTTACAGATCGGGTTCGAACTTCACGACGTTTCGATCATTTTTAACAAAGTTGTGGCACTTTGAACTTTGGTAATTCTGATAATTCCGATGATCCTTAACTCAGTGCCATTTTAAGTTTTAATTTCCTTTAAAAACCAATTTCTCTGCAATAATTGGACCGATTGAGATCAAATTTTCACCGCAGGAGGGACTCGGTCTGTAGAATATTTTAATGGTAATTATGACGTCACAGGTCACGTGGTTCGGTCGCCAGATTGTTTTTTGTTTTTCGTGAAAACACAAAAACCCCTTTTTCTCTGCAACGGCTGAACAGATCGAGGCCAAACTTTGTAGGCAGAATCGCATACCCATGACGAACAAAAAAGTCAGCGAGCATGACGTCATGCGTCACATGGTTTCAGAGTTATGACGTTTTTAAGCATGAACCTTTAAAACCGAGCCCCTTCCTCATTTTTGATCCAATCGAGGGGAAACTTCACAGATCTGTTCAGCATGTCAGTCTACTAAATATCCTTTTGGAATTTGCGATAGGGCACGTGGTTTGGCAGATATCGTTAATTAAACGAAAATATAAATAAATAAAAAAATGGATATCTCTTGTTTATTCTAGAGTTCTCCTCAAGCCGCACCGCGCGCCCTCAGCCTCGTCTCGCGAACGTCAACAGCGTGACACAGCGCGCGCTTTCGGGAGGGGCGGAGCCAAGCCGAGCAACATATATATTGTAACGAATTTGAGAAGTGTAACGAATTTGAGGAAATGTAAAGAATGTGAGAATTATGGTTTTGTTGTGTGTAAATGGCACCCTCCGTAATGTAAAGAAAGGTCGAAACTCGTCCTCTTAGTTAATTCCATAAACCTACACACAGGACACCATATATCCTTTTAAATAGTTAGTCCCTTATTCTCTGTAGGTTAAGGATGTGTTTCCCAATAGTTTGACTCTTCATTGCACCGAATTAAATAAGAGTAGGCCCCTCCGACACCCCATGGCAGCTTCCAAGTGCCAGGTTTGCCAGGTTTGCTGCAATTGACTCTTTAGCCACTTTGCTGCAATTGACTCTTTAGCCACTTTGCTGCATTTTCATCTCCCGTCCACTTTGCTGCATTTGACTCCATTACGCACGAGGTAACGACGAAGAAGAAAGGCGGGTCTCCACCTCGTCATAGAGGGGAGGAGTAAGTCGGCCCCGCTCATCCAACCCAGAACGAGGGGTTTGGCTTGAGAGGGCGGAGAGAGAACACTTGGGGGAGGTTTGCAAAGGTTGAAGGGCGGGGCCTATATAACCCGCAGCGCGACGCTCCTCATGGCAGATGAGCTTTTTGGAGAAGATTGAGGTCCTGGAGAAGTCAGAGTCCTGAGAAAAGATTGAGAGGTCCGGAGAAGATCGAGAGAGAGGTGCGGCAGATGCGCGATTCAGCTAAAGCAGCCAAGAGAGAACGAGACGTGAGGGGGTGCTGATACTGCAGCAATAGGCCGAGACCCTCTAGGCCCTATTGCCGGTTGTGGAGACGCGGAGCTGCCAGCTGCTGTTCGCTTCGAGCACGGAACGTGGACCTCGACGGTGTGGAATTGCCCGGACCTTCCTGCCCTGCCATCGGCTTGGACCTTCTCCTCCCTCCAGTGATTCCTGCCATCATTTCCCTGTGTAAGTGTGATTGTTCGTCCGTCTTTCATGTTGTCTTGGGGTATTAATTAAGACTGCCATATATATAAGCTAATCATTGCACTATGTCTCCTGCTCCTTCCATTGCCTTATAAATCATCTTTCTTTTCCTTTCTGCTTTGTGTGTATAAATAGTAATAAATCTTGTTATTCCCTACTTTGTCTTTACTTCTTCATGCTCTTTCGGTCGCTTTAGAGGTTTCCATATTGAGTGTACGTGGCGCGATTCGGCCAACGTTCAGGATCGGGTTTAGTGAAGGCTAATGACTCGAACTTCGGGTTGCTAAAAAACCGCTCGGCAACTAACTAGACCATCCAAACCGGGGTTCGAGCGGTACATGTCTCCCTAGTCTGCGGAGGGATGGATAAAGGTATTCGGGATAGACCCTGGACCCATAACCCTGATCCGTTCCATCCTGCGGGATAGCGTGACAAGCACCAGGAGCGGAGACGGTCATCTTAACAAGACAAGGGACTAACCACCCCTTGCTAAGAGGGAAGAGCCGTACTCCGTATCCGTAACAATATACACATCGATCATTGATCATGAACCGGAAAATATAATAAATTACTGATATTTAGCGACTCGAAAGGTTCTTTATCAACAACTTATTTTGTCGTGCTTCTGCTGACCTGTCTGCCAGGTGTATAAATCGAAGTCCCGAGTGCGAATCACAGGTGAGCCCGTCCTGAGGTAATTAGCGATTGGGAACGATTCAGAACCTGTGGGTAAATAACCCTTGGTAATTTCCCCAACAGTTTTCCGGACGACAGACTGCCGGTAGGGGACATGTATTGTAGCGCAATACTCAGAATGCTTGTTACATCAAGATTCTCTAGCACGACAGACGAAGCATGATACCTATTCAGATCTACCTAAATCTATATATGCCTACCCAACCAACATAACAATATTGTATACCTTCGTTAAAGCACCCGACTCCTACCCCCAAAATTTCCAGCTTTTCCTTCCTGAGAGTTTGCTTCTGTATCCATCTTGTCCACCACATGTGTTCCCCCCCGTCCTCCCCCTCCTCACGCCTCTTCATTACGCGCGCATCCCTTGTTGTCTATCTCCATTTATTTTGCTCCTCAGCCCTGCTTTTGGCATTTTCTTTTTTTTGTGTACGTAGTCGAGGATCGTGGAAGAGCTAGCTATCCCCCCTTCCATCTCTGCTGTACCTTTTGGTCTGTTGCATCCTGATCCATTCTGTCTGTCTTCTAGATCTTCCATGATCCTTGACTTTGTAGGGAAAAAAAAAACAGGTGGCCTACGCAGATTCAGTGCAGATTGAATCTCTCATGGTCAAAGTCTCATGTCTTTTCTCATGTCTTTGTCTTTGTCTTTTGTTTTTTCTTATTTTTTTTTCTTCTTCTTTGTCTTTTTTCTTTCTTCTTCTTCTTTGTTTTTTTCTTCTTTTTTTCTTTTTGCTTCTTTTGTCTTCTTTTTTGTTTTTTCTTCTTCTTTGTTTTAGTCTCATGTTTTTTTTCTTCTTTTTGTCTTCTTTGTCTTTGTCTTTTGTCTTTTCTCATGTCTTTGTTTCTCATGTCTCATGTCTTTTCTCATGTCTTTTCTCATGTCTGTCTCATGTCAAAGTCTCAAAGTCTCATGTCTCATGTCTCATGGTCTCAAATCAGCCAGTGCAGATTGGACATTTCCCTCCATTCTCTCCTGAGTCAATATATTAATAAGTAAAAAGTCAAACATGCTCTCAGCCTATAAGGCCTTTGTCTGTAGCTCAATGGAGTACTGCTCTCCCCTATGGGCTGGCACCACAGCATCACATCTGTCTTTCTTGAATTCTGTGGAATCTGAAACTCTCAACATTATTAGGAATTTCCTGTGAAGACCTGTTTAGGGCGAGATGACACCACAGCACAAGACCCGTTGATCTCAGATAAAATATAGGTCAGTGGCCCCTGGTTTTTTAGCTTATCTGGAATTGGGAATTCCACATAAGGTATTGTCATTGTGCATCCGTCAGTCTGTCCATCCGTCCGTCTCCTATTTTGACTTCTAGAGCCACCGTTGGGCCGTTCTGGCTGAAATTTGGCAGCAATATTCCACCTGACTCGTAATGGGGATTGCAAAGCTCGTTCCGGTCACATTCGTTTAAGTACATCAAAATGGCAGACTTAGTAAATTCCTTTAAAAACCCTCTTCTCCAGACCCACCAATCAGAATGCTACCACATTTGGGTTACAACATTAGGCCAGCGCCCAGAGAATCTACAGGTCTAGTGGTCCTATTTTTACCACTTCTCCTCCAGCCTTCCTCCCTTTGCTCTCTTCGACCTCCCAAACTCTCCCAAACTGACCCTCCCAAACTCCTCCACGATGCACATGTTCTTACATTAACCCTCTTCCTGGTTAAACTTCCAAAATCCAGGCTTATCACACACATCAACTCCTTTGTTCTCATATTTCTCACGTTTGTGGGAATGCCTTCCAAATGGGGATGAGGTTCAATCCCACTCTTCCCTCCATGGCTTCAAACAGACAGTTCCACCAACTCATGGCTTCAAACAGACAGTTCCACCAACTCATGGCATCCCCTATCCCTACCCGCAAGCTTTTCAAACACAATTTACCCTACTTAATCCAGCCCACGTAGTTGCAGTTCACTCTGTTTCCTCGTCTCCTCTTTACCTGTTCCTTCATTCCCTTGCTTGTTTTGTCCACCAGTTGGCCCAATGTCAATCCACTGCCTTTTTACCCTATGTCGCCTCTCGCTCTCTCCATGCTGAACCTATATCTTGCATAAAAAATAGGGGCAATACCTCTGGGCAATCACCTGATAGAATAAAGCAGTAAACTACACCAACTAAAGCTATTTTAAACAGTATCATGGTATTGGTTCACGAGTTATCAAGTGACCACTATATTCGTCATGTGTGTGCGTCTGTCTGTGTGTGTGTGTCTGTCTGTCCGCAGCATAACTACCCGATGATATCATCCGATCTTGATGAAACTTGGGTGGGAGGATGGTATCATGATCTAGTTGTGTCCTGCACAGAGTGGGCGTATTGCGCCCATTGTGGGCGGAGCCACGCCCGAAAAAGATGTCTTTTTAGGGGGTAATCGAGTTCAAGCTACATCTTCTCCGAGGGGTTTGGTGGAATCTGACAGGGGTTTCGGTATTTGGTTAGGCCAATGTCATGTGTCCAGCCCCACGGAGCTCGATGTTTCATTTTCGCCCCAAGGTCAAGGTCACAAGGTCACAAAATTTAGAAAAGTCGATTTTTGATGGTTTTATTACATTGTTCGCTTCCTGATAGGGTGAAATGTCGTACATGATCTTATCAAATACATCATGAAATACAAATTTTCCAACAAATTTCAGAATCTTCGACCTTTGACCTTTGAATGTCACAAAGGTCAAATTTTCAAAGTTGTCGGAATCGAACCGAATTTTTGGTATTGTGTAGCTAACTAACCTCATAACTGATTATACATTATTTTCTATCTCATTTCAAGGTCAGTCACTTTCGTTTTGACATTTCAAGGTCACAAAGGTCAAATTTTCAAAGTTGTTGGTATCGAACCGAATTTTCGGTATTCTGTAGCTAACTAGTCTCATAACAGATAATACATTCCTATTTATATATTTTCAATGTCGGTTTTGACCTTTGTCATTGAATACCGCTTGCTCGTGAACCATCGTCGTCTCCTGACGTGTATCTTTTATTTTAAACCAATTTTAGTGGTTTCTAGGAGACAGAGCAGCTTGTACAATCATATTAACGTAATAATAAGACTTTTTAAAAATACCTATTTTGGGGGAAACCCAAAAACCTGAAAACCTGGACCCAGTTTGACCCCCCCGTAGACCGCCTTAGTCCCCGATTTTTTTTAATGCCGGGAACAAACTTGAGTTGCAAAATACCAAATATAATTTGTGTCATGTTTGGTCACAATCCCATCAGCAGTTTCGTAGAAGAAGTTGCAAGTGTTTATGGACAGACGGACTGACAGACTTATGAACGGACAACGCGCCATTGCATAAGCTCCCCGGAGATATGTTCCAGGTGAGCTAAAAATCAGCAGAGCTGTGAAGAAAAAAAACCCTAAAACAACTGTCAGTGACATCACCAACAACCTTCAGAATGCAGTGGTGAAAGTATCACAATCTACCTTTCACAGAAGACTTCGACAGCAGAATTACAAAGGCTACACCGCAAGATGCAAACCTCTCATCAGCACCAAAAATAGAAAGGCCAGATTAGAATTTGTCAAGATGTACAGAGATGAGCCAGTAGTGTTCTGGAACAAAGTTTTATGGACAGATGAGACAAAGATAAACGTTTACCAAAGCGATGGAAAAGGGGAAAGTATGGAGAAAGGAAGAAACTGCATTTGATCCAAAGCATACTACCTCATGTGTGAAGCATGGTGGAGGGAGTGTCATGACTTGGGCTTGCATGGCTGCCTCTGGAACCGGATCAATAATCTTTGTTGATGATGTAATTAATGATGGCAGCAGCAGAATGAATTCGGAAGTGGACAGAATTTTTTTTTCAATGTACAAGAAAATGCCTCCAAACTCATTGGGCGTCGCTTCACCTTGCAGCAGAATAATGACACAAACACACCGACAACGCAACCAAAGGGTTCATTAGGGGGAAAACGTGGAAGGTTCCAGACTGGTCGAGTCAATCTCCTGATTTAAATCCAATGGAGCATGAATTTCATTTGGTGAAGAGGAGACTAAAGTCAGAAACCCCCAAATCAACAACTGAAAATGGCTGCAGTAAAGGCCTGGAAAAGCACCTCAAAGGAAGATACCGAGAGTTTGGTGATGTCAACATGTCACATGCTCGATACAGTTATAACATGCAAGGGATATGCAACCAAATACTAACTATTATACTACTTTAATTTACTTTAAGTTAATATGCTCCAATACTTATGCCTACCTAAAATGGGGGGACTGAACATGAAAAGTGTTATTTTTCTACAATAGTAAACCATTTACATGGAAATACCAAGAAATAAAACCTTCTGTATTCTTTCCTCATATTCATCTTTTGATCTCAAATCCAAATTTCTTGAGTAAATGGCAATAATAACAAATTTAACTTCACTGTTCCAATACTTATGGAGGGAACTGTATATGTGTGTGTGTATATTATTGCGGTTTTAGAACCACACTTGTGTAAATATGACATTATTAAATGGTTAAAGGTAGCACACCTAGATAGTCCACAAGCAACACGAAGGCCACCATAGGACTTCAGTTATTTCATTAGTATGTGTTTTAGATAAGGCCGTGTTTCCAATAGTTGAATCTGCGTTGTGTCAATTAAATAAGGAGTAGGTCCCCAATCATTCATTTTGCGACCTCCCTCTCCAAGCGACGCCATTACGCACCCTCCAGTCTGCCCATGGCCACTCCCAATCGTCACGTGCCTCTGCCAGCAGCGTTCGCAGCCTCGCTGGGCTTCCGCCCAGACGCCGCCATAAGCCACGCGGTTAGGCCCGAGAATGAGGCGGAGCACCAAGAAGAAGGTGTGGCCATGTCATCCAGCCGTCAAAGACGTGGCCGGTAAGCCCTCACCAGCCAACCAGGGCTGAAGGAACATCGCTGGCAGGCGTGGCAGTTTGGCTCGCAGAGCGTTTTGCTGGTCGAGATATATAAGCGCGAACGCAAAGCCCTTTCACAGGACTTATTCAGCGGCGCTCTTGTAAAAGGACCTGTTGGAGGCGCGCTCATTACAAGGCCTGGTTGGAGGCGTGCGCATTGTAAAAGGACTGCGGGAGAGAGCTCGCCTACACAGGACTCTTAAAGGACTCGCGTGCACACGGCGTTGATCAAAGGACTTGAAGAAGAGATATACGGCGCGCTGTTAAAGAGAACATTGGAGATGGTGCGTTTGGCACGGGGGTGCACATATTACATACGCCATAGGATGCCAGGGTCCCCCCGTTATATAAGGTCCGGTCGCGTTCAACTATACACGGAGCTGCCTGCCGGGTTTCGCTCGCTGGACCGGAGACTGGACCCCATCGCCGGACCCTCTACCTGACCATTCATCATCTACAATCCCCATGTGAGTGTGTACGTTTGTCTGGGGTATTAAGAATAAGACTGTTTTAAGACTGCCCTGTGTTCTGCTTCTTCCTCTTCCTATCCTGTACATTCTTTTGTTTCCTCTTCTTCTTTCTTGTATATAATTAATAAACCCATCTTTGTTCTTCCTATACTCTGGTTTCCTCTTGTCCGATCGCATCCGTCCTTTCTTCCATTGGGTAAACGTGGCACGACAGGAACCACTATAATCGGGTTGAGTCACTTTGTTAATAGCTCGGATCGCGGATTGCTATCCGCTCGGCATTTTCCATCATATCCATGGTTCGAGCGGGAGTTATTCCCTCGTTTCTGGCCGGCGTTAGTACTTAGGTAGTAGTGAACCCCTAGGCCTAACAAACCCTACCTAACGCCACGCCGGGAAGGACGTTATAACCCCCAGGACTCGGGTCGGGCAGATAAAAAGACAAGGGGATTAACCCCCCCCCCCCGCCCCCCTTGATAAGGGGAGAGCCGACGTCTGAGATCCGTAACAACTGGTAGTCAGGAGTTGGGATTTGGAACCTGGGACTAAATTTAGTCGACCAAATTTTGGACACCAATTGTGCTATTGGCCGTAACAATTGGTGTCGGGAAGTGGGATTTGGACCCAAACCAAATTTTCTTGTCTGTGAAAAAAAATTTGGTCAAAATTACGAGCAGTCGAAATTTTAATAGAAAACCAAATTGAATCGTGCCATGGATAGCCAAGGCGATCGGATGCCGGTGGGGGTAGATGAAGAGGAGTTAGAGTCAACCCAGGACCCCAGGGAAGATGTGGGACAATTGGGAGAGATGGAGGAGGAAATCAATGGGGATGCAGCAGTAGGAGTGGCAGAGGGACAAAATGGCGGTGCCTCGCACATGGCGGAGAGAGCCGAGCCCACTGTACCAACGTTTAAAGACATACAATCATTTATGGCTGAAATGAGGGCCTTAATGGGCAAGCATGATGAAAACATGAAAGAATGGAAGAGCGACAGGGAAAAGATGAGGGAGGAAGCCAGGTGTGAAATAAGAGCATTGAGGAAGGACATTGATCGCACGTCGAGCGGGAAAGGCGCATTTGTACACGACGAGGTAGCGCGGTGTGAGGAACGCGGGAAAAGCGAGCTGGAGCAAGGCACAGTTAACTGGACCGGGATAGAAATAGCGACACGGGGTGTGAAAAACCCGACGACCGCCAAATTGGACAGGGCAAATTCATATGCACCGGCGGTCGTCGAGGAGAAAGAAAATGAAATAATTATAGTCGAAATTGAAATTGGAGAGACGGCAGAAATAGGAATTAAACCGGAGAAAGTGATGGAATGCACGCAAAGTTTGGATTCACATCGTGATGTCGTGCTGCATAACCAAATGGAAAGTTTGCAGGTGGTGGGGGAGCGAAGAAGAGGAAGCGCCAAGGTGAGTAGGGTGGTGTATGGCACGAAGAGGTTTGGCGCGAAAGGATTTTTCGCGCTCTTGGGATCCAGACGTCACCCGGGCGCTCGTAGGAGGTTCGTGGTGCGCTGTGTGAGAGGAAATGGCGCGAGTGTGAGGAAAAAGTGTGCGCCGACGGGTGAGTGTGAAACAGAGGGTGATAGTGAGAGTGAGTGCAACACGGAGTGTGAGATAGATGGAGAGAGTGTGCGAGGATGCACACCTGAGTTGGTTGTGGAGAGTGTGTGGGGATGCACACCAAAGCACGTGAGTGGGTGTGCAGCAGGAGATTGCACACCCGTGGGTAGGTGTGCGCTGAGTGGGTATGTGCAAGAGTGCACCCCCATGAGTGGTACGGAGTATGTACCGGAGGAGAGTGCGCCAGGGTGTGCACGAGGGAGGTGTGTAATGGAGTGTGCGAGCAGTGAGTGGTGTGCACTTGAGTATGGAGCGAAAGAGAATGCACGAGCGAGTGCAGTAATAGAATGTGTGGGATGTACGAGAGGCGTTGGAGCGCCGGGATGTGTGAATAAGAAAAGGAACGCGTGGTGTGAGCATGCGAGTCGAGCATCGACGCTGACCGGGGCAGCGGTTAGACCGACGTATAGCCGACGCGAGCCCTCGGGGCGTGGTGTTCTTTGTGTGCTGCCGGGGGCCGGCGGGGATCGTTGCCGCGGCGGTCTTGCAAGGAGCGCCGTGCACGATTCGGGCCGGGCTCCGCCCTGTATGGTCGGTGCCGCGTCGTAGCGGCGAGCGGCATGATTCTGGGGGAGAAAGGCCAGGTCGGACCTTCGCCCCCTGGCGGGCGCGGTGTCCCGACCGGGCGAGGTTGGGTCATCGGGCCGGAGACCGAAAGGCTCTGCGCCGAGATGGACCTTGGAACCTCGGTCCGAGTATGCCTCCTCCCCAGAGTCGAAAATGCCGGACGGACCCAACCTACAGGAGACTGACCAGCCGTATACATTGCTCGGCTTTTTGAAGCCGAGCTGTAAAAAAAATGTATTTCCACCCGAGAGGCTTGAGTATAGTGGACCAATGGTGATAGTGATGTAGAGGGATGGTAGCTCTACCATCCCCCACACCCTTTGGGGCAAAGGAGCTATAGTTTTATGGGGTTTGGCGGCGAGAGCTAGCCAGGGTGGGCTAGGATAAATGATAGAAATCTAGAGAGATGACCATAGGTGACTTGAGATTTAAGTAGTGACAATTGTACAAGTAGTGGGGCCGTAGTCAGATTAGGTGGTTGATAATGACGTGGGATGTGCATAGTATTAGGGATGACAGGGAGAGCACTAATATTAGAAGGGAGTAGTTAGTTTAAATGATGCTGTGTGTATGAGAATCTTTGTGGTGACCGTGATGAATTGAGGAATTGAGCGTGGGAAAATTTGAGCGCATGAGGCAATGCTCGTGAAAGATGTGTGTGTGTGAAAGTGTATGACCAGAGTATTGAGGATGTGCGTCATTGTGTTGAGTGAATGACTTGCATAGGATGCAAGTGGAGATTTGGGGTGTATGGAAACAGGTGTGTGGAATGGATGGTGTGGAGTGAGTATTGTGGGATGAGTGGAGTGGAGTGTATGGTGCGAAGGAGTGGATGGGGGAAGGATGGACACCTTCACGAATACCCGGGGAGGGTAGTTTAAAAGTAGGTAGTGGGAGTAGGTAAATTGTGGTTGGATATTGACATCTGTGGTGCAGAAAGTAGCAGAGTACTGCTTGGATGGGTGCATTAGTCTGTGAAATGGCTGGGCGTGTGGCCTGTTAGTGCGTATGGTTGGTTGAGCACTCCGCCACTGGTAGTCTGTCAGCCAGTTGAGGCCGCAGGTAGGCTCTGGGAGCCAGGTTAGAGTTCAGTGGGGCCCGAGGATCAAAGGGAAGGACCCGGGTTGCCCGATGTCAAGGAGGGCAGTAGTGTGGTGAGAGAGCCAGGAGGGCCTTCCCCAGGTTAGGGTAGTGTGAAGGAGCTAGGCAAGCTCGGGTGGCGACGTTCAGTGGCGGAGATGCGCAGGTAAGTAGGACCTGCTAGGTGAGCCACACGACCCAGCCCCGAAATTGTGCGAGGGCACAGGTAGAAAAATCAGGGGAGTGAGACCCTAAAATTGGGAGAGCACCACAGTATGTGCAATGGGAATTGGTTTTTAGAACCACATAGTGTAAAATGGCCAATGGATTGGCAGGGCGAGACCCCAGGTAGAGTAATTGGTTAATGTCAATTAGAGGTATAGTTTAGGAGAAAATCTCTTCACACCATCCGCATCCACTCACTAAGGTGATAGGACTCCATGCCATGCTTTGCAAACGTTTGGAAGGTAAAGACGCATCTTGACGTGGGGGAGACATTGTGGTTATTCCATCTCTTCCTCCTTAGGAGGGATTGATGATGAATTTGGATTAGGGGATGGGAAAGACAAAACGTAATGACAAATTTGTAAATGGTGTAAATACGGGGTAGGGGCAAGGGTAGAGTAGGTGACATGGGGGGTGACGAACGCTTGGGACAAGCTTTCTCAGCTCGCTCTCCCGCGCCCTTCATGTCGCATTGCCTTGTTTTTATGTGTACCCTTGTGCCCTTGCCCACTAATCTGCTTTGTCTTCCTTCCCCACTCATGGACCATGTTCTTTTGTGTCCGAGGGGAGGGTGCAGGTGCCCTGGACTGTGCGCCCGCACCCTTGCTGCCTCCTGCCTGCACTGATGCACCATATGGACCACATGTTCTGTGGCCTGGCACCACTTATGGACCACACGTTCTGTGGCCTGGCCCCTCTGCTGGGACCGACCATTGTTGCCAGCGATATCTGGCTTGCGGACCACTGTTTTAAGTGGCATCTATGCCTCAGGTGGCATCTATGCCACCTGAGTTGGCCCTGCTGGCCATGAATAAAAAAAGCAGACGCGGTTTGTGCCCTTTTTATTAATTAACATCAAGGAAGAACATCAAGCCAGAAGCCAAGTTACATCGGCCCAGCAGAGAAGCAAGAAGACATCATTCATCATTTTATTATTTTTGAAATATTTGGTGCATTTTCATGATGGTGCTTTTTGGTGCATTTTGTTATTATGGTGCATATTGGTGCATATGGGTCATGGTCATTGGGTCATGCAAAATCATTATTCCGACGAATTTATTCCATAAAAGACACGCCATCCAAATATACTTCCTCGATGGAAGTGCCTTTTGAACTGCAACTACGTATTGAACTTCCTGTATGATGATTTCATAGTTTGTTTGTCATAACAATAATATTAGCAACACAAGGTTATCACACGGTTCATTGTTTGGTTCGACTTTTACTTGACTTCATATCCTGAGTGTGTTTTGTTCCACTTCCTGGTTATGGTCACGTGACTTGTTGGGGTTTACCTACGGGCCAACCAAGAGAGCATACGAGAGGTGTTTCTGCTAACGTATCCTGAATCACCACTCCGGATCGAATTGACATTTATTTTTTATTAGATTTCATCTTTGATATCCTAAGATTTACCGGAAAGTCAAAGTTCTCCCTCTGTTTGGGTCGACGGTCTCATTTTCCTGCAGCCCTGCCTCATCCACCTTGTGTCTGTCCACGTTGTTCTCTCTACTTCCTTCCTCAAACATTGCTATTTTAAATCCATCTTTGCTTTATTATTTTTCACGTTTGCATTCTGTTTACATCAGCGTGGTGTTGGCTTAGCGGTTAGGGTGCCGGCTTGTGATCCTAGGATCCTGGGTTCGAATCCCGGTCGATCGCTGAATTAACGCCAGGGGGGTCATCCTTCCGAGGTCAGCAAATTGAGTACCAGCTTGCTGGGATGAATGATCACGGTGTGTACCCAGATTTAGAATAGGTACACCGTATCCGTGCATCGTAAGAGCATGACCAAGGGTTGGCGTCAGGAAGGGCATCCGGCCATAAAAACATTGCCTCAAACAGGGAACCATGATTGTCATGGGGCCCGCAAGGCTAACCCCTGCTCTAGTGGGGAAAATGGCCTTAAAACGATCATTCCTTCATTCATTTCATTCATATTGGTGCATATGGGTATGGTGTATCGGTGCAGTGGATGGCAATGGCATTTTCCTCTTCTCAAAACATCTTCTCTTTTCCCACAAAAGACAGGTCCTGGGTTCTAGTTTTGTAAATAATCAAATTATTAGTGTAATGTAAATAATGCTCCCCACCAGCTCTATGTGTAGTTTGAAGACCATTCCGTAATTCGGTTAATTGTGGGCGTGAGTCAGTTAGATAGGACGCAACACAGCAGGGGGGACATATTTAGTGTTAAAACTGTCGCAATCAGGGTAGTAGGTTAAAAGTAGAGGGTAACCACACCAAAGTGTCACATTAATTTAAAAGATAGCCCTTTTGTTTCGGCTCGGGCCGAGCCTGGAAAAAGGGGGGGGTGCAGTGTTGCGGTTTTAGAACCCACACTTGTGTAAATATGACATTATTAAATGGTTAAAGGTAGCACCCCTAGATAGTCCACAAGCAACATGTAGGCCACCATAGGACTTCAGTTATTTCATTAGTATGTGTTTTAGATAAGGCCATGTTTCCAATGGTTGAATCTGCGTTGTGTCAATTAAATAAGGAGTAGGTCCCCAATCATTCATTTTGCGACCTCCCTCTCCAACGATGCCATTACGCACCCTCCAGTCTGCCCATGGCCCCTCCCAATTGTCACGCGCCTCTGCCAGCAGCGTTCGCAGCCTCGCTGGGCTTCCGCCCAGACGCCACCATAAGCCACGCGGTTAGGCCTGAGAAAGGAGGTGGAGCGCCAAGAAGAAGGTGTGGCCATGTCATCCAGCTGTCAAAGGCGTGGCCGGTAAGCCCTCACCAGCCAACAAGGACTGAAGGAACATCGCTGGCAGGCGTGGCAGTTTGGCTCGCGGAGCGTTTTGCTGGTCGAGATATATAAGCGCGAACGCAAAGCCCTTTCACAGGACTTATTCAGCGGCGCTCTTGTAAAAGGACTTGTTGGAGGCGCGCGCATTGTAAAATGACTGCGTGAGAGAGCTCGCCTACACAGGACTCTTAAAGGACTCGCGTGCACACGGCACTGATCAAAGGTCTTGAAGAAGAGATATACGGCGCGCTGTTAAAGAGAACATTGGAGAGGGTGCCGTTGGCACGGGGGTGCACATATTATGTACGCCAAAGGACGCCAGCTTCCCCCCGTTATATAAGGTCCGGTCGCGTTCAACTATACGCGGAGCTGCCTGCCGGGTTTCGCTCACTGGACCGGAGCCTGGACCCCATCGCCGGACCCTTAACCTGACCATTCACCATCTACAATCCCCATGTGAGTGTGTACGTTTGTCTGGGGTATATATTAAGAATAAGACTGTTTTAAGACTGCCCTGTGTTCTGCTTCTTCCTCTTCCTATCCTGTACATTCTTCTGTTTCCTCTGCTTCTTCTTTCTTGTATATAATTAATAAACCCATCTTTGTTCTTCCTATACTCTGGTTTCCTCTTGTCCGATCGCATCCGTCCTTTCTTTCATTGGGTAAACGTGGCACTACAGGAACCGCCATAATCGGGTTGAGTCGCTTTGTTAATAGCTCAGATCGCGGATTGCTATCCGCTCGGCATTTTCCATCATATCCGTGGTTCGAGCGGGAGTTATTCCCTTGTTTCCGGCCGGCGTTAGTACTTAGGTAGTAGTGAACCCCGAGGCCTAACAAACCCTACCTAACGCCGTGCCGGGAAGGACGTTATAACCCCCAGGACTCGGGTCGGCCAGATAAAAAGACATGGGGATTAACCCCCCCTTGATAAGGGGAGAGCCGACGTCTGAGATCCGTATCAATATATATATGTATACATCCAAAATAAATACTACTGAGGTACTCATTATATGCATGGGTGGGACCCCAGCGTATGAAAAATCTCAGAAGCACCCAAACCAGATATGGTGTCTCTCTCAGGGACGATACCCGGTGTGTACCCTGGTTAGAATAGGTACACCGTATCCCTGCGTGTCGTAAGAGGCGACTAAGAGGGTTGGCATCAGTAAGGGCATCCGGCCATAAAAAAAACATTGCCTCAAAAAGAGAACCATGACAATTACAACGACATATGGGCAGAGTACAGCCCGAAGTGGAGATCGGTTTCTGAGGTTTGGGACATGAAATGTAGGGACAATGACAGGGAGATCAGGAGAAGTGGTGGAAGTATTGGTCAAAAGAAGAGTGGACATATGTTGTGTGCAAGAGACGAGATGAATGGGAAGTGGTGTGAGAATGGTGAAGGGTAGGCAGGGACAGAAATACAAGTTTGTGTGGCAAGGGTGCCCGGAGGGCGTGAATGGTGTTGGTGTCCTGTTTTCTGAGGAGTTTGTAGACATTGTGGTGAGTGTGACTACAGTGAGTGATAGGTTGATGATGGTGAAAATGATGATTGGAAAGCTCTTGGTGAACGTCATCTCGGGATATTCTCCGCAGGTTGGTCGGAGCGATGAAGAGAAGGACAAGTTCTGGTGTGCGATAGAGAAGCTGATGGAAGACGTGAAAGATGAAGAAGTTGTTGTGGTAGGAGGCGACCTAAATGGACATGTGGGAAGGAGTATGGACGGTTTTGAGGGAGTTCATGGGGGTTACGGATATGGTGTGAGAAATGGAGAAGGTGAAAGGATTTTGGAGTTTGCTGATGGAGCTGATTTGTTGATTTGTAATACTCAGTTCCAGAAAGAGGATAATAAGCTTGTTACATACACGTCCGGTGGGTCGACGACAACCGTTGACTACCTGATGGTGCGTAGGCGAGATAGGGGGCACCTCCGGGACACAAAGGTGATCTCGGGGGAGGAGGCTGTTTCACAGAACCACTTGGTTGTCTGCGACATAATTGTGAAAGGTGCGAGGAGAGCTCGGCGGGTGAACTACCAACCGAGAATGAAGGTGTGGAGGGTGAAAGAGGTGACAGTAAGGGAGGCATTAAAAGAGAGGCTGAGTAGGGTAGAGGATGATGTGGTTGCGCTTGAACGTGGTTGGATGTCAACGAAAGATAGTCTGTTGGGAGCCATTGGTGAGGTATGTGGATGGGCAAAAGGACCACCGAGGCACTCGGAAACATGGTGGTGGGATGAGGAAGTTGGAAAGAGGATTGACGAGAAGAGGAAGAAGTTCAAGGAGTGGCAGAAGGCGAAGGGTAAGGGAGCAGAAAAAGCAGAGCATGAAAGTTATAAGGCAGCCAAGAAGGCTGCAAAGAAAGAGGTAGCAAAGGCGCAGTTGGCATGTTGGAAAATGTTCGGAGAAAGCTTGGATTTGGAAGAGGATCAGAGAGCGGTATTCAGGATTGCAAAGCAGATAGCGAAAGAGAGGTGTGATGTGATTGGGGTGAGTTGCTTGAAGGATGAAGTGGGACAAATCGTTGTGGACCCAGATGGAATTAAAGGAAGATGGAAAAGATATATGGAAATACTGTTGAATACAGAGAATGAATGGGACGGCAACATAGAGAGTAACCCAGTTTTAGGACCAGCAGAGAAGATAACTGAGAAGGAAGTTGAGGAAGCGATAAAAGCAATGAAGAGTAGAAAAGCGGGAGGGCCGACGGGAGTTGTGGGAGATATGTTGAAGGCAGCAGGAAGTTGGGGTGTGAAGAGAATGACAGAGATCTGTAATCTGGTGGTGAAAGAAGGCCGCATTCCAGTGGATTGGGAACTGAGTACCCTCGTCCCTCTATACAAGGGGAAAGGTGACCCTCTGGAGTGTGGCTCTCACCGAGCGATAAAGTTATTGGAGCATGGAATGAAGGTATTGGAAAGGGTGTTGGAGAGGAGGATAAGGAAGAAGGTGAAGATCGACGAAATGCAGTTTGGATTTATGCCAGGAAGAGGAACGACAGACGTGCTCTTTTTTGTGAGGCAGTTGCAGGAGAAGTACATGGAGAAGAGGAAGAAGTTGTTTCTTGGGTTTGTTGATCTGGAGAAAGCATTCGATATGGTTCCACGTGAAGTATTGACATGGGCATTGAGGAAGTTAGGAGTGGAGGAATGGTTGATCAGAGTAGTGATGGCAATGTACAAAAGAGCACGCACAGCTGTAAGGACGAAGGATGGGAACAGTGGTGAGTTTTAGGTGAAGGTGGGAGTGCATCAGGGGTCGGTACTAATAATAATAATAATAATAATGCATTTATTTTATATAGCGCTTTTCAGGAAGCTTTTCAGAAAGCCCAAAGACGCTTTGACAGAGTGCAAAACATAATGCATAGCAAAACATAAAAACAATTGCAAAAAAAGAAGAATCAATAGGGAAATATTCAAAGCACAAAGGAGGGAGAAGGAGAGGAGATAGTCAGGGGTTAGATGCTGTGGGTTAAATGTTGAATGCAGTGTTGAACAGGTGGGTCTTGAGTGATGTTTTGAATGTGGTGAGTGAGGAGGAGTCTCTGATGGTGTGAGGTAGCGAGTTCCAGAGGGTGGGAGCAGCGATGGAGAAGGCCCTGTCCCCCTAAGTCCACTACTATTTGTAGCTGTGATGGAGGTGCTGGCTCAGAACGTAAAGGAGGGTTTACCATGGGGGTTGTTGTATGCAGATGATCTGGTGTTGATTGCGGAAAGTATTAGTCAGGTTCACTATGTAATTTCTTTGGATTTTTTGGGGGATTTGCAAAACTATATTGTCGTGAAAATCAAGCTCAGACACGACTTGACCTCTGGGTAGGTTTAATATCATTTAGATCTGTAGTACATCCTGTAAGAATACATGCATGCAACAGGCATTAAAATCAGAGTATTTCATGAGCAATGGTCGATTCAATATAGCAATGGTCCAACAGAGAGGACAGTCAGCGCAGCATTTAGGGGCGTAATTCAAACTACAGGACTATGTCACAGTGAGTTCCGCTGGAGTGTCCGCGCGCCCCGGTTGTCCCGGGTCTTATAGACGCCCCTTCTGTAGCGAGCACACCCTGGGTTCACCTTGGTATAATTTCACTACATTCTCCCCGCCGTTAGAACTATACTGCCGCTCGGCAGGTTGCAAGCAAGCATCAGCAATAAACGAATGGGTCACGTCAATCCACGTCAGTCGGTCCACCCATAGCGGTCGGGGCGGCGAACTTCCCTGCCAGTTCGTGTTCGGAATCTTCCGGGCACGGCGTCCCCAAGCCCGGAGTCCCCCGCGTCGGAATAGCCGCCGGAGGTGGGAGTCGGAGGGGGCGCCCCTGCGCCTTCGGGCACGGGATTGGGGAACGACGGGAGTAACGGTGGTAGTTCCATAGGGGAAGCTTCGGTAGAGTCCATAGACTCGTAGACGGGTTCGTCGATATCCCTGTCGTCGTCCCCACATGGGGCGAGATGGCATACTGAGACAGTAGACTCGCGGCCATCCGCCGTTAACACGCGAGCATGCTCGGGATTAGCCTGGAGGACCTGCACCTTGTCAACAAGGGGGTCGTACTTGCTAGCGCGAACCGCTCGTTTGAGATAGGCGGGCCCCGGTTCAGCGAGCCAGCTGGGTAAAGATTCGATACTGCCGGAGCTTCTAGGGTGGTGGAACAGTCGTTCGTGAGGAGTCTGGTTGGTGGCAGTACATAGGAGAGCCCGGATCGAGTTTAGAGCGGCAGGTAGCGACCACGCCCATTTATCGAGGCCTCGGCCGAGGGTCCGAAGGCTTAGCATGACGGCCCTCCATATAATCCCATTAAAGCGTTCGATCTGCCCATTCGCTTGGGGCCGGTACGGGGTGGTGTAGCTCGAAGCGACATTATGCTGGAGCAAGTCGCCCCTCACCTCCTGGGACAGGAACACCGCACCCCGATCGGTATGCATGTAGGCCGGATACCCGAACATAGAAAACAAATTCTGCAGGCACCGAATAACCGTGGCAGCCGACATATCCCCGCACGTGTAAGCAAAGGGGAATCGGGAATACTCATCGACGATAGTGAGCAGATAGCGAAAGTTGCTCGACATTGGCAGCGGCCCTTTGAAGTCCACCGCCAAGCGCTCCCACGGTCTAGTAGCCCTAACGAGTGTCCCCATAGGAGGGTTATAAAAACGCGGTTTGAGTTCCGCACAGATCGCGCAATCACGGCAGATGCGGCGGATGTCCTCAATCGAGTACGGCAGATTGCCCTCGCGCACAAAATGCGCGAAGCGCGTTACCCCGGGATGACACATAGTGCCGTGCAAAGTGCGCAGCCCCTCCAAAGTTACAACCCCCGCGCAAGTGGCCGGCCTCGATAAGGCGTCAGCGACCAGGTTATCCTTCCCCGGGCGGTATTTGATGGTGTAGCAGAAGTCGGCGAGTTCGATACGCCAACGGGTGATTTTCTCATTCTTAATGCGCTGAGCATGTAAGGTGTCGTACATAAATGCAACACTCTGTTGGTCCGTGACGATTTGGAAACTCCGCCCAAGCAGATACGGCCGCCATCGTCGAATTGATTCGACGATCGCGTACGCTTCCTTTTCGACAGACGAATGCCTCCGCTCGGCGGAGGTGAGAGTCCGCGAGAAGAAAGCCACAGGGCGGCCTCCTTGGGAGAGAGTCGCCGCTATCGCATGATCCGAAGCATCACTCTCCAAAACGAAAGAGGCACTCTCGTCAATCGTCGCGACAGCGGCGCCAGCGATGTCGACTTTAAGGCCCTCGAAGGCCGCCAGGGCGGCTGGGCCCATGGGGAAAGTGTCGCAGGCCACGAGGGGGCGGAGCTTCGCGGAGAAATTTTGCACCCACTTTGAGTAGTGGGCGAACAGCCCTAGAGCGCGTTTCAGCGAAGCCCGATCGCTAGGCGGAGCCATATCGAGCAAAGGGCGCAGACGCTCCTTATCCGGAGCGACGGAGCCATGGGTCACGGTGTACCCCAAAAGGTCTACCGTGCGTATAGAGTATCGACACTTAGCCGCATTCATGGTTAGGCGATATTTCCGCGCGACCTCGAGGAAGCGTTTCAGATTAGCGTCGTGATGCTCCTGGTCATACCCACAAACCGTAAGATTGTCCAGATAGACAAAGACATCGGTCAAATTCTCCTTCGCAACGAGGTCATCCATAGCCCTCTGAAAACAAGCGACTCCGTTAGTTACCCCAAAGGGAAGTCTCGTGAACTGGTACAACCGCTGACCCGATTCAAAGGCTGTAAAGACGCGATCAGCCCTAGAGATGGGGACTTGATGATACGCACTACGCAGATCGAGAGTGCTATAAACGGAATACAGGGCCACCTGGCGTACCAGGGCGTCCATCCCCGGTAAGGGGTAGGCATCCAGCTGTGTAAAACGATTAATCGTCTGCGAATAGTCGATTACCATGCGCCGGCGGTGGGCCTCACTCCGCACCACTAAGTCTTGGGCCCGCCACAGTGACCTACTGTGTTCTTATAATACCGTCCTTTAAGAGCAGGGCCGTTTCTTCCGCAATGAATTGCGCGTCCGCGCGAGAGTAGCGCCGCGATTTGACGGCTACAGGGGTACAATCAGTGGTCAGGTTGGGGAACAGTGAGAGTGGCTCCATGTCCATTTGAGAGAGGGCGCACACAGCGAGCGTGTCCGGCCCACCGAAGTCTATTTCCAAACGTCCATGCCGCTTAAGGAAATCAAGTCCTAACAGAACGTCAGCGCATAAAGCAGGTAATACCATGAGATACACGTCCGGGAACGTGCGTCCCTTTTTCACAAGTTTCAATCGACACGCCCCTTTTGTGCTCAACCGAAGTCCCTGAGAGGCCATGAAGATCCGGCGGGTTGTCCCGAGAACCGGCCACCCATGTTGATGCACGAGTCGCTGATCGATCAAACTATCCGTGGACCCCATGTCAATCAAAGCTTGCGCAAAAACGCCCGCGACCGTGAGCGGAATGATGGCCTGCGCAAGGCCGGCATACCCGGCAGGTATTGTACCGGCCGGGCGAGAAGATCGCGCCTCGCGGGTGGATCCCACGCCGGCTGCAATCCTTCGGGCAACGTCGGCAGGTTGGGCCTCAGCAGGAGCATTGAAGTCAGTTGGCTCATCAGCAGTTTCATTTGCCAGAGTGGGTGTGTGTAGGTCGTAAGAGCAGCCGCCAGATGGCGCTCGAGTCACGTGAGAAAGATCTCTGCCGTCTGCAGATTCATATGCCAAAGTGGGTGCATGTAATTCGTAAGAGCCGCCGCCAGATGGCGTTCGCGTCACGTGAGAAAGATCTCTGCCATCTGCAGATTCATATGCCAAAGTGGGTGCATGTAATTCGTAAGAGCCGCCGTCAGATGGGGCTCGAGTCACGTGCTGCGTTTGCCGCACATCGAGAGGAGTTTCCAAAGCAGGAGCATGTCGCTTGTTTGAAGTAGGCGTTCGAACGCCAGTCAAGGTCGGTCGCGCTGTGGCCGGTCGCGTTCGCGCCATTTGTTTCGGCGGCCCGGTGTATCTCACCAAGGTCGGGCGTGTAGCCAGAGGCCCGCGAGAAGGAGAGCGGCTCTTCAAAGCCGAGTGAGGCACCCCGTCCGGCGCTCGATCCGTTGGCTCCGCGATGAGCCCATTCAAGGTTGCGCGGGGACGCGTGCCCCGAGCGGCCTTCCTGCAGACCTTTGCAAAATGGCCCTTGGTGGAGCACAGCTGGCATGTAGCCTCCCGGGCCGGGCATTCAGAGCGAGGGTGCTGCCGATTCCCGCAAAAATAACATTTTGCATACCGGTCAGGCCATGGCCGGGCAGCGGCGGCAGCAGTGAGGCCGGAAGCGGAGTCCGCTTCAGGAGCTCCCAGAGACTCGGCCGTAGTGGTCGGATCCTCCTCCGTATCCTCGGCGGTAGCCCTCTCCGGTCGCGCGAGTTGCGAGGTCCCCGCCACGACTCGTGGGTGATCATATGTGGTGGATTGTTCTCGGGCATCTGTGTATACGCGTGCCAGCCGTAGTGCCTCTGTAAATGTCAGATCCGCGACCTCCAGGAGTCGGAGCCGCAAGACTCCAGAATTAATTCTGGAGATGAATTAATCTCGGAGCAAGTCGTCCTGCACTTGCTCGTGGGTCCGGACGTCCTGCACGCAGTCTGCCAACAGGTAGCGCAACTCCTGCACGAAGCGATCAATCAATTCAGATGGTTGTTGTCGCCGCTGAGAGAGTTGATGCCGGCCGTGCACAGTGCTCCGTGTCTTTACGTAGAGGCGCTTCAGCTCGGCTAGAGCCGTAGCGTACGTCCCAAATCGAGAAATGTTCCGGAAAACGGTGTGATAGACCTTCGACTGTAACACGGACAGCTTCATCGCTGCGGTGGGCTCTGTTTCATGAGCAGCAAAGTAATTCTCCAGCGTTTTGAGCCAGTGAGTGAACTCCGATGCTGATCCCTCAGCTTGAGGGTCGGCTCCGAGAATCGGTACCACGATCATCTTGTGGTCAGCCATTCCGGCGATCTAAATGATATTAAATGTCGTGAAAATCAAGCTCAGACACGACTTGACCTCTGGGTAGGTTTAATATCATTTAGATCTGTAGTACATCCTGTAAGAATACATGCATGCAACAGGCATTAAAATCAGAGTATTTCATGAGCAATGGTCGATTCAATATAGCAATGGTCCAACAGAGAGGACAGTCAGCGCAGCATTTAGGGGCGTACATACCATTCAAACTACAGGACTATGTCACAGTGAGTTCCGCTGGAGTGTCCGCGCGCCCCGGTTGTCCCGGGTCTTATAGACGCCCCTTCTGTAGCGAGCACACCCTGGGTTCACCTTGGTATAATTTCACTACATATATATTTTTTGAAACTATATTGTATAGTCAGTCAGAAAACCAATGTTGCTATTTGCACAGACTCCTGTATGGCGGCCATCTTGGATTTTCAAAATTGCCGCCATAGAACTAATTTTTCTCAATATCTCAGCTTCTAAATAACATAGAGCTTTGATTCTAACGGCTAAACATACATTTTCAAGGGCCCCGAATCCAATGGTAACAAGTTCGATAAGCTAGACATGACCATAGAGCTCCTATGTGGCGGCCATCTTGGATTTTTCAAACTGGCCGCCATAAAACTGATGTAACTCACCTTCTAAAGAGCACAGAGCTTTGATTCATCATTGAGTAAAGTCATCATCATCCTCATCATCATCGCTTTCGTTAATCACATCTTGAGAGTCCTCATCATTTTGGCACTGGATGTCACACTGACAAAGGTCTGTACAAGCCAAGTTGTTTGTTCTGCAGGAACATCTAGATGAAGAACAGTCTGTTTTGCACTGACATCTAACCATTTGAATGATGGCCTTGGGGGCTGGAGGCTCCTCAGTTGTGGTTGGTTTCACTTGTCCATCCGTGTCTTTGTAAAAGCCGTTTTGCAGGGGATTCAGCTGAGGATCCTGTTGAGCAATGCTTGCCTGACCCCACACTATGGCTTGGATATGGACTCTAAGGATGTGCTGCTTGAGAGCTCCAAGAGTAGGAGGAAGCCTGTCACTTTCTGCCATGTGTTTGCAAAAGAGATACCATCGTAGTTCGGGGATGCTGTCGATGTGGATGCCATTTGGAGAGTAAGCAGCGCATACAAAGTTAGCTAGTGTGGACAACATGTCCTCCGTCACTTCAGTTGCATCTGAAAGCATTCGCACGGTGTCTATGACATCTTCACTTGCTTTGAGGTAGACATGCAGCCAGGTTGCTTTGCCTATTCGAGAGAACCTCCCAGTGTTGTCTGCCCCTGTGAAAGCATGAAAGGCTGGCAACGCCTTTGCTCTTTCGACCCCTAGAGCTGTCCACAGTGGCTCTATTTGAAGTATTCCAGAGGCCATGGAAATGGATGTATTCCTCAGCAGTAGGTCATAGTTTGCTATGACTAGTACCAGGACATCTGTGTCGGGAGAGAAGAACACCAACTGCGCATCATGTGGGTTTCGCTGGGATGCCAGCACGGCCTGGTGGATCAACAGGGTGTCAGCTTCTTCATGGTTGTTGTCCTCGAAGAGCAGGTCACTGTTGCTCCTAGTACGCCCTGAAGCAGACGTGATGATCAACTTGGATGAGTGACTGTTGTATTCTAGAGTTTTCGCTGCCAGATAGTCAGTCAGATCAGCCTTTGTTTTGTCATGAGAAAGGAATCTGCTCATTGGGATGTGTTTGATGTTGGTGTCATCTCTGACTTGATACTGTACCGCATCCTTTCCTTGCCTTCTTTTAGCCCTGGTAGCACTCTTCAGAGAATCGTTTTTGTACGTGTCAAAGACCAGTATGATCTCATCACAATCTTTTGTTAGAGACATGAGTCTGTCATTGAAGCATTCACCCAGATCGTTGACTTTCACTACAGTGGCTGGTTTCTTTGTCAGCTTATGCACAAGTACCATCCCATCCACCAGTGCAATTTTCCGACTTGTAGGTTTACTCGATGTGGATGCCATAGTTCTTGTGTCCATTGGATCTTCTTGTAGAACACTTGCAGCTGGTGTCTGCTGCTGATCTTTGGGGTGAATTTCTGCTCTTGCTAACTTGTCGAGGAGATGAATTAACTTCGACTTGTCAGTGCATGGAAGAATTGTCCCATCTGGAGCGAACAATGCTCTTGGTGTCACAGTGAACTCGTAATTTCCGATGGCATATTTCTGGTTGACGTCTCTGTTTGACTTGGCAAGGACCATGAGCCTTCCGTACAGTTCCTTAGTCTCCTTCAGATCCACAGTCCTGTCTCTGAGTTTCACTGTGGTTCTCTTGTTCCCAGACGTGAACATCTTGTTGTTCTCCTTCTTGACTGGTGCCCAGAGGCTAACATCTCCATTGATACGCTCTGACATGTAGTCTTCATACAACTTCTGACCAGTGACATCAATGTTCAAGATCTGTGGTACATACTCGTCTGGGATGTAAGCATTCGTTATCACATTGTGCAGCTTGTCACCTTCAGTGTCAAATGGATTCCCGTGACTCAGTAAGACAGCAAAGCAAAGGGAACCGTCACCGATATATACAACCACCACCACAGACATATTGATGTATAATAGGCTACAAATACACTGCAACCATCACCACAATATCAGGTATATTGCTCAGTATATAAATAATACAAAAACACACGCTATAAACTAATTATTTTCCTCAGCTGTACCCTGGGGATCAAACTTATTACTTTAGTAGCTTGTCCACCCGTAAACAGATTTTAAGTTCTCATGAACATTAGGAGTATCTGTGTGTTATTTGGCAGTATGCCACAAAGGCCCACAAAGGGCAAAACACTCGCAGTAGAATAGTATTTCTCATTACAGTCAACACAGTCAGGTTCAGCATGTCCAGATTTTAGATTTCGTTGGATTGTTTTTGGGATTTAGAAAAATCAAAGCTCCGTCTTATTTAGAAGATGAGATCCTGAGAAACATCAATTTTACGGCAGCCAGTTTGAAAAATCCAAGATGGCCGCCACATAGGAGCTCTATGGTCATGTCTAGCTTATCGAACTTGTTACCATTGGATTCGGGGCCCTTGAAAATGTATGTTTAGCCGTTAGAATCAAAGCTCTATGTTATTTAGAAGCTGAGATATTGAGAAAAATTAGTTCTACGGCGGCAATTTTGAAAATCCAAGATGGCCGCCATACAGAAGTCTGTGCAAATAGCAACATTGGTTTTCTGACTGACTATACAATATAGTTTCCAAAAATATGTAGTTTTCCAAATCCCCCAAAAAATCCAACGAAACTTTAAATCTGGACATACTGAACCTGACTATATGGACGGACTGAAGGAAAAGATGAACAAGTGGAAGGAATGTATGGAGACAAAAGGTGTGAAGGTGAATATAGGAAAGATGAAGGTGATGGCAAGTGGTAAAGCATGTGGGGAGGTGGAAAGAACTGGGAAGTGGCCGTGTGCTTGTGTGCAGGAAGGGTGTCGGAGTGAACTCCATTCAATGTACAATGTGCGCTGAGTGGGTTCATCAAAAATGTAGTGGTCTGAGAGGGTCATTAACCAGTGTGGCAGCTACATTCAAATGTAAGGTGTGCACAGAGGGAGCTGCAGATGTAGGAAATGTTGAGTTGGATCTTGGAGACGGCGTGAAGCTGGAAGGTGTGAAAACATTTTGCTACCTCGGAGACATGCTGAATGGAGAAGGTGGATCAGACTCGGCAACGGTTGCTCGAGTGAGATGTGCATGGAAGAAGTTTCGGGAACTGAGTGGCATGCTGATGAGGAGGGGTGTGTCGTTGAAGCTGAAGGGAAAGGTGTATGCTGCATGTGTGAGAAGTGTTATGATTTATGGGAGCGAGACATGGGTAATGACCGTAGAGCAGCAACGAAGGCTGGAAAGAGTGGAAATGCGAATGGTTCGGTGGATGTGCGGAGTATCGTTGAGAGAGAGGAAGACAAATGATGAATTGCGAAAGATGATGGGAATAGAGCCTGTGATGGATGCTGTGAAGAGGAATAGGTTGAGATGGTTTGGTCATGTGTTGAGGAAGGATGAAAGTGACTGGTTGAGAAGAATGATGGAAATGAATGTAGAATGAAGTAGAGGACGGGGAAGACCGAGAAAGACTTGGCTAAAGATGGTGGAAGAAGAAATGCGGGCAAGGGGGTTAACGAGAGATGCAGAAAATAGGGCAAAATGGAGAAGATTGTCATGGGGACCGCAAGGCTAACCCCCGCTCTAGCAGGGAAAATGGCCTTAAAATGCATGTTGTTGTTGTTGTTGTCTCAGGGACGAGTTGTTTACCGTTACTTGGTAATGATGCACAGCATGGACTTTCTAATTGCACTCGTCCATTGAAGAAATCACCAAGTCTGCCATGTCCATAGGAGGCACTCCCACAAAGTTCAAAGTCCACTCACTGGTAGCGATGCATCGGGGTTTGGGTAGCACACATTACGCCTGGCGCTGGCACACATGATTGGGAGTTTGCAGTACGAGCGTCTGCCCATTCAGTGAGCTGAGAAAGTTCTCCAAGCAAACTATCGTTGTGCAGAGGCACACCCCATTCTTTCAGGTAACTTTCCAAGTATTTTCGGCTTCTTTTGGATTCTCTGTGAGCCATTTTAGGTAACAATCCTGATCTCGCACACATTATACTTTCGGGTGCCCTGAACACCGCCGTTTCTCGGGCTTTCTCCGCATGAACAGGAACATTCTCTGCCAGATTATGTCATTTTAAAAGTTGTGTATTGACTGGATGTGACCCCGCCTTCTCCTCCCCACCTCTCCCAGAGATGTCACAGGTTAATAAGATTAAATACCTGATAATACAAATTACCTCCGTTTGGCTTCTTTGGAGTTTCCCTCTGAGTACATTAGCCCACGTAGTACTGAAATCCATTGTTTGTTCCTCCGCCATTTCCCAATTTCCTCGTGATTCACCTAAAACTACACAGATGTCTCCTGGTCTCTCATGAAGTAACTTCTCATTTTATGGGAAACTAATCATTATTTGATAAAGATACACACACATACATTGCAATCAGCAACATACCTTAAACAAGATCGAAGCGGGTTGTAAGACCAGGATACCTACACACAATGGCCTCTCTTTTTAGAAAGATATTTTGAGGAGACAGCCGGCTTCACGTTCCCCTTTTGAGGACCGGGTGCTCTGAGTTATAGCGCCCCCCCCCCCTCTGCCATGATTTTAACCGATCACAATATCTCCCGTGGCCACGTCATTCAATCACAGTCCCGCTCTGGCGTTTTCAAGTGTTTTGGTTGGTCTTGTGCGTTATTCTGTCTTTCTGTTTGTCTGTCTGTCTGTTTGTTTGTCTAGTCTCTATGTCAGTTGCCTACAAGTCACAATTTTCAACTGATCCTCACAAAACTTCACCAAACCGTCGAGTTGATCATAAGCAAGAAGCCAATTGTTTTTGGGGTCAAAAGGTCAAAGGTACCCTAACTCTAAGTGATTTGCATATCTGGACACATACTCAACCACCATGTAATTTTGAGGTCAACATAGGCTAAAGGTCAACATACGCCAGATTTCTAAAATCCTGAATTTTCATCAGATTGACTTGAAATTTGAAGCGGACTTGCATCACTGCTCACTGAATTCAACCACCGAGTATTTTTGAGGTCAACATAGGCCAAAAGGTCAACCTAGGCCAAATTTCTAAAATCCTCAATTTTCATCCGATTGACTTGAAATTTGAAGAGGACTTGCATATCTGGTCACTGAATTCAACTAACAACTATTTTTGATTGACCAAAAGGTCAACATAGGCCAACTTTCTAAAATCCTCAATATTCATCCGATTGACTTGAAATTTGAAGACGACTTGCATATCTGGACACTGATTTTAACCCCCATCTATTTTTGAGGTCAACATAGGCTATATTTCTAAAATCCTCAATTTTCATCCGATTGACTTGAAATTTGAAGAACATTTGCATATCTGGTCACTAAATTCAACCACCAAGTATTTTTTAGGTCAACATAGGCCAAAAGGTCAACATAGGTAAAATTTCTAAAATCCTCAATTTTCATCTGAATGTCTTGAAATTTTAAGAGGATTTGCAGACCAGGTCACTGAATTCAACCACCAATTATTTTTGATGTCATCATCGGCCAACAACTTATTTTAGGGATTTCACAAGTATTGTGCTATGCACGACATATTTCTTGTTATTATTATTTATTTATGGAAATCACCCCAAACAAGGTGTGAAGCCACTCGAGGTAAGAGACTACAGTAAAGCTCAATAGATTTAAAGCAAAACAGGTGGATTAAAAAATAAATAATAATAAGAAAACATTCAAGACATAAACGAAAACCATCGACAAAAGAGGTGGTGGCAATACCAAGTCTCACAAAGGTGAGCAACCACCTTGAATTACAAGACAAAGAATAAATAAAGAAAGAAATAAATAAAGACATGTCAACAACAAAAGTCTGGTGAGATAGTATGAAACTTTAATGATGTAAGAGGTCGGAGCTGTGTCGATCATACGCTGATGGAGGGAAGCGGTACGTTACAGGAAGTGAATTCCAAAGCAAGAATGCACGAGAGAAAAAAAACTATTTGCATTTCCTTCTCCACTCTGGACCAGCTACAGCGTATGGGTGTGCAGAGATGGCAAACCAAGTCCTGCATCCAAACACTCGTACGGGAGGAACCAAGTAAGAAAGGCCAACAGAACATTTGCCATGAAAATATCTGTAGAGCAAACCAAGAGTGGCAATCGACCTACGGTGAGAGGGCGATTGAAGAGTTGATCCCATCTCCACACCAACCAGGTTGACTATGCGTTTCTGGAGCTTATCTAGTAAAGATAAGTGGCAAGCTGGCGCTCCAGGTCAAATGTGGCAACAGTACTCCATGAGGGGACGTATAGTTGTCTTATATAGGTACAAAACAGCATCAGGAGGTAAATACCTCTGCGCTCGATAAAGACAACCAACTCGTTTGGAAGCACTCTTAGCAATACCAGAAATGTACTTATCCCAACGCGGGTTAGAGATGTCCAGACCAAGAAGCCGAAGCTCCGATGATTCTGTTAAGGTTGAAGATCCCATGTGTACAGAAGGGAGAGACCTGTTTCTAGAACGAGATATGGACAACAGTTTAGTTTTCTTTGCATTGAAGGTTGCCAGCCAGTCGTGCCCCAACTTCAACACATTCTCCAAGTCATTGTCCAGAGAAACACCAACCTCATTACGAGTGGCGTTGAGTGAATCAGCAGATGTAAAGTAGAGTGAGGAATCATCAGCACACATGGCAAGCTGAGACAGAACAATATCAGGAAGATCATTGATATAAACAAGGAACAATGTGGGACCAAGGACAGAACCGCGGAGCGCGCCGAGTCACGCTAGTATATATAAATATAAAATGGAGCAAGTGCATGTATGTAATAATAATAATAATAATAATAATAATAATGTATTTATGGCCAGGGCCGGCCCTAGATCAAATGACAGCCCAGACAAGGGGCGTCATTGGCAACACCTCTAAATTTGGTCAACTTTTTAAGAGAGCACAGGCAGTGGTAAGGTGGTAGTAAGGGCAGGTGGCAGTGGTAAGGTGGTAGTAAGGGCAGGTGGCAGTGGTAAGGTGGTAGTCAGGGCAGGTGGCAGTGGTAAGGGAGTAGTGAGGGTACAGCAATAAAGATAGGTAGCAATGAGGTATGGGAGACAGAGTCTTTTTGGGCGATGGAAGTATTAAATATGTAGATTCTTCATTTTTCAGGAAGGAGTCCAGACATAGAGTACTGTGCAGTTTTGAAGGAGCAGGAGTTGAGGACGTCGAAGGAAGGTTAAATGACATAATTAGACTAGGCTAAATTTCCAGAAATGCATCTAATACAAGTTATAGAGGCATTTCTGAGTAAAAGTTGGTAACAAGTGTTTTTAACCTATTTTGGGGGTGCTGATCATGAAAAAATAGGATACCAAGCTGAATTTTTGGTATTTGATGCTCAAATCTGGAAAAAACTAAATGGCCGCCAAAATATTTAACTTTTAGCCGCTGAACTCAGAATCACACAGGAAGACATTTCAACAAGTACACTTTACATGAAACAAGATGAATATTTCCGGGCAATCAAATTTGTATATACTATTTTAGCAGAAATCGATGTTTCGGCCATTTTCCAAGATGGCCGCCATCAAATCTTATATTGACGATATCTCCAGTTCTAGTGAACATAGAATCATTATTTTGATGTCTAGCCCCAGGTTATCGAGGTCAAGGAAGCATATGAGCGCACTATTATTAGTGTTGGACCAAAGCTATATACTGAAACAGGACACATTCAAGGTGGTTGCTCACAAAATAGCTCTAAATATCGGCTTCCTGCAGCTAAAATGATATCTACAGACACTTACACATGGACCCTTGTGCCACACAGCTCATATAATAAACAACACGATTACAAGGCAATACAACTTTACTTTTGATCTTCATTGATTAATACGATTACATGCAGTGAACAATCACATATGAACGTTTAACTATATACAGGTAGCACAGTCATGACGTCTTTTACAATATGCAGGCTCGACGGTAAGTTGAATAATGTCGTTAACACATTACACATTGTCATTAAAGCAACCGTCCTGGTCAGTTTCTTGCCGACATACACATGCAGCTGTGCAGCCAAGTTTTGCTTTACGGCAGCTACAGCGCATGGTACGACACCGTGACCTGCAACTGCAAGAAACAAGTTCAAGACACGACTCAGGAATTGGATGGAGTGTCATCAGCACTGGTTGCAAATTGGTAGCGACCCTTTTCCATCCCAACTCCGTGACATTCGGCAGGTTCGGAAGTGGGCAGTGTGCCTCCTTCCATATCAGAGATTGGTAATGCACACGCTGGATGTGGAATTTGAGAGCATCGCTCGTGGGTGGCATCGCTTCTGGTTTGCAGGCCTTCTCAAACATGACCCGACGAACGCTATCTGTTGTCTCCAGATTGTTCATCCCGTAGATTTTGCAGACAAATATTTCTGTCGATTTTGACACTTCAGGGGTCAAATTCCCTACTCCCAAACCCACAAGAAGGTGGTGATACTCAAGGAAGACTTTCCATGCTGAACGTTTCGTGTGTCCACAGATGTGCGATGTCGTGTCCGATCCCGTAAGAGCGTGAAATGGCAGAAGTGATTGGACTGAATTTGATGGCAGTTGTGATATAATGGACCTATGGGTATGTACTTTCTCTTCTGGGCAGTACCAGCCATCATCCATAGATTTCTGCAACTGACACGCGGAAAATGTGCCACCAACAACAGCATGACATCAGTGTCTCTCGCACATACAACTACAGTGTCCAGCCGACTATCTATGACATGTAGAATTATGCGTGTGTCCGCTTCTTCGTGTGTTGCTTTTAGTGGAGTGAGGTCAGTATTGCCACGTGATGACCTGATTTCACGCTCATCGTCAAACCCCCCTGCAACCACAATCTCTGTATCACCAGGAGCATGTGCCAGAAGTTCTTCCGAGAGGAAGCGAGCAAGGGCTGCCTTGTTTTCTGGAAGGGCAATGAAGTTTATCCAGGAGTTAGGCAGTGGCACCTCCCGTCCTTCTACAATACGACGTATTGGACGACTTGTCTTTGTTCGTTTGGTTCTTGTTCCTGCTTTGATCGACTCATCTCGGTATCTGTCAAATACAACGTCTATGCGAAGATATTGCATTCCTGACTGGAAGATTGATCTTGTGAAAACGTCTGCCAAGTCTCCAAATGTCTTGGCAGCAACCGGTTTCCCAATGGCCACGACTCGAGCCTGTCCATCTATAACAAGACAAGCTGATTTCCCGTGCAGATCGAGCGTAGCAGGACATGGAACATCTGCTGTCAACATATCAGCCAGCAACGATTTGTTTCCTGTCCTTAAATTGCCATTGAGCTCTGCCAGCGAGACTGGTACTCGAAGAAGTTCGTGGTTCAACACGTTGTCCAAGTTGATCGTGCGGCCAGATGCATATGCCGTTACCAAACGTTGGAGGAAGTTTTGATCAGCTTTCAGAACAGTGCGTTTGTTCTTTTCGGCACTGTGTTGTACTACCTTATAAAGATCGTCGAATGTTGGAGCATTGTTCTTCTTGATGGTGTCATACAATGAGTGCTGAGGCACTGAGGTTTCTGCGTCTCCAACAAGTCTATCCTCCACAAATTCATCCAGTTGTTTCTGACCCATGACTCGTGCGTTCAGTAGCGATGTTTGGATTTCTTCGCTAGCAACGTCTTTTGTTGCAATGTTTTGCAGCGCAGCGTGATGCGTATCAGGTGCAAACACATGGAAGCGTTCCAATATGCTGAGCAGAATGTTCTCGTCTGCATTGTCACGTTGTTGTCTTGCTGGTTTCGATTCGTTATGGCTGAGCAAGTCTTTTGGATATATCTGCAACATTTCACGCGTATCTGCTGCAATATGTGCTCTCAGGTTGTAAGACAATGCCCATCTGTTCAAGGCTGTATTGGTTTTGGTGATACCAACGATTCCTCCGGCCCTTTTACCAGTTCCATTCAACCACTCTTGTGCCTGGTCGGGATCAACCTGATTGAACTTACGCGCCGACCGTTTGACCACAAAATTTTCTTTTTTGAATTCTTCGAGAACTGACTCTGGTAGGTTTCTCATTTCAGCCAAGTAGACAGGACCCCAGCATCCATAGTTTACATGGTCATACCTGAGAAAGAAAGGTAGCATGCAGGTGAATGAATGGATGTGAAGGTCCCAAAGTCCATCTCGTTGGGCTCTTGTGAACATAAGTAGAATTGCTACCATTTCCAGGTATCCCCACCAGAAAGAGAAGTTGACATTGTCCTCCTTTCTGCGTTCCAGGAAATCTGACATCAATGATGAAAACGTTGGGTTTGTCAGCAAGGTGACAAGGATCTCAACAGCTGCCAGGTCGGATGCAGCCTTGGATATTTGAATATGCAGTTGCTCGTCGGCTTCTTTCACATAGTCTAGTAGATTGGGTCCTAATAGTCGCCATAGGGCCTGGCATGTAATTTTGTGTGCTCGCATGGCTTTGTTGAACTTTTTGCCAGCCAATGCTGCTTCAATGGTGTTCTGTCCCATTAGACCAGCTTCAACCCAGGCCTCTGCCAATCCAGATCCGTGCATGTGTTCTCCAATAACTTTTAAAAAGTTCATTGAAATGTGTAGCCCTCCTAGACGTGGAATGAGTCTCTTCTTGTACTCCGGATTGCACCACTTCAACTCCATGAGCTTGCAATAAAGTGCTTGATCCACACTCAGTACCGTGTATTCTTGTCCGAAGCGAGATGAAACTTCCAAACATCGCTCCACGACTGTTTTGAGTGTATCAAACTCGTGCACTGGTGCCAGGATTATGGGCATATAGCCAACTGTAGTTTGTGGAGGATCATTTTGTGTCAGGGACTCATTGAATACTGTCCAACTGGTTTCCGTTGTTGAGTTGAGTCGCATGAAATTGAACGCTAAATCCACCGATTGGGCCCTTGCTGCACAATCAGTGTCCTTGGACGGTTGATGATACCAAGTTTTTTCCACTTGGCCACTGAAAGATGGTTCGGCCCTGACGGCAGGCATAGTTGCAGCATTTAAGGTGTCCATGACCTCTGGGACATGCAGCATTCGGTCTTTAGAAAGAACCATGCTGTCCCACTTCACGTCTGCGGATGGTCCTCTCTGCCACGCTGCCAGCTGAGTGGCATGGAAGGTTTCTTTTCCGTCCAATGTCTCATCCAGTATGTCGATATTGTCAGCAGTGTAGAACAGAAAGCGGTCAGGAACTAGATTAGGTGGTATGACGGCACCGGTGTTTGGATTCATAGACTTAATTGTGGACTTGGCTAAGGTTGTGTCCAACTGCAACACTTGATGGTAACTGAGGGTGTGTCCTGCCTTATGGAACATTTCCACCAACTCCTTAGATCGTGTAGTTTGGTGCAGGGTGCTGCCGAGCCCTATATGTTTCGGCGTCAGTTTACTGCCTCCGCTCACTCCATATACCATGTCCTGAGCACTGCTGAGGACTTGTTGTTCTAGTTTCGTATCATCTTCTTTGGCAACGCATGGTTCTATTTCAAGCTGACACGGACCACCATATAAGAGCTTGAGGAACATGTAGACAGTCTCTGGTACGCAACTTAGTGCGTTTCCGATGCTCACTTCAAATCCCACGTGGCCAGGCTTATCAAGCAAATCTCCTCGAAGTTTTAGGGCAACATGCACCAGCGACAGGAAGATGTCCTCTTCAGGCCCGAACCTAGGCATTGTTAGTTGTTCGTCTGCTTCATCCGTCAGTCCAGATACAGCATTGCCGGTATACTTAGATGGTACCAACAACGTTTCTCTCTGAGATGTCCCACCATCAGGTCGAACAAAGAGGATGGTATCACCTACTCGAGATTGCAGTTTTTCCCTGAATGTTGTCCGACGACTTACAAAGGACTTCGGAATAACTGTGTTAGCTTCCTCTGAAAGATTTACATACCGATCCCAGACGTCACTTAGCCTCAGCACATGACCCTTTTGGGCTGCATACATAAGTTCTGAAGAAAGCCATATCAAAGGTAAGTCTTGACTGGTGTGAAAATCTTCTTTGACTTTGGATGTACTTCTTTTGAACGAACTTAAGCAAGGAAGGTGATATTTACCTTCCGCTGCGATGAGGTCACTAACGCCTGCCAAACTGAAGCATAGCTTGTGATGTAATTTAGATGCCTCTAAAATATCTTTGCTGACATTGAATGTCATAACTGAACTTAATCGTTGTTTTGACGTACGATCCTGACAAAACATGCACAGCGTCCAGTCAACTGGCTTGACAGAGCTCCGACGTATGACACGACCTTGGGTAGACCCAACAACTGAGCTGCATGTTGGTACATTTTCTCGGTCCTGATGATGATCTTCCAGTCTTTCTAGGCGAAGAAGTTTATTTTTATCGGTGAATTGGACATAACAGTTTTTGTGCCATACGATTGAGGTGGTATTCGAACCCAACGCCAGATCCAGACGCTCAATTATATTGCGGTTTTTTGGGTCGCGTAATTTCTTTCTGGTTTCGTAAGCCTTAGCGAGTGTGGCTTGACCTTGATTGCTGGCAGATCGCAAATCCCCATCTGTTTGGCATAAAATGCATAAGGCGAAGTCAATCGATGATGGTCGTTTCAGAGTAGCAACAGGATCCATCTTGATCTAGTCTGAAAATAAAAGAAAGAGAGGTTGCATGTCACCATCCCGGTAAATAAACCGTCCTTAACTAGACATGATAACAACCTTAACTAGAAAATACAGTTGACAGTGATCTGAAAGCAATGTAATGCCAATCAAGGTAAAACGGCAATAAAAGCCAATATGGTGTATGAAACATCTTCCATTGAAAGCCTGCAATTCAGCTTGGTATCCTATCTTTTCGTGGTCAGCACGCTCACATACAGCTAATAAGCATAGATACCAAGTGCTACTATGACATTCCTATTTTTAAAAGAAAATTAGAAATGTCAATATCGCGTATACTTTTTTTGACGGCCATTTTGTTTTTTGGCTGATTTAAGCCCTAAATATGTAATATTCAGCTTGGTATTATTTTTTATCGTGATCAGCACCCTCATATACAGCTAATAAGCATGGATACCAAGTATTACTACGACATTCCACTTTTCTGAAGAAAAAAAACAAATATCGCATAAACTTTTTTGGCGGCCATTTTGTTTTTTGCTGATTTAGGCCCTAAATATGCACATTTCAGCTTGGTATCCGTTTTTTTCGTGATCAGCACCCTCATATCCACCTAAAACGCCCGGATACCAACTTTTACTCAGAAATGCCTCTGCCAAAAAAAAATCAGAAATTTAGCCTCGTCTAAATATCGGGTCAAAGCAGGGAGATACAGGTCGTGGTACACCGAGTAGCAAATGATGTAGGGAAAGTTTAACTTTACTTAGAGGTTTTGCAAAAGAGATGCAGGATATTGGGAAAGCGGCTAAAAGCAAAGGGTTGTGAGGTCATTTTTCCTGGGATTCGCCCAGGATTAGGAAATAAAGATATTGAAGGAGCTGGGGCTCCCACGTCGATCGGAAGAATGGACGCGACAAAAAGCTGGAATTCATCCGAGTTGCTTTAATCAAACCAAACACTCAGGCACTCTGAAAAGCCCGTTTATCGGGCAGCAATATATGTATATACATATTATCCCGGAGCGTTTGCCCAGGAAAGGCGAGAGGGGGCGTGGCCCAGCGTCCTGGCTGTGGCCTGGCAAGTTGAGGGCGAGCCTGCCCGGGCGTCCTGGACGAGCCCGGCATGGTGATCGCTCCGCGTCCTTGATAGGTGCAAGGCGATTGTGAAAACCCAGCGGTAGCCGCTACACACGTCCCCCCAGAATCGACTTGCACCGGCAGGGTCAATTTGAGGGGGGTCCTGATGACCCGGCCGAAGCGACCCCTGGCGGGTCGTGGGAGGGGGTCCGGTGTGGTGGTGGGCGGTCGAATGGGGGGCACCGTGGACGGGGGGCGGCCTCGCCGCGGCGGAAGGGCCACCCGTGGTGGGTGGTCGACGTCCACGTGCGCCGGCTTGAGGCGGTCCACCGCAATCCGGTCCGACCTGCCGCCGATGTCGATGACGAACGACTTGTCGTCCCGTCGCAGCACCCAGAAGGGCCCGTCGTACGGCGGCCGGAGTGGCCCCCGATGTGCGTCGTGACGCACAAAAACATACTCCGCTGTGCGAAGTGCTGGGGGGACGTAGGACCGGGGGTCACCGTGGTGGGATGTTGGCACGGGGGCAAACCGTCGGGCGGCCTCCTGGAGGACCGAGCGCTGGTGAGCTGCGGACCAGGGACTGGTAGCGTCGGGCACGAATTCGCCCGGGACGCGTAGCGCCTGGCCATAGACAAGCTCGGCGGTGGATGCCTGGAGGTCCTCCTCGGGGGCCGTGCGGGGGCCAAAAGGACCCACGGCAGCCGGTCGGCCCAACCGCCGTCTTGAAGGCCGGCCATGAGCGCGGCCTTCATGGAGCGGTGGAATCGCTCGCACAACCCGTTTGCTTGGGGGTGGTAGGCCGTAGTACGGTGGAGCTTGACCCCCAGGTTGCGGGCGACCGCGCCCCACAGCTCGGAGGTGAACTGTGGTCCGCGGTCTGACGAGATGTCCGCCGGTGCGCCGAAGCGGGCGACCCAGGTGGCGATGAAAGCCTGCGCCACGTCGGCGGTGGTGGTGGAGACGAGGGGAACGGCCTCCGGCCACCTGGTGGTCCTGTCCACCATGGTGAGCAGGTGTGTGAACCCCCGTGACGGGGGGAGGGGGCCCACCAGATCCACGTTGACGTGGTCGAAACGTCGTTCGGGCACGGTGAAAGGTGCCAGCGGGGCCTGGGTGTGTCGGTGGACCTTGGCCCGTTGGCAGGCCGTGCAGGTGCTGGTCCAATCGCGGACGTCCCGACGAAGGCCGTGCCAGACGAATCGCGCCGACACCAGCTTCTGGGAAGCTTTCCGGCCCGGGTGGGAAAGGCCGTGGAGGGAGGCGAAGATGCGGCGTTGCCAGGTGACGGGCACGATGGGGCGAGGCTGGCCTTGGGAGACGTCGCAGAGCAGGACAGTGTCCGCGAAGGGGATGTCGGCCAGGCGGAGGCCCGTGTCCGCTGCCCGGAGGGCTTGCACCGTGGTGTCGGTGGTTTGGTCCGCCGCCATAAGCGCAAAGTCCACGCCCAGGTGGACCGCGTTCGCGCTGGCCCGGGAAAGACAGTCGGCCACGGCGTTGTTTTTGCCGGCGACGTGCCGGATGTCCGTGGTGAACTCCGACACGGCGGAGAGGTGGCGCTGTTGGCGGGCCGACCACGGCTCCGTGACCTTGGCCATGGCGTAAACCAACGGCTTGTGGTCGACGAACGCCGTGAAAGGCCGGCCCTCCAGGAGGTGGCGGAAATGGCGGACGGCCAGGTGTAGACCGAGGAGCTCCCGGTCAAACGTGCTGTATTTGAGCTCGTTCGGCCGGAGCTGCCGGCTGAAAAAAGCGAGTGGCTGCCAAACCCCGTTCACCCATTGCTCATGTACGGCGCCCACCGCGTAGTCGGAGGCATCCGTGGTGAGGGCGATGGGAGCGTTGAGCACCGGGTGAGCGAGCAGTGTTGCGTCGGCGAGGGCCCGCTTTGAGCTTTGGAAGGCCGCATCCATTGCTGCGGACCAGGCGATGTCGTGCTTGGCCGGCTTGCCCCGGAGGGCTTCGTAGAGGGGCCGCATGAGTTGAGCAGCACGGGGCACGAAGCGGTGATAAAAATTCACCATTCCCAGGAATTCCTGCAGGGCCTTTATGGTGCGGGGACGCGGGAACGTGGTGATGGCCTCGACCTTGGTTGGCAGCGGCACGGCCCCGTTCTTGGTGATGTGGTGGCCCAAAAAATCAATGGCCGTCGTGCCGAAGTGGCATTTGGCCGGGTTGGCGATGAGGCCGTGCTCGCTGAGGCGCCCGAACAGTGTTCGGAGGTGGAGGAGGTGCTCGGCCCGGGACGTGCTGGCGACGAGGATGTTGTCCAGGTAAACGAAATGGAACGGCAGGTCACGCAGCACGCCGTCCATCAAGCGCTGGAACGCCTGAGCCGCGTTCTTGAGACCAAACGGCATCCGCAAGATTTCGAATAAGCCGAACGGCGTGATGACTGCCGTTTTAGGGACGTCGGCCGCCCTGACAGGTACCTGGTGATATCCCCGTATGAGATCAATTTTCGAAAAAATGACCCGTCCCGCCAGATGGGCGGAGAAGTCTTGGATATGCGGGATCGGGTACCTGTCGGGGGTGGTAGCGTCATTGAGATGGTGGTAGTCGCCACACGGGCGCCATCCACCCCCCGGCTTTGGCACGATGTGCAGTGGCGAGGCCCACGCGCTATCGGAGCACCGCACGATGCTGAGGTGCTCCAACGCGTCGAATTCGGCCTTCGCCACGGCGAGCTTGGCTGGGTCGAGGCGGCGGGCCCTGGCGTAGACCGGCGGGCCCATGGTTGGTATGTGGTGCTCGATCCCATGCCGTACTGCGACGGCCGAAAACGTCGGCCGCGTGAGGGCCGGGAACTCCGTGAGCAGGCGAGCAAACTCGTTCGCCGCCGGGACGGCGCATGCCAGCTCGGTCGGCGCGGAGCTGCTCAATGTGCATACCAGGGAGCTGAAGGTTTCGGCGTTGATTAAACGACGCCGTTGGACGTCCACCAGCAGTCCGCGTGCGCAAAGGAAGTCGGCGTCTAGCAGAGCCATGGGCACGTTTGCGGTTACAAACGTCCAAGCAAAGCGTTGGCCGCCGAAGCAGAGGGTGATGTTGCGCGGGCCAAAGGTGCGGATGGTCGATCCGTTGGCCACAACCAAGGAGGGGCCGCAAACCGCGGATTGCCTGTCCTGGTCAGAGGCGGGTATGACGCTCAGTTGGGCGCCGTTGTCGCACAGGAAGTGCCGTCCGGACGCTTTATCCGTGATGAACAGTAAGTTGCCCGTGTGGCCGGCACTCATGGCTGGTAATGAACGCCGGCCCGGCCATTTCCCGGCCTGCCGAAGGTGCACGGGGGTCGGCATGTCCGGGCCTTCTGTCCGAACCTGGCATGATAGTAACACCACGCTTGGTCAGGTGGAGGCCCCGGTCGTCGTGCTGGAGGTGGTTGGCTCGGTGTAGCGGCCGCCAATTGCGTCGGCAGTTCGGTCGTCGACCGTGCCGGGTGCTCGGGCGCCATGGGTGTTGCGTCGGACGGCGGTGGGTCCCATGTCGCCGCTGCGATGCGCTGGCCTGCGGCGGAGATCTTGTCGGCTTCTCTGGCAAGGGCCCGGGGATCTGTGATCGTCGTGCTTGCCAGGGCGAGGCGTACCGGGTTAGGCAGCTGACGGAGGAACAGCTCCCGGAACAGGAATGCCGGAGAGTGCTCGCCGAGCAGTGAAAGCATGTAGTCCATTCGCTCGGAAGGGCGCGTGTCGCCGAGCTCGGGCAGGTCGAGCAGGCGCCGTGCGCGTTCCGCCGATGGGAGGGCGAAAGCGTCGAGGAGAAGCTTCTTAATCGCGCCGTATTTGTCAGCGGCTGGCGGGCTCTCGAGGAGGCTCAGGGCGCGGGCCGCGGTGGCCGAACCGAGCGCTGCTACCACATGGTGGAAGCGGGTGTCGTCGGCCGTGATGCCTCGCAGGGCGAACAGGGAATCCGCCTGTGCGAACCAAACCGCCGCGTGAGCCTCCCAGAAGGTAGGCAGTTTAAGGGCGACTGCCGTGTCCATGTCGGTAGGTCACCAATGAAGGAGCTGGGGCTCCCACGTCGATCGGAAGAATGGACGCGACAAAAAGCTGGAATTCATCCGAGTTGCTTTAATCAAACGAAACACTCAGGCACTCTGAAAAGCCCGTTTATCGGGCAGCAATATATATACATATTATCCCGGAGCGTTTGCCCAGGAAAGGCGAGAGGGGGCGTGGCCCAGCGTCCTGGCTGCGGCCTGGCAAGTTGAGGGCGAGCCTGCCCGGGCATGCCCGGGCATGCCCAGGTGTCCCGACCGAGGCCTGGCAAGTTGAGCGCGGGCCTGCCCGGGCGTCCTGGACGAGCCCGGCATGGTGATCGCTCCGCGTCCTTGATAGGTGCAAGGCGATTGTGAAAACCCAGCGGTAGCCGCTACAATATAAAATATGAGCAGAGCAATAGATGTCATCCATTGGCTGGAACGATGGTATTTTTCACATCGGTATATATGATTATTTTTTTGGTGGATACGTGTGCATATTACGAAAATTAATACTGGGTTGTCAGCAATAAACAAAATGTTGCTGGAATAAAAAAAAGAAGCTTCTGGAATAATTTACAGTCAAATATTGACTTAATAAAGTGTATTACTGCACTGCAACATGCATAAGTTATGGTGTAGTAGTTACCTTATTCACATGTCGCGGTTACCTTATTCTTGGTAACCACTTGTCACGGTTAACTTATCCGCATGTGACGGTTACCAATACGATGGGGTTGGTCTAACCCACGCACACGGGCTTTTGGTTGTGTCGTCGTGACGCACGCGCGGCTGTTGGAGCCACGCCCTCCGAAGAGGGTTCTTGGTTTTATATAAGCCGTTACGACTTCCGTTCGTGAGCAGTTGCTGGAGATTTCTGTACAATAAACAACCTTTTGTACCCAACGAAATGGCCTCTTCTTGTCGTCTTCGGCAACCGCTAAACTGGTGACCCCGTTGCCCCCGAACATATTCGGGGGCCAAATGAACACGGCAGGATTGCGACCGCAATTTCTTCCACAAGACCTAAACTCGAACTGCCGGAGTTTTCGCAACGACGAGCGGCCATGTGGTTCGCGCATCGCGCTCGGTTCCTCCTCTACGACTAGAGGGGCGAACCAGCTCCGGGACCCTCCGAAGGAACGCCGTTACGGGGCATTGGCGGCACGGCTACTTTGTCGCCTTCGCGCACACAGGCCGAGTACTGCTGCTCATCGCCTCCGCGCACACAGGCCGGGCACGGCTACTTCGTCGCCTTCGCGCACACAGGCCGAGCACCGCTGCTTGTCGCCTTCGCGCACACAGGCCGAGTACTGCTACTTCGTCGCCTCCACGCACACAGGCCGAGTACTGCTGCTCGCCACTCCTACTACGGCGGATCCCGAGGCTGATGCTCCTGCAACTACAGCTACTACCGCTGCTCATCTCTTGCGCACGGCTGCTTCGTTACCTTCGCGCGCACTGGAGCCTCGTTGTCTTCGCGCGCACTGCTGCTCGCCACTCCCGCAATTCCTACTGCTGCAACTACAACTGCTACCGCTGCTCGGCACCCGCGGCCCGGCTCTGTTCCACCCGCGGCCCGGCTCTGTTCCACCCGCGGCCCGGCTCTGTTCCACCCGCAGCCCGGCTCTGTTCCACCCGCGGCCCGGCTCTGTTCCACCCGCGGCCCGGCTCTGTTCCACCCGCGAACTACGTACACGCCCGTGGCGTGCCTTCTGGTGGGGCGCGTGTAGTGGTTACCTTATTCACATGTCGCGGTTACCTTATTCACTTGTCGCGGTTAACTTATCCGCATGTGACGGTTACCAATACGATGGGTTTGGTCTAACCCACGCACACGGGCTTTTGGTTGTGTCGTTGGAGCCACGCCCTCCGAAGAGGGTTCTTGGTTTTATATAAGCCGTTACGACTTCCGTTCGTGAGCAGTTGCTGGAGATTTCTGTACAATAAACAACCTTTTGTACACAAAGAAATGGCCTCTTCTTGTCGTCTTCGGCAACCGCTAAAATTGTGTTCAACCATCGTCAGCTAAGCGATAGGTTCAATATGCTAGTTAAACCAAAAACACAATGTTTGTTTGTCATCAATTGCAATATTGTTACAGACACGACTTTGATGTTAAAGTGGGCCGAGCGGAATGGCCGTCGTGTCCGCACAAATTACCCGACTATACTCGACGTTGACGAAGTCGCGCGATGCTGGCTCAATAAGGAAAAGAAGACACCCGGCTGGATTACAATAACACAATACGACACCAGGGGTTCAGTTCTCAAGACCTCCGGAGGAGGTTATATTAAGGCGGAAGGTTAGATTACAACTACAAGAGGGACAGCATAGAAAGACAGGCACTTAGACACACTCTTATATTAACCCCGGACAGACGACAGACACACGGGACAACGGCTGACTCACACGGGGGTTTGATGGCTAGGAAAGGCAGGATCGATGGCTCCAGGTGCACCTGGGCTCAAAGGTCAGAATCGACTCGGTCCGGTCCAGAGATGCGGGGAGGTCGCAGCGCTCGGATGGCGTCTTGTCTGCTCAAGCTGGGGGCGCATCTGACTCAGCGCTCGCAGGTGGCTTTCCTTCTCCAAGCTGGGTGCGCATCTGACTCAGCGCTCGCAGGTGGCTTTCCTTCTCCAAGCTGGGTGCGCATCTGACGTCACATCCGGCGCGGGGCCGCGTATATCCGGCGGGGAGTGACACGCCCTCGGCTCGTTAGCTCCGCCTCGTGGAATCGGCACGTTGCTTCTCATTGGGTGCGTGCGGGGGGTTTACCAGGCTCCGCCCTTGACGAGGAGCTGACAAGGAGCCCCTTCGTGGTAACCCCGTGGAGCGCATGGTCTATGGCGCTAATCGAGCCGGTGTGAGGACGCATCCTCCCCCGCTCCGCCGCCATCTCCTCTGTTGTTGTTGTAATTGTTGGGGAAGAAGATGGAAGGAGGTATGGGAAAGGTCCTAAACTCACTACTGATGCCATATAATCACATTCTGGTGCAACGAAGAGTCATAATTAATGGAGACGAGGCCTTAACTGACATAGAATAAGAATAACTAGGAAGATGTCCGAAAGTTGTCTACGTGTGGTGCGGTGGACCTGGGCACGACATTTAATGGGGGAATAAGGGGAAGGTCGGCTCTACTGATTGTTATTTACATGCAATGGGACTAGGGAATGGGGGATCGGGGAAAGTTGGGGAGTATTGGAGAAAATAGGGGAATATTTACAAGCGGATATGGAGGCCAAATTCCATATTCGCAACATTGCACCCTTCTCTACCCTCGGGGCGTCCCGACCCGATAAATTTTTACCTACTTTAGTGTGGCACGCAATGTAGTTCCCTCTACTATTAACTCTACCCTGAGTGCGACAGTTTTACAGATATTCACAAATGAGTAAATATGTCCCCCTGCGACGTTGCACCCTTCTCCTCACAGAAACACACCCACAGGATAACCGAATCCGGAAAGAATCCTCAAACTAAACATACAGCCGGTAGGGAGCATTATTTACAAGATTACGCTGATATCTACACTACGATCCAGGACCTGTTTTTGGAGGAACACATGCAGATGTTATGCATAGAGAGAGAGCGCTTGCCAACATCGATACACCAACCCACGAGTGCTCTGTGGCCGACGGCCTTTAATAACGTGCAGAGCACCCTTCCCGAGCATCAAAAGCACCACCCCACCACCAATCGGTGCAGTCACCATTGTTCATTGGAATAAAAATAAATTCGACAACCCCTAACCCTGCAGGTGTCTCTTGCTCTTCTTGTGGTGCACTTGGTGGTAACTAAAAGTGGTTCACCTGTATGGCATAGGTGCCACGTTGACCCATAGGTCCATCCCCGAGTGGTGCTTGGCCGCAAACGAACTGCGGTCCATTGTGGGTGGCCACAAACATTGCGGTCCATATGGTGTATCGATCCCGGCAGCAAACAGCGAAAGTGCAGGCCCACAACTGCGCAGCCAGCACCTCTCTCTCCTCTCTCTCCACCCCAAAGCCAGATCCTCGGAGGTGGGAGACAAAAGAAGCAGACAAGTGAGTAAGGTGGTAAGGGCGCAAAAGTGCACGCAATACAAGATGATGCACACTGGGGGCACATGGGAACCAGGTGAGACAGGTACGTTCCTACCGTACGCTCCCCCCCCCCCCCCACCAGGTAACCTACATGGCCCCTCCCTTACCCCTTACTGTATCCACAAAACACAACACTACCCATAAACATCTACTTTACAAATCAACAAACATCCCTACTGTCTTCCCCGTTCCTCCCATAAACCAAATTCGTCTTCTCTCCCTCCTAACCAATCAAATTTGCCATTTTCAACTCTCCTCAAAATTTGCCATTTTCAACTCAACATCAAAATTTGCCATTACCAATTCATCATCAGTCCCTCCTAGGGAGGGAGAGATGGAATCACCCCAATGTCTCATCCACGTCGTGATGCGTCTCACAAATCCTCACAGCAATCTCATTTCCTGCACAAAACAAAGAAAACACAGGTGTGGAGTCATCATCATCACCACAGGTAAGTGGCTGCGTATGGTGCGACAGGTTCATCAATCCTAACTATCTCCTAAATGACTTTAACAACTTTACACTACCCGGGGTCTTCCTCCGGCCAAACCATTGGCCCTCTTACACTATGGGTTCTAAAAACCAATTCCCATTGGCCAAACTGTGGTGCTCTTCAATTTGGGGTCTCACTCCCCCGATTCATCTCCCGGTGCCCTCGCACAATTTCTGGGCTGTGGCGTGTACCTCTTCCAGTGGGCCTACCCACCTGCACACCTCCACCACTGCAGTTGCCTCCGAGCTTACCTGCTCCTTACCCTAACCTAACTACCTGGGGCAGGCCCTCTGGCGCTCTCCCCACTCGGTGCCCTCTCTGGCACTGGGCTACCCGGGTCCGTCCTCCGGATCCTCGGGCCCCATCCACAACAACTCTACCGGCTCCCAGAGCCCACCTGCGGCCTCACCTGGCCGACATCCTCACAGTGGTGGAGTGCCCAACCAACTACACGCACTAACAGGCTACACGCCCAGCCATTTCCACAACACTAATGCACCCATTCACAACACCATTCTGCAACCGCACCACAAGTGCCAATATCCAACCACAATTTACCTGTACCCTCTACCTAACACTTACACTACCCGCCCCGGGTACTCGTGAAAGGGGGTCCACTCTTCCCCCATCCACACCTTCGCACCATGCACACCACTCCGTACCACTTACTCCAACTCTCTCCACACACCTGTACTTGCACACCTGTGCTCTCACACCTGGTGCCACCTGCACCCTTCTCTCCCCAAGCGCATTCGCGCTGATCCACACACTCACTACTCATACACTGCTCCACACACCTGTCCAGTTGTACACCTGTGCAATCACACCTGTTCAATTCTCACAAACACGGCATCATCTCAGCTAACTACTCCCTTCTGAAACTTGCGCTTCCCAGTCGTCCCTTTAAACTATTGCGCTCCCTCGTCATTATCATCCATACTAATCTACCTGCGTCCCCACTACAGGTATCAGTCACTAACTAATCTTAACGTTACCTAATGTCATCTTCTAGATCCCTACACACAATATCCTAACCCACCCGGGCTAGTTTTCACTGCCATACACCCCATAAGCTATTGCTCCTTTGCCCCACTCAGGGGAAGGGTGGCAGGGATGCCATCCCACCACATCGGGGGTCTCTCACTACCAATTTTGCACATCAAATTTCAACAAATTAAAAATTTGCCAATCACTACCCATCATCTGCCAATCACTACTGCCAATCCCTTGCCAATCATCAAATTTTGTTTTTCTCTAATTTTGGGTCCAAAACACTAACCTCATCACCCAGTCTACTCACTACTGCCTCTCGGTGCGCCAATTCCTGTCCAAAGCCTGGCTTCGTAAAGCCAAGCAATGGATGCTGGTTGTTTTGTGCCAGCGGCTGGATGCATCCCGCATTCGGTGCAGGGAAGGAGGTTTACCCGGGCCGAGATCCCACGCACCATCTCGGCACGGAGCCATCCCATGGCTCGATCTCGGCCTGCCGGAATGCCTCACCAAAAAGTGGTCGCCATGACGACCCTTTCTATCGGGCTGCCCGCTCCGCCTAGTGGAGCACGGACGCGGCCGTTCAAAGCGAGGCCCAGCACGCACCGAGGGCCCGACTCGGCTATAAGTCGTTCTAAACTCTACCCCGGTTAACGTCGATGCTTCACCTGGACGCTTACACCCCGCAGCCCGTTCCTTGCTCACACATCCAGCCGTGCCCATGCTCCTCGTACCTTTCCTTACACACCCAGGCACACCCATTCCACTCACAGCCTTGGTCACACACCTGACCACCGAACACTTTGGCACACATTCGTTGCTCGCACACCTCACCAATACACCTCTTCGCGCCCCCTCCTCGGTCACCTCCTCTGTGACAATCACAGGTGTGCCCTCATTCGCACACCCAACCACGTGCCTCACCACCAACTCCAGCGTGCATTCCCACTCACGCTCCACCATTCCCGGTGTGCATCCTTCCATCCCAGGTGTACATCCTCGCTCACCTGTCACAACTAACTCACGCTCCATGTCACTCTCACTACTCTCACCACCATTCTTGACAGCGCACTCACCCTTACTCTTGACAGCGCACTCTTTCCTCATGCACCTGTCCGTCACACACCTTTCTCGCGCACACTCTCCCGTTACATCCTCTGTAACACTCACCACACCGCGCTTCCATGTGCTCCCTCGCACACACGCTACGTCCGACTCACTCTCGCCAGCACACTCACTCCTTGGCACGCACTTTTTCCTCACACACCCCAGAGTCGGACTTTCTCGCACACCTCCTCTTTCGCACACCAGACCTGTCGCACACTTCACCCACGGCCTCTCACGAACACCCGGGTCTATCTCGACCCCCAAGCTTCTTAAATCCCCTGGCGCATCATACGCACGACCATATTGGTCACCACTTACACCGGGTCCTCTTCCTCTTCGCTTCTCCTCCATCACCTGCGAATCCCTCATCCGGTTAATGAGCACATCATCACGATCCAAACACAGACTTTGGACCAATTCTTTTATCTCCTCTTTTATCTCTTTCTTATCCCCTCTCCGTCGCTTCTTAATTTCGCTCACCCCTTCTTCCACTTCTTCTAATTTGTGCCTCACCTCTTTTATTCCCCGGTACGTCTCCTCAAGCTCGTCCTCCAAGGCTACCTTGACCGTTTCCATGTGCGTCCTCACCCGCCGGTCCTTCGTCTCCATTACCTCTATCACCTCGTCCAACCTCGTTGTCAGTCCCTCACGTACCATCTGACATTCCCTCTTTGTCGCTATCAAGTCGTTTTTTATGTCGTTTTGTGTCGCTTTTAAACCTCCTAATACCGCAGTGTTCCTTTGAACCTGCTCCACTAACTCCGTCTGTCCCACCGTCAGCTGCTCCACCTCCTGCGTCAGGTCCTCTATGCCCCCTTGTAACTTTACAGTCCCCTTTCTCACCTCCTTCTCCATGTGCTCCTTACAGTGCCTCACCTCCTCGCGCACTCCTCCGACCTCCTCACTCACTCCTCTTCTGATCTGCTCTCCCATCACTTGCATCTCCTGCCCAGATGCCACCCTCATCTGCTCCATTTCCTCCCTGTGAGCATCCAGTTTGGTTTCTACCCCCATTCTGACCCCCTCTATCTGCTGCTCCATTTGTTTAACTTCCCTTTCCGCTTGGTCCCTCATGTCCCTCAATTTGCCTTCCATACTGTTTTCTAACCCCTCTAACCCATTTTTCACTCCCTCTATCTGATTCTCCTGGGCAGCCATTCTATTTTCTACCCCCTCTAACCCATGTTTCACCTCTTTTATCCCGTTGTCTAACCCCTCAAATTTCTTTTCTAATCCCTCACCGGTACCCCTCATTTGGCCCTCTAATCGCCCACTATCAACCCTCATTTGGCCCTCCAATCGCTCACTATCAACCCTCATTTGGCCCTCCAATCGCTCACTATTAACCCTCATTTGGCCCTCCAATCGCTCACCCTGAGCATCCATCCGGTTCCCCAATTGGTTACTCTGCAGTTTGAGGGACGCCTGCATTTGCGCCATAAATTGCTCCATGAGGACCTGCATCTGGGCCATCCCTCCCACTTGTGCAGCGGGTGCGGCCGCCGTAGCTATGTGCGAGGCGCCATTTCGCGCGTCTGCTACCCCCGCTGTTTCGCTCTCCTCATGTCCCTCATGTCCCTCAATTTGGTCCTGGACCGACCCTGCTTCACTCTCCCTAACCGGACCCCAGCCGTCTTGATCCGCCATAGCGCGACTTTCAAAATTCGGGTTTTGTAAAACAAAACGAATTTCGGCCGCTCCAAATTTTGACCAAATTTTTTTTTTTTTTTCCTCTATTCGTTTTTTTTTCAAAATTTGGTCGGGCCTCGAATCCCACTCCTGACACCAATTGTTACAGACACGACTTTGATGTTAAAGTGGGCCGAGCGGAATGGCCGTCGTGTCCGCACAAATTACCCGACTATACTCGACGTTGACGAAGTCGCGCGATGCTGGCTCAATAAGGAAAAGAAGACACCCGGCTGGATTACAATAACACAATACGACACCAGGGGTTCAGTTCTCAAGACCTCCGGAGGAGGTTATATTAAGGCGGAAGGTTAGATTACAACTACAAGAGGGACAGCATAGAAAGACAGGCACTTAGACACACTCTTATATTAACCCCGGACAGACGACAGACACACGGGACAACGGCTGACTCACACGGGGGTTTGATGGCTAGGAAAGGCAGGATCGATGGCTCCAGGTGCACCTGGGCTCAAAGGTCAGAATCGACTCGGTCCGGTCCAGAGATGCGGGGAAGGTCGCAGCGCTCGGATGGCGTCTTGTCTGCTCAAGCTGGGGGCGCATCTGACTCAGCGCTCGCAGGTGGCTTTCCTTCTCCAAGCTGGGTGCGCATCTGACTCAGCGCTCGCAGGTGGCTTTCCTTCTCCAAGCTGGGTGCGCATCTGACGTCACATCCGGCGCGGGGCCGCGTATATCCGGCGGGGAGTGACACGCCCTCGGCTCGTTAGCTCCGCCTCGTGGAATCGGCACGTTGCTTCTCATTGGGTGCGTGCGGGGGGTTTACCAGGCTCCGCCCTTGACGAGGAGCTGACAAGGAGCCCCTTCGTGGTAACCCCGTGGAGCGCATGGTCTATGGCGCTAATCGAGCCGGTGTGAGGACGCATCCTCCCCCGCTCCGCCGCCATCTCCTCTGTTGTTGTTGTAATTGTTGGGGAAGAAGATGGAAGGAGGTATGGGAAAGGTCCTAAACTCACTACTGATGCCATATAATCACATTCTGGTGCAACGAAGAGTCATAATTAATGGAGACGAGGCCTTAACTGACATAGAATAAGAATAACTAGGAAGATGTCCGAAAGTTGTCTACGTGTGGTGCGGTGGACCTGGGCACGACATTTAATGGGGGAATAAGGGGAAGGTCGGCTCTACTGATTGTTATTTACATGCAATGGGACTAGGGAATGGGGGATCGGGGAAAGTTGGGGAGTATTGGAGAAAATAGGGGAATATTTACAAGCGGATATGGAGGCCAAATTCCATATTCGCAACATTATGTAGCATATATCATGCCACCCAATAATGGTGGCAGAAGATATTAAAATTCAACTGTGGAAATGGCTTGAAACTTTGCACTGTACACGTGGAATTGTGCAAGATAGGGTACATGTGGCATTGGGCATGCACACTGTACCCGTGGCATTGCGCAATGCACTGTACACGCGGCATAGCACGTGCGCACTGTACACGTGCCGTGGTGCATGTGCACTGTACACGTGAAATAGTGCATGTGTACTGTATACGTAGCATAATGCATATGCACTGGATACATGGCATTGCGCAAGTGGCATAGTGCAAGCGCACTGCATACGAGACATAGCCCAAATGCACTGTACACGGCGCAATGCTCAAGTGCACTGTACATGTGCCCTTTTTTTTCTTTTCTTTTTTTGTATACAAGATTGAGGCTCGTGTAAGAGCTAACATTAATTACACAAAAATCAAACGGACAAATAAAACATATAAAGGGAGCGGGAGACAAGATGGGGAGAGAGAGGGAAGCAAACAAGTAGAACAGCAGAGAACAGGGACATCGGGAGATCTGTGGAAGTGAGAGGACTTGGGGGGAGGAGGCATGGGAAGGGGGAAGGGGAAGGGGAAGGGGAAAGGGGGAAGGGGGGAGGGGAGGGGGTGGGAGAGGTAAAAAACAACAACACATGGACACTGCTAGGACTTCATGGAAAAAGTCGGAATTTCAAAAAAGTGGATCTGGGGTGAATTACCACCTACCTGCCAGCACTAATTTCCTGTTTGACATTGAGGACCTCCATCCATTGTTGAGACAGCAGAAGGAGCATGTCCAGAGTAGAATGACCTGGTTTTTTTTTTTTGGGGGGGGGGGGGGAGGGGGGGGGATACTGAATCGAGGCTCGTGAAAGAGCTGACATTTACTTCACAAACAAATCAACCAGACAAACAAAATATATAAAAAGAGGGAGCGGAAGACAAGAGAAGGGAAAGCACACAAACACTTGACAGCACACAACATTTAAGAGCAGGGAGATGTGTGGGAGGGAGATGGCTTGGAGGGAGGAGGCGTGGGAAGGGGCGGGGGGGGTGGGAGAAGTATAAAACACAAGGACACCAAGGACTTCCAGGACAGAAGTTGGTATTTCAAAAAAGTGGAATTGGGGTGAAATTAGAGGGGATAGAAAAGATCAAGGTTTTGGATGGGGGAAGATAAGAGATGGTGGTGAACAGCTGTTTTAAAGACCTGGAGGGTGGAGTGGGATTGAAGAGAGTGAGGGAGTTTGTTCCAGAGGCGGGAGAAAAGAGGAATGAAGGAGTGAAGGTGAGCAGAGAGTCTTGATTTTGGCAGTTTAACCATAAGAGGGTTGCAGGCAGATCTTGTGCGACCTGTAGGAATATTTGTGGGACAGAGCCCAGAGAGAGCTGGAGGGGGGCAAGGCCAGAGAGGAGTCGGTAGAAGACGGAAAGACCACCAACCTGCCTGCGGTGAGTGAGTGAGAGGCCCTTGGAGTTAGCTTCATCGCGGGAGATTCCAATGATTCTGAATGCTTTGGTTTCAGCAGCGTGAAGACGAGCTAGGTGTGAGGCAGGAGCACCAGCCCAGAGGGGAGAGCAGGATTCCATTGAGCTGCGGATGAAAGCCTTGTATGTGGTGAGGAGCTCAGGTGTGCCAAGGAAGGACTTCGCACGACGGAGGATGCCCAGTTGGCGACTGGCTTTGGAGGCCAGATTTGAAATGTGGTTTTCCCAGGAAAGATCATGGCAGATAGTGAGACCCAAAAGCTTAAGTGACAGAAATTCTTGGAGAGGATTATTCAGAAAGTGGATGGGAAGGTTTTCCAGTCGGTCTTTTCGGATAGACATCGTAAGAGTGTGAGATTTGTCAGGATTGAAAGACATGTTCCACTTGTTTGCCCAGTCAGAGATTTTGTCCAGGTCTGCAGAGAGTGAGGAAGCTGCAGACTGCCGATCTGAGGGATGAAGAATGGAGCGACAGAGAGTAGAGTCATCAGCAAAGAGATAGAGAGGATTTTCAAGAGAGTCAGAGAGATCATTGATGAAGACCAGAAAAAGCACAAGGCCCAGAACACTGCCTTGGGGAACTCCAGCCTGAACAGGAAGAGGAGATGAGAGAAACCCATTCAGGGCCACACATTGACTACGACTAGAGAGGAAGTCTGCCAGCCATGTGTGGAGATTTCCATGGATACCAACAGAGGAGAGTTTGGTGAGCAGAGCTGGGTGCCAGACTGTATCGAAGGCACGTGATATGTCAAGGGAGACAGCTCTAATTTCCTGTTTGGCATTGAGGACCTCCATCCATTGTTGAGAAAGCAGAAGCAGCATGTCCAGAGTAGAGTGACCTGGTCTGAAACCAAATTGATGATCAGAGATCAAGCCATTGGAGAAGAGGAAAGATTTCATATCTGAAGCAATGATGGATTCCATGACTTTGCTGATAATTGGGAGAAGGCTGATTGGTCTGTAGTTGCAGGGATCTGTTTTTGCACCTTTTTGTGCAAAGCGGAGATGTTAGCAGATTTCCAAGCAGATGGCAGATGACCTTGAACAAAAGAGAGGGTGAAGAGAACAGAGAGAGGGTGAGATAGAGCGGAAGAGCAAGATTTTAGGACCCTTGGGCTGATGCCGTCAGGTCCAGTTGCAGAATCAGAGTCGAGGTTTGACAGAAACTTTTCCACCTTGTCAGGAGGAAAGGACACAGAGCCCAGGAGCAGCTGGGTACGACTGGGTATGGTGGGTACAGAGAGGGATGGGTTTGGGACACAAGATTTAGAGGCAAACACAGAGTTGAGGCATTCAGCTTTTTCACGTGCGGAGTCAGCCGTGTGGCCGTTTGAGGTGAGGGAGGGGACGGAGGGGGAACAAACACCAGAAACAGATTTGACCAGGCGCCACCAGGATTTGGAAGAGGGAGACAGATAAGAGAGTTCTGTCCTGAGAACGGAGAGATATTGTTTCCTGGCTCTCCGGAGGGTGGACACACACTTGTTTCGGGCTTTGTGAAAGGAAATGAGATTTCCTTCCGTTGGATTTGCTTCCCTTTGCTTTCATTGTGAGGCAGTTGCAGGAGAAGTACATGGAGAAGAGGAAGAAGTTGTTTTTTGGGTTTGTTGATCTGGAGAAAGCATTCGATAGGGTTCCACGCAAAGTATTGACATGGGCATTGAGGAAGTTAGGAGTGGAGGAATGGTTGATCAGAGTAGTGATGGCAATGTACAAAAGAGCACGCACAGCTGTAAGGACGAAGGACGGGAACAGTGGTGAGTTTGAGGTGAAGGTGGGAGTGCATCAGGGGTCGGTACTAAGTCCACTAGTATTTGTAGCTGTGATGGAGGTGCTGGCTCAGAACGTAAAGGAGGGTTTACCGTGGGAGTTGTTGTATGCAGATGATCTGGTGTTGATTGCGGAAAGTATGGATGGACTGAAGGAAAAGATGAACAAGTGGAAGGAATGTATGGAGACAAAAGGTCTGAAGGTGAATATCGGAAAGACGAAGGTGATGGCAAGTGGTAAAGCATGTGGTGAGGCTACAGGGAATGTACCCAGGGTTGCAAGAGTGAGATGTGCATGGAAAAAGTTTCGGGAACTGAGTGGCGTGCTGACGAGGAGGGGAGTGTTGTTGAAGCTGAAGGGAAAGGTGTATGCTGCATGTGTGAGAAGTGTTATGATTTATGGGAGCGAGACATGGGTAATGAACGTAGAGCAGCAACGAAGGCTGGAAAGGGTGGAAATGGGAATGGTTCGATGGATGTGCGGAGTATCGTTGAGAGAGAGGAAGACAAATGATGAATAGCGAAAGATGATGGGAATATTGCCTGTGATTGATGCTGTGAAGAGGAACAGGCTGAGATGGTTTGGTCATGTGTTGAGGAAGGATGAAAGTGACTGGTTGAGAAGAGTGATGGAAATTGATGTAGAAGGAAGTAGAGGACGGGGAAGACCGAGAAAGACTTGGCTAAAGATGGTGGAAGAAGAAATGCGGGCAAGGGCGTTAACAAGGAGAGATGCAGAAAATAGGGCAAAATGGAGAAGATTGTCATGGGGACCGCAAGGCTAACCCCCACTCTAGCAGGGAAAATGGCCTTAAAATGCATGTTGTTGTTGTTGTTGGATTTGCTTTCCAGGAGACGAAAGCAAGTTGTTTCTGGGCAATAGCCTCACCACAAGATTCCGTGTACCATGGACGGGAGGAAGGGTATGACAACTGAAGACGAGATGGGAAAAATCTGTGCATGAGAGAGAGCAATTTACTTTGGAAGAATTCCCAGGATGAGTTGATGTCAGAGGCGGTAGAGATGGGAGACCAGTCCAGATGATTGATGGCTGCTTGAAGACCGTGCCAGTTGGCCTGAGTGAAATGCCAGACTCGTCGACGCTGAGGAGGCTCTCTGAGAATGGTCAGAGAGATGTCCACTTTAACAAGCACATGATCAGATGAGCCGATTGGAGCAGAAGAAGAGCAGCAGACATTTTCAGGGAAGTTAATCATAACCAAGTCCAGAAGAGAAGATGCTCCGTTGACTGAAATCCGGGTCGGGAAATTGACAGATTGTGTCAGTCCCAGTGAGTCACAGAAGACCTTTGCTGAAGAGCCATGGCTGGTGAGAGAGGTACCCACACCCAGCCAACTGGCATGGTGACAATTGAAATCACCACATATGAGGAAGAGAGAGTTGGGATGGGTAGATAGAAGTTGGTCCATATTATCAGACAGCGAGATGTAGATGGAGTCATCACTGTTTGGTGGACGGTACAACACACATATGAACAAATATTTAATTATTTGGCATGGGGGCGGTGTACTTTGAATGTATCTGTACTTGTTATATACTTTGTTTGTTTGTCTCTGATTTCTTTTTGTGATAAATGTTAGCTCTTTCACGAGCCTCGATTCTGTATACAAACAAAAAAAAAAAAAAAGAAAAAGGTGGGAGCGAAGGGGAAGCCGTAGCCAAAGGTATTCCTGGGGGTGAGGTGGAGAGAGGGCAGTGCAGGGCGAGTGAGGAAGAGAGTTTTTTATAAAGATAGCAACCCCCCCTCCCCCCCCTCGAGGACGAGGCTCAGGTCTATCATACCGGAGGAGGGAGTAACCTGGGAGAGATACCAAGGAATCAGAGACATCATGAAGGAGGAAAGTTTCTGTTAAGCAGATCACGTCTGGTTTGTCAGAAGCAACCTGTATGGAGAGATCAGTCAAGTTTGAGCGAAGGCCCCGGATGTTTGAGGTCCATACTGTTAAAGAAGAGGAAGGGGGAGCATCTGATACAGAACGGGGGGCGGGGGGGGGGGGAGCGGTAGGGTAAGATGTGGATGAGGAGGAAGAGGTAGGGAGAGAGCTGTTGAAGGTGTGTCAGAGATTTCAGAATAGCTTGGAGAAAGGGAAGAATGGGGCGGACAAAAGGTTTGATGGTGATTGGGTGAGGCGCAGTGAGGTGTTATTTGAGGAGGGGGAAGAGTGAGGCAGAAGGTTGAGGGAGATGAAGGTGAAAGTTGGAAGGGGGAAGAAGCAGGGAGGACGCTTTGAGGAGGAGGGGTGAGAGGGGAGTCTAGGAGGGGAGGAGTGAGGGAGGGTCTCGGAGGGGAGGGGTGTGGGGGGAGTTTTGGAGGGAAGGGGCAAGGGGGAATATTTGAAAGAGATGGGTGATGGGGAAGATTTGGAGGGGAGGGGCAAGGGGGTGGATTTGGAGGGGAAGGGTGATGGGCAAGTTTTGAAGGGGAGGGGTGATGGGGAAGTTTTTGAGGGAAGGGGTGATGGGGAAGTTTTGGAGGGAAGGGGTGATGGGGAAGTTTTGGAGGGAAGGGGTGATGGGGAAGATTTGGAGGGGAGGGGTGAGATTGGATTTTGAAAAATGTACGATTAATGGGAAACAAACATTTCTTGCAAAATGAGTTTCTTGCGACCTTCGAGTCAAAAATACGTTTGAGGACGCTGAAGGATGGGTGGAGTTCTGGAGAGTTTAGGGAATGTAGAAAAGAGGGAACTGTAACTGTTATAGATGGAATTTTTTTTTGGAATGAATAGATTTGGTGAGCAAGTCGAAAGCATCCTTTTATAGAAGAAGAAGAAAAAGGTGTTATAGTATATGACAGAATACAGTTCTTCAGGGGACAGTTGAAACATTTTTTAACGACGTGAACACGTGATCACGAACAACGTGGTCGAAGAACCAACGAACAAATAAGAACGAACAACGGATAAGAACAGAGAAGGGAATTTTTTTTTTTTTTTTTTGAGTTGAGCTGAAAACAGAGACAGAGACCGAACGTGAAACGTGAAAAATAGAGACCGAAAGTAATTGCGAGCGCAATCGAAGAACCACTGAGACAGAAACAAAGCCTCAAGCCAAGGTTAGACACGGTAGCCTACTAGTACTACACTAGGCCTCAGAATACGTGACACAAACTAACCGACGATTCTGTACACAGGTATGAAAAACCAACACCAATAATACTATTAAAGACACACCAATAGTTACACACACCGAAGGAAAGATACAGTTTCGACAAAAAACACAATTGTGAAAAGTTACTTAACTTCGAAAGCGTGCGCGCATGGACAGCTTTGAAGAGACGTGACGTGACGAGAAGAGACGTGAAGAGACTTTGAAGAGATTTAAAACGTTAGACAAGTGGTCGATGTTCGGGGAAGTTAGGGGGAGAAGAGAAAATCTAAGAAATAAGCAATACAGCGAAAGAAAGAACTTAAATTCACAAAACACCGATGGGGGGAGGGAAGCCGAGAGAAACCAGGCCGCGCACGTGGTGGGAAAAGAAAACGATTAAATTATACAAAAGTTTGCAAGAATTGCAAATCAACACCAACTGTAAAACACACTGCAACACATGCACAATAAAAAGCGAGTAGAAATTGACGAAGACACGAATGGGAAAAATACTTTAACTTTTGCTGCCGTCCAAAGGTCGAAAGACGCTTCCTTGCTCCAGGGACCGGAAACGGAAGTCCAAATTGTCCAAAGTCTGAATCCAAACTGATGATCAGAGATCAAGCCATTGGAGAAGAGGAAGGATTTGATATCCGAAGCAATGATGGATTCCATGACTTTGCTGACAACTGGGAGCAGGCTGTTTGATCTGTACTTGCAAAGATCTGTTTTTGCACATTTTTTGTGTAAAGCGGTGATGTTGGCTGATTTCCAAGATGCTGGCAGATGACCTTGAGCAAAAGAGAGGGTGAAGAGAACAGAGAGAGGGTGAGATAGAGCGGCAGAGCAAGATTTTAGGACCCGTGGGCTGATGCCGTCTGGTCCAGTTGCAGAATCAAGGTCGAGGTTTGATAGAAACTTCTCCACCTTGTCAGGAGAGAAGGACACAGAGTCCAGGAGCAGCTGGGTATGACTGGGTATGGTGGGTACAGAGAGAGATGGGTTTGGGACACAAGATTTTGAGGCAAACACAGAGTTGAGGCATTCGGCTTTGTCACATGCGGAGTCAGCTGTGTAGCCATTTGAGGTAAGGGAGGGGATGGAGGGGGAACAAACACCAGAAACAGATTTGACCAGGTGCCACCAGGATTTGGAGGAGGGAGACAGGTTTGAGAGTTCAGTCTTGAGAGTTCAGTCTTGGAGAGACAGTGCTTCCTGGCTCTCTTGAGGGTAGACACACTTGTTCCGAGCTTTGTGAAAGGAACCGAGATTGCCTTCCGTTGGATTTGCTTTCCAAGAGGCAAAGGCAAGTTGTTTCAGGGCAACTGCCTCACCGCAACATTCAGTGTACCATGGACGGGAGGAAGGGTACGACAACTGAAGACGAGATGGGATGAATCTGTGCATGAGAGAGAGCAATTTACCTTGGAAGAATTCCCAGGATGAGTTGATGTCAGAAGCGGTAGAGATGGGAGACCAGTCCAGATGATTTATGGTTGCTTGAAGACCATGCCAGTCGGCCGAAGTGAAATGCCAGACATGTCGACGCTGAGGAGGCTCTATGAGAATGGCCAGAGATGTCCACTTCAACAAGCACATGATCAGAAGAACCGATTGGAGCAGAAGAAGAGCAGCAGACATTTGCAGGGAAGTTTGTCATGACCAAGTCTAAAAGAGAAGATGCTTCATTGACTGAGATCCGGGTTGGGAAATTGACAGATTGTGTCAGTCCGAGTTCGTCACAGAAGTCCTGAGATGCCATGGGTGGAGTGAGAGGTACCCACACCCAACCAGCTGGCATGATGACAGTTGAAATCACCACATAGTGTGTCAGAGATTTCAGAAGAGCTAGGAAAAAGAGAAGGATGAGGAGGACAAAAGGTTTGATGGTGAATGGATGAGGCACAGTGAGGCATTGTTTGAGGGGGGGGGGGGGGGGGAGGGCAGAGCGAGGAAGAAGGTTGGAGGAGATGGAGGTAAGAGTTGGAAGGGACAGGAAGTGGGGAGGAGGACGCTTTGAGGAGGAAAGGTGAGAGGGGAGAATTGGAGAAAAGTTAAGGTTGGGGAGATTTGAAGGGGAGGGGGGGGGGGGGTGAGGGGAGATTTGAAGGGGAGGGGGGGTGAGGGGAGTTTTGAAGGAGAGGGGTAAGGGGTAATTTATGAGGGGAGGGGTGAGGGGGGAGTTTGGGAGGGGAGGGGTGAGGGGAGAGATTTGGGTGCTCCTGCCTCACACCTAGCTCGGCTTCACGCTGTTGAGGCCAAAGCTTTCAGAATCATTGGAATCTCCTGCGATGAAGTCAACTCCGAGGGCCTTTCACTCACTCACCGCAGGCAGGTTGGTGGTCTTTCTGTCTTCTACCCACTCCTCTCCGGCCTTGCTCCCCCAGCTCTCTCTGTGCTCTGTCCCCCCAATATTCCTCCAGGTCGCACAAGATCTGCCTGCAACCCTCTTATGGTTAAACTGCCAAATCTAGACTCTCTGCTCACCTTCACTCTTTCATTCCCCTTTTCTCCCGCCTCTGGAACAAACTCCCCCACTCCCTTCAATCCCACTCCTCCCTCCAGGTCTTTAAAACAGCTGTTCACCACCATCTCTTATCTTCCCCCATCCAAAACCTTGATCTTTTCTACCCCCGGTAATTCACCCCAGAGTCCTTGCAGTGTTCATATGTTTTATACCTCTCCCACCTCCCCCCCAAGTCCTCCCGATGTCCCTGCTCTCAAATGTTGTGTTTGTGTCCTTCCCCCTCTCTTCCCATCTTGTCTGCCGCTCCCCTTGTTTTTTGTGTTTTGTGTGTCGGTTTGACTTTTTGTGTGATTAATGTTAGCTCTTTCACGAGCCTCGATCTTGCATACAAAAAAAAAAAAAAAAAAAAAAAAAGTGGAAGGGTTAGGGAGGAGTTCAGGAGGGGAGGGGTGAGCGGGGACTTTAGGAGGGGAGGGGTGTGGGGGGAGTTTATGATGGGAGAGGTGAGGGGGGAGTTTAGGTGGCGAGGAGCAAGGAGGGAGATTTGAAAGGGATGGATGACGGGAGGTTTAGGAGGGGAGGGGTGAGTTTGGATTTTAGAAAGTGTTGGATGATTAATGGAAACGAACATTTATTGCAAAATTAGTTTCTTGTGATTTTCGAGTCAGAGATCCATTTGAAAACGTTGGAGGAGGGGTGGAATGCAGGTGAGTTTCGGGAATGTATAAAGGAAGAACTGTAAGAGATTGAATTTTTATTTTAAGTGAAGAGTTTGGTGAGCAAATCGAAAACAACCTTTTAAAGAAGAAGACGAAAAGTGTGATATAATATACAACAGAATACAACACTGCCATAACATAGCAGAATTACACTGTATACGTGGCATAGCGCATAATGCACTGCACACATGGCATTATGCAAGTGCACTGTACACATGCCATAGCCCAAAATGCATTGTACACGGTGCATTGCACAAGTATACTGTACGCATGCCACAACACAAGTGCACTCACTGTACACGTGACATATTACAAATGCACTGTATACATGCCATTGCCATAGCACAAGTGCATTGCAATGCAGTACTGTGCAAGCATAGTGTGCAAGCACACAAGTGGCATAACAAAAATACACTGTACACCTTGTATACTGCTGCAAGTGCACTGTACACACGGCATAGCACAAGTGCTCTGTACACGTGGCACAACACAAGTGCACTCACTGTATAAGTGGCATAACACAAGCACACTGTACGAGTGGCACAGCACAATCACACTGTACGCGTGGCATAACAAGCACACTGTCCACATGGCATAACACAAGTGTACTGTACATGTGGCACAACACAAGCAAACTGTACACGTGGCACAACACAAATGCAATGTACGGGTGGCATAGCAAAAGTACAATGTACACGCGGCATAACAAGCACACTGTATCCGTGGCATAATACAAGCACACTGTACACACAGCGCAATAGAAGTGCACTGTACATGAGGCATAGCATAAGTGCACTGTACACGGCATTGTACAAGTGCACTGTATGCATGTCATATCACAAGTGCACTCTATATGTGGCATAATACATATGTACTGTACACATTGGGTTATGCAAGTGCACTGTACACATGCCATAGCACAAGCACATCGCACACATGGCATTGTGCAAGTGCAGTGTAGACATGACATAGCACAAGTTCAATGTATACATGACATATCACAAGTGCATTGGACACGTGGAACAGCACAAGTGCACTGTATATGTGACATCGCGCAAGTGCACTATACACGTCATAGCACAAGTGCATTACACATGCAGCATAGTGCAAGCACACTGTACACACAGCGCAACAGAAGTGCACTGTACATGAGGCATAGCACAAGTGCACTGTACAAGTGCACTGTATGCATGTCATATCACAAGTGCACTCTATATGTGGCGTAATACATATGTACTGTACACATTGCGTTATGCAAGTGCACTGTACACATGCCATAGCACAAGCACATTGCACACATGGCATTGTGCAAGTGCAGTGTAGACATGACATAGCACAAGTTCAATGTATACATGACATATCACAAGTGCATTGGACACGTGGAACAGCACAAGTGCACTGTATATGTGACATCGCGCAAGTGCACTATACACGTCATAGCACAAGTGCATTACACATGCAGCATAGTGCAAGCACACTGAACGAGTGGCATAACTCAAATACACTGTACACATTGTATACTGCTGCAAGCGCTGTGCACATGCCACAGCACAAGCACATTGCACACGTGGCATAACATAAGCGCACTTATGCACCGTGTGGTACATGTGGCTTTACTGATGCGGCCGCTAGAAGGAGGTATTACTCTCCCAAAGGAAGCGAACATGTTTCCAGCAAGATTTAGCCTAGAATTGCTTGCGTCTTGCATGGAAGCACATCACGTCCATGAAGCACATCACGTCCATCGCTGGAAGGTCGTAAACAGTACATTAGCACTGAACCTTTAGTATCACATTGAATTTCATCACAATTAATCAATCAATACACAAAATCCATAAGAAGGGGTGAAGGTGAATAAACGATTATACTATCAGCGAGTACAAAATAAAACAAAGCCGTTATTACGTCACTTCCGTGGGGAGGGGTCTTATTTTTAATAGGCGATGTCTGTTTAACTGTTATGTTTTAGCATCTCGGGAAGACATGATTATTTATTACCTTTGCATTCTCTATTGGTCTTGATAAGGATCTACGTCATAAATAGGAGGTAAATGTTTTTAAAACGCATCAACTAATGAATTGTGTTATTCACCATGGCAGTGTAGGTAGTTACAGCGCCTCTGGTAGCTTGAGCAAAGTTTTATAAATTATGATTATAACTTTGCAAATAGTGATGAAAAATGATTGATGATGTTAGTGTTTGCCAAATAAACGTTTTTATGATCTTGTAAGTTGTTACGCCTGAAGAAAACAAGGAATGTTGGATTCGACAATCGGCGCTCGATTGTAAAGGCTGAATGGTGATTAGTGGTTGAATCAAGCCGTGAGTTCACTGAAGATTCATCATGGTAAATATTCCCTCTTCATGTTCTGGACAATTTGGCGAATCTTGTGATGATTTAAATAGTTTATCTTTGTGACGTGCCGGTTTAAATGGTATTCGTAGCCGTGAAGGCGCCGATTTGAAGCCGAGGCCTTGTCGAGCTTGTGAAGGATGCAAAGTCATTCATAGAATAAAGTGTATGAAATATGATGACGTAGATCATAGATGCTACGTAGAAGCGAGTCACACCTGCTCATATTGTATATTTATGACGTGCACCCAATCGTATTTTGACAGGTAATCCCACTGCATAACAAGGTAAACTTGTGGCCCTTTGGCTTTACAGGAAAAACCCATAGCCATACACGACATGTGTGCTTCGTTTACACCTTCACTCTTCAGCAGACACACCAAGGCTGAAATAATGAAATATAGTATAAATACGGACCTGCAATAAAATTGGGATCCTGAACTTGCACATTTTCTTTTCAGGATAATAATAACTTACCAACAAATCATAAACTATTTTAAGGTGCTGGGAATGGGTAACAATCTTACTAACCAATCATAAAGTAGTTTAAGGTGCTATGAATGGGTAACAATCTTACTAACCAATCATAAACAAGTGTAACTGTAAGGTGCTGGGAATCGGTAACAATCTTACCAACCAATAATAAAGTAGTTTAAGGTGCTGGGAATCGGTAACAATCTTACCAACCAATCATAAACAAGTTTAAGGTTCTGGGGATGGGAAATAATCCCAATCATAAACAAGTTTAAGGTGCTGGGAATGGGTAACAATCTTACCAACCAATCATAAAGTAGTTTAAGGTGCTGGGAATGGGTAACAATCTTACCAACCAATCATAAAGTAGTTTAAGGTGCTGGGAATGGGTAACAATCTTACCAACCAATCATAAAGTAGTTTAAGGTGCTGGGAATCGGTAACAATCTTACCAACCAATCATAAACAAGTTTAAGGTGCTGGGAATCGGTAACAATCTTACCAACCAATCATAAACAAGTGTAACTGTAAGGTGCTGGGAATCGGTAACAATCTTACGAACCAATAATAAAGTAGTTTAAGGTGCTGGGAATCGGTAACAATCTTACCAACCAATCATAAACAAGTGTAACTGTAAGGTGCTGGGAATCGGTAACAATCTTACCAACCAATCATAAAGTAGTTTAAGGTGCTGGGAATCGGTAACAATCTTACCAACCAATCATAAACAAGTGTAACTGTAAGGTGCTGGGAATCGGTAACAATCTTACGAACCAATAATAAAGTAGTTTAAGGTGCTGGGAATCGGTAACAATCTTACCAACCAATCATAAACAAGTGTAAGGTGCTGGGAATCGGTAACAATCTTACGAACCAATAATAAAGTAGTTTAAGGTGCTGGGAATCGGTAACAATCTTACCAACCAATCATAAACAAGTGTAAGGTGCTGGGAATCGGTAACAATCTTACGAACCAATAATAAAGTAGTTTAAGGTGCTGGGAATCGGTAACAATCTTACCAACCAATCATAAACAAGTGTAACTGTAAGGTGCTGGGAATCGGTAACAATCTTACCAACCAATCATAAAGTAGTTTAAGGTGCTGGGAATCGGTAACAATCTTACCAACCAATCATAAACAAGTGTAACTGTAAGGTGCTGGGAATCGGTAACAATCTTACGAACCAATAATAAAGTAGTTTAAGGTGCTGGGAATCGGTAACAATCTTACCAACCAATCATAAACAAGTGTAAGGTGCTGGGAATCGGTAACAATCTTACGAACCAATAATAAAGTAGTTTAAGGTGCTGGGAATCGGTAACAATCTTACCAACCAATCATAAACAAGTGTAAGGTGCTGGGAATCGGTAACAATCTTACGAACCAATAATAAAGTAGTTTAAGGTGCTGGGAATCGGTAACAATCTTACCAACCAATCATAAACAAGTGTAAGGTGCTGGGAATCGGTAACAATCTTACGAACCAATAATAAAGTAGTTTAAGGTGCTGGGAATCGGTAACAATCTTACCAACCAATCATAAACAAGTGTAACTGTAAGGTGCTGGGAATCGGTAACAATCTTACCAACCAATCATAAAGTAGTTTAAGGTGCTGGGAATCGGTAACAATCTTACCAACCAATCATAAACAAGTGTAACTGTAAGGTGCTGGGAATCGGTAACAATCTTACGAACCAATAATAAAGTAGTTTAAGGTGCTGGGAATCGGTAACAATCTTACCAACCAATCATAAACAAGTGTAAGGTGCTGGGAATCGGTAACAATCTTACGAACCAATAATAAAGTAGTTTAAGGTGCTGGGAATCGGTAACAATCTTACCAACCAATCATAAACAAGTGTAACTGTAAGGTGCTGGGAATCGGTAACAATCTTACCAACCAATAATAAAGTAGTTTAAGGTGCTGGGAATCGGTAACAATCTTACCAACCAATCATAAACAAGTTTAAGGTTCTGGGGATGGGAAATAATCCCAATCATAAACAAGTTTAACGTGCTGGAGATGGGAAATAATCTTACTAACCAATCATAAACAAGTTTAAGGTTCTGGGGATGGGAAATAATCTTACTAACCAATCATAAACAAGTTTAAGGTTCTGGGGATGGGAAATAATCCCAATCATAAACAAGTTTAACGTGCTGGGGATGGGAAATAATCCCAATCATAAACAAGTTTAACGTGCTGGAGATGGGAAATAATCTTACTAACCAATCATAAACAAGTTTAAGGTTCTGGGGATGGGAAATAATCTTACTAACCAATCATAAACAAGTGTAAGGTGCTGGGGATGGGTAAAAATCTTACCAACCAATCATAAACAAGTTTAAGGTTCTGGGGATGGGAAATAATCTTACGATCCAATCATAAACAAGTTTAAGGTGCTGGGGATGGGTAACAATCTTACGATCCAATCATAAACAAGTTTAAGGTGCTGGGGATGGGTAACAATCTTACGATCCAATCATAAACAAGTTTAAGGTGCTGGGGATGGGAAATAATCTTACTAACCAATCATAAACAAGTTTAAGGTTCTGGGGATGGGAAATAATCTTACTAACCAATCATAAACAAGTGTAAGGTGCTGGGAATCGGTAACAATCTTACGAACCAATAATAAAGTAGTTTAAGGTGCTGGGAATCGGTAACAATCTTACCAACCAATCATAAACAAGTGTAACTGTAAGGTGCTGGGAATCGGTAACAATCTTACCAACCAATCATAAAGTAGTTTAAGGTGCTGGGAATCGGTAACAATCTTACCAACCAATCATAAACAAGTGTAACTGTAAGGTGCTGGGAATCGGTAACAATCTTACGAACCAATAATAAAGTAGTTTAAGGTGCTGGGAATCGGTAACAATCTTACCAACCAATCATAAACAAGTGTAAGGTGCTGGGAATCGGTAACAATCTTACGAACCAATAATAAAGTAGTTTAAGGTGCTGGGAATCGGTAACAATCTTACCAACCAATCATAAACAAGTTTAAGGTTCTGGGGATGGGAAATAATCCCAATCATAAACAAGTTTAACGTGCTGGGGATGGGAAATAATCCCAATCATAAACAAGTTTAACGTGCTGGAGATGGGAAATAATCTTACTAACCAATCATAAACAAGTTTAAGGTTCTGGGGATGGGAAATAATCTTACTAACCAATCATAAACAAGTGTAAGGTGCTGGGGATGGGTAAAAATCTTACCAACCAATCATAAACAAGTTTAAGGTTCTGGGGATGGGAAATAATCTTACGATCCAATCATAAACAAGTTTAAGGTGCTGGGGATGGGTAACAATCTTACGATCCAATCATAAACAAGTTTAAGGTGCTGGGGATGGGTAACAATCTTACGATCCAATCATAAACAAGTTTAAGGTTCTGGGGATGGGAAATAATCTTACTAACCAATCATAAACAAGT